>NW_026652294.1:14884441-15208696 GCF_009828535.3 Hylobates moloch | reverse complement strand
GGAGGGAGAGAGCAGGGAGGGAGAGAGAGGGGGGAGGGAGACAGAGGGGGGAGGGAGAGGGGGGAGGGAGACAGAGGGGTAGGGGAGAAGAAGAGGGGGGAGGGAGAGAGAGGGGGAGGGGAAAAGGAGGAGGGAGGGAGAGGGGGGAGGGAGAGAGGGGGGAGGGGAGGAGATGGGGAGAGGGAGAGGGGGGAGGAAGAGAGGCATCCTCAAGGAGGAAGCTCTGGGGTCTGAGTGCCCTGCCCGCTGCCCCCCCCCCCACCCACCTCACCTGACTTCCCGGACATTCTTCTCAGTCACCTCCACGTGGATGACGATGGGGTAGATCTCGTTCTGCACCAGTTCCCGCACACCCCGAGCGCCCAGCTCCAGCAGGCAGTGCTTCTGCTCAGAGGATCGAGGCTACATTGTACTCCCGGGCCAGAGACATCAGCCTCCCACGCTCTGCCCTCAGACAGGTCCCAAATGCAAGTCCTGCCTCCCCACCCAGGGGGACCCTGTCAACAAGGAAGGAGCCCAAAAGGACAGACAAGAGGCCTGGGCTCATGGGGCAACCTGGAGATACAGACCTCCCCCTCAGGACCTAGGCCTCCCCACCCGGAGGATGGAGCTGACCCAAACCCACCCACCACCCGCCACCCTACAGCCGACTGCCAGCTCCCAGGATAGTGGCAAGTTCAAGGACAAGGATGTGTAGGTGAGCTGTGTCAGCCAAACACCTCAAGGGGGGCCCACATGCAGTCAACTGTCCCCACCCACCCAGGCGACAGGTGAGAAAACTGAAGGCCACATGAGGGAAAGGACTTGGCCAGGGCCGCCCTGCCAGTGAGCAGCAGAGCATGGCCCGCACTCAGACGCTGGCGCTCAAGCCCAGAACAGCAGCACCTGCTCTGGGCCACGTCTGTGAGCACCCCAGTCCAGCCCCCAGCACTCACCTTCCCAACAGACTCCTGGATGGCCCGGATCCTGCTGCCTAGCCCAGGGGTGGCAGGCTGAGCCTTGGGGGCTCCAGGCGCTGAGGATGGGCACAGTTCCTCCCCAGAGAGGCTTTCTGCACAGGGAGTGGAGAGACAGAGATGAAGGGTCCATGGGCCCGGCTGCCCAGAGGGCCCCCAGCCCTCCCTTCCCCGACACATAGTCTCACCCGCTGGGCACACTTGGAAGTCCAGCCGGGAGCTGGGCAGGTCTAGCAGGTTGCGGATGAGCCGGGGCGCCAGGCACTCAGGCAACAGCACCACGGGCCGCAGGGCAGACACCAGCAGCGGCCGCACCAAACTGTAGGGTCTGAGGCTCCGCTCCGGCTCTGTGGCAGGGGAGGGGCGCAAAAGGGATAAGGGCACAGGCAGGCAGCATACCAGCTCCTCGATACCCCAAAACCCACCCTGCCACCCATCCCTTCCTAAGTCCTGCTGCTGCTCCTCCTACACATGCATGCGCGCACACACACACACCCCCACACACACACACCCCCACACACACACTCTTAGTAGGACCTACGGTGGCAGTAGGCTCCTCCCTGATTCTCCACCTCATCCCTGCCCCCTACAGGTCATTCTCCACCCAGCAGCCAGAGAGGCTTTAAAAAGCAAATCAGATCATGTTATCCCCCCTGCTTTCAACATACCAGTGACTTCTCAGATTCTCAGGAATAAAAGCCACATCCCCCACGTGGGTGACGCAGTCCTGCCTGAGAGCCTGGGGAGGCTGCCAGCCACTGACCCCACACCACCAGCCTCCGCTCTCCCTTCAGCTGCCTCCAACCACAGGGCCTTTGCATGCCCTGGGGCTGCCCAAAGCCCCACCCCTGCACCACTCAGCCCAGTTAACCCTTGCCCTCCCTTCAGAGCCTAGGTCACACCTTCCCAGGTCCCCAGACAGCAGGGCCCCTGGCATGTGCCCCACGGCCCCCAGTTCTCCTCCACTGCACACCTCACACTCTCACTGTGTTCATAGGTGGGATTATCTGACCCTCTATCCCCAATTAGACAGCAAGCTCCATGAGAGCAGGGATAGCCACATCCCCAGTGCTTGATAGAGCTGGCACTCAATACTCACCTGCTGTCCCCAACACCCTCCAAGCACACCACACACAGCCATGCCTCTGTGCCTTCTGCCTGGAACGAACTCCTCTTTATCTTTGAAGGCCCCAGCGGAAACTCCCTCTCTTCCAGGAAGTCTTCCCTAACTACCTGCTCCTCTTGCCCCAGATTTGCTACTCCCTCATCTGAGCTCCCCCAGCCCCTTCTCCCCGTCTGGCCTAAGGCCTCACCCTACTGCCTCCGGGAACCCCCCTGGGTCCTCACAGCACCTGCCACCACACACGTGTGAGAAGCACCACTACACACACTCTGCCAGAAAAGAACAAGCCCGTATGTGTGCAAACCCACAGTCACAGCCACGTCTGCATGCACCTCCCCGCAGGGTCTCCCTCAACCTTGGCAATCACCACGGCAGGCGGGGTGGTCTTGTCTCTCAGGCCTCCAGCATGACCCCCACTCCTGTTGGAACCCTCACAACAGGCCCTTCCAGGCCAAAGAGGCCACCCAAGCTAAAGGACACCCAGCTGCACACATCCCTGGACAATGGGAGCAACACAGGATACAGCTTTGCCCCCACGCACTCACCTGCACAGGGCTCCAGCAGCAGCTGCTCCGGGGAGTCCCCTGCGGGCGCCCCCACAGGCTTGGGCCTCACCAGTCGCAGTTGGTCCAGGGCTCTCTTCTTCAGCTGGGAGGGTGCCAGGAGAGAGGAGCATCTGAGAGCTCAGCCCCGCCCCCTCAGGGAGAGGAGGAAACAGGACCCCTGGCAGAGCGGGCCCCACTGCCACTGTGGTCCAGGCTTGCCGGAAGAGCCTGGGTCAGCAAAGATGTCCTTCTCCACCAGGCCCTCTCCTGCCCCTCCCCAGCCCAGCGCAGTCCCCCAGGCAGATGAGAGCAACCATCCCTGTGGCCCCAGGGAAGCCAGCCCATCTGAGCCAGGTGGAGGAGCCTTAGGTATACCCCCCAAGTTACAGATGGGGAGACTGAGGCCCAGAGACCAAAAGGAACCAAATGCCACATATGAGGCAAACTTTAGGGTCTCTTCCAATGAATTAGCAATGTGACCTTGGTAGGAAAATTAATGAAACCAATAAAGATGGCACTGATTTTACCAATACCTGACAGGTCTCAAATGCCTACAACATAACAGACACTCACTAAGCCCCTGAGGGGCACTAACTCACGGAAGTCATCCCCTGCCATGCACAGCCTGAGAGGCAGTACAACCCTCGCATTGTACAGATGAGGAAACAAGCCTCAAGGAAGGTTCAGGTGATTGTCCAAAGTCACACAGCTGATAGGTGGCAGAGCTGGGGTCGAATGCAGGCTGCCCGGCTGGGGCCCTCGTTCGTCCTTTATCTGATGGCTCTGAGCCTCACTTGCCCTTGTACACAGCAGCGCTGGTCACGAAGCCCAGCCACCATCCAGGCGTTGGAAAAGGGGACGTGACTGCTGGGTTTTTTTTGTTTTTTATTTCAGACGGAGTCTCGCCCTGTCGCCCAGGTTGGAGTGCAGTGGAGCAATCTTGGCTCACTGCAAGCTCCGCCTCCCGGGTTCACGCCATTCTCCCGCCTCAGCCTCCCAAGTAGCTGGTACTACAGGCGCCCGCCACCACACCCGGCTAATTTTGTTTTTGTATTTTTAGTAGAGACGGCGTTTCACCGTGTTAGCCAGGATGGTCTCAATCTCCTGAACTTGTGATCCGCCCGCCTCTGCCTCCCAAAGTGCTGGGATTACAGGCGTGAGCCACCGCGCCCGGCCTGTCAAATGCTTATTATGTACCAGGGGTACTCCTGTGTACTAGGCATGCTTTACCTCATTTCATCTCTAAACTACCCTGGATAGTGAGCTCTGCTGTTCTGTTTGCTGGGCACATAGTAGATGACCAACTGAATCACCAGGGAAGGAGGGAGGGAGTGTCTTCCTAGGTTGCCAGAGAACAGAGCCTGCTAGCTCCCTTTGGACCCCACCCTTGGGGCCCCCCCACCCACTGCCCGCCCAGCCGTGCTCACATTACTTCGGGGGCCTCGGTGCCGGCTGGAGGGCAGGCATTTCTCCTGAACTTCTAGCATCTGCTGGGCTCTGTGGGAGGGAGTGACATCACGTGTGTAGGAAGAAGGAAAGCTCCTCATTTCTCCTCGAACCCCCCGCCCTGTCCCAGAGGATGGTGAGGGAATGCGGGAGGAGGGACAGCACCCCCATCTGGGCCCTGGCTCCCAGGGGGGACCCCATCCCCAGCTCCTGGCTCTGCGTCACCTCTGATAATTGGGCACGGTGCCCCGGTCCAGGTCCCGCAGAGTGAGGGGATCAACCCGGGTGCAGAACCATTCCTGCCTCCGCTTGTATGCCGGGTCCACCAGCCGAAGGATCTCTTGGGCTTTCACGCAAAGGGCATGGGGATCTGCCCTCTCAGGCAGGGTGAGGTTGGCACGAATGTAGAAGGGCTCGGCACCTGGCCCCTTTGCCCAGGCTTCTAGGGCTTCGTGGAAGGACTGGAAGGCTGGGCATGGATGGGGCAGGGGGCAGCAAGGAGGATGAGAGGAGGATGGTGAGGTCTAGGATCGGCCTTGGTGGGGCCATAGACATGGCCCTCTCGAGGCCTGAGCTCCCAGGACCCCATCTTCCCCTTCTTAGAATGAGAGACTTAGATCCAGAGGGGGCAGGGACTTGCCCAAGACCTGTGCCTTCTAGGAACAGAGCCAGGACTCAAACCGAGGTCTCTGGACTCCTAATGTAGTGCTCCTTTCACTGTAAGCTGCTTACAGAGGGAGGCATAGAGAAAGGGCACAAGGACAGACAAAAGGAGGCATCAGCAGGCGGGGAGCCAGGAGAAGGGCAATTGGGGCAAGGCTGGTCCCTTCTCAGGTCCTTGGTCCCCCCCCCACCCCCATGCACCACGGGTTAGAGGACCCCTCTCGGGCCATCAGCTCCGACTCCCAAGCCAGACTTACCCTTTGAGTCCATTAGGGAGGGGAGTGTGGACCCCTGGTTCCAGAGCAAGGTTCTCTGCTGGGCCTCGGCTTCCAGGCACGCCCCCTCCAGACCAGCAGCTTCCACCCTTTGCTGGGAGAAAACCCAGGCAGGGAGGGAAAGAAGTGAGTCTCTAAGAGTAGAGCAGCCCAGGGGCTGGAGGAAGACCGGGTGTGGGGGTGATCATGCCTCACAGTTCAGATAGTGCCCCCTCAGAAACTGCCATGCCCAGCCCAGTGAGACCCGCCCCCATCCACAGGACTCCCCAACCCGCCCAGCTCATCCAGGTCTTTCCCTACTTGAAGCGCAGGGATGTAACGTGCTGTCAGTTGGCGCCACCTCCCAGTCCCCACCCAATCAGACTTCAATTAACCCTGGCTGAGCAGACAACCACAGCTAATCACTGAGCCCGCTTCGGCTTTGGCCAATCCCCAGAAGTTCCGCCTGGTGATCTTGATCCACCAACTAGGGGATGTCCAGCCTGGGCCAAAGCACTGACCCCACCCCCCCAGCTCAGGAGGCGGGGCCTCACCTCTCTTGGTTCCATCCTGGCCGACCCAGGCCCAGACAGCACCCTGCGCACCACAGCCCCAGACCATCTGTCCCCATAAAACGACAGTCCATCTGGTCCCTTGTCCTGCGGCTCTGGGCCCCCTGGGGGGCTCCGGCCAGACACCCGAATAGCCAGAGACCTGAGAAGGGAGAAAGGAGATGAGAATTAGAGTCCAGTCAGTACTTGGATTCAGTTCACCATTCTTGAAAAACCACAGTGACTCCATTTCCCAAGTATGCCATGACTCCCACCCCCAGGCCTCTCCATCTTCTGTGCCCTCTTCCTTGCCTTCTCCACCTGGGAAATGCTGATCATCCTTCAAAGCTCAAGTCACAAGCGGCCTCTCCCCTGGACCTGGGCACATGGTTCAGTGGAGCCTGCATGCCACGGGAGCACTCCAACTTTGCCTTGCCACGGCCCTTTCGTTGCCTCCATCAGAACAAACACCTTCAGGACCAAACTTCTATACTGTTCCGCTCTGTAGCCCTGGCACCAAACCCAGTGTCTAGCGCATAGCAGATGACTAATAAAAGCTTGTTATATAGCCAAGCACGGTGGCTCACGCCTGTAATCCCTGCACTTTGGGAGGCCGAGGCGGGCGTATCACAAGGTCAGGAGTTCGAGACCAGCCTGGCCAACATAGTGAAACCCCCATCTCTACTAAAAATACAAAAAAATTAGCCAGGCGTGGTGGCGGGTGCCTGTAATTCCAGCTACTCGGGAGGCCAAGGCAGGAGAATTGCTTGAACCCAGGAAGCAGAGGCTGCAGTGAGCCGAGATGGCACCACTGCACTCCAGCCTGGGCAACGAGAGTGAAACTCCGTCTCCAAAGAAAAAAAAAAAAAAAAAAAAAAAGCTTGTTATGCTCACAGTTTCAGGAGGGAGGTCACCATTAGCATGTGGCACAGATCCAAAGGTGGTTACAACCAGCCGTGGAAGCAGAGAGAGGCTTCCCATGGAAGAAGTACCTGGGCTACACGCTAGTGAAGAATAGACGCACTTTGGTGACAGATGGAGGAAACAGAGTTCCAGGCTGATGGAATATATCAGAGCAAAGGTGTGGAGGACAGAACACAGGATGTGTGGAAGAATTTAATAACAACAATAGCAGCGAACGCTTCCTGGGTGCTTTCCATGTGCCAGACACCATGCTGAGCTGCTTGCCCTAATTCTCATTTTACATCCTGGGAAGCAGCTCCCAGGAAAGGCAAGCTGGAGCCACCCTTTGGAGGGCATGGAACAGAGGCGTCTGGTTTTCCTCCCATAGGCAGGGGTACCATTAACAGTTAAGACGTCACCAAAATCCCCATCATGGTAGGGTTCTGCCTGTCCCTGGATGAGAAAAGGTGAGGCCTGGTGGCCAGGCTCAGAGACAAATGGACCCCAAGTCCCCTGCTAGACACCTTGGCCCGGAGGAGGTGGGGAGACCAAAGTTGGCAGGTGTGCTGGCTGGAGAGGCAGCGGGGTGAAGCATCTCCATCCACCCCAGCAGCTGCAGCCCAGACACAGCTGCACTGCCCCCTGCTGCCAGCCTGGGGAGGGCAAGGCTGCAAGGACCTCCACCCAATCAGCACTGCTGGGGAGCAGCCCCGCCCTCTCAGGTAAGATGCAGAGCCAGGCCGAGGGGCTGGGCAGATGCAGGCGTGGGAGGCATCATTCAGTGCCCCACGTCCTGGCTGCATCGAGGTGGCACGGAAAGGGGGCAGGCCTGAGACCCGGCCTGGCTATGCTGGCCCTGGCTGTGTGGCTGGAGCACACGGTCTGCTCCAAACCCCAGGGCAAACTGCACCCTAGCCTGGGCAAATGAGCCGGTTGCTGAGCGTCAGTTACCGCATGCATAACACGAAGCTGACAATGGCACTGCTTGCCCTCTGTGAGTGTGGGGGGGTGGGGGGGCACATGAATAAAAGATAATGCAGGGAGAGGTGGAAACCAGAGGACTCTGGGGCCTCCAAACTGCAGGCCTGGCCCTTAGTGGGTAGTGACATTCACTGGGTTGTGACTGGCACAGCTGGATAAGGCGATGGAATAGAAAGTACAAGGCTATCCCCCACCCGCCTCCCGCCACCCCAGGTAAATCCAATTATTATCTCATGACCTTTTTGTTCCAGGCGTGTGTACCAGGTTTCTCTCACTGTGGGCTGTGGTCAGATGGTCTGAGAAGCACAGCACGCAGGGCGCCAGCAGGAACTCTGGGGTCAAACGGCCCAGCTGCTCAGCCGCGGAGCCTCAGCTCCACCCACCTCCCTGGCTACTCGCTGAGTTTAGACATGGGCAGCTCTCAGAACAGGGCCCAGGAGACACTAAGTGCTCTGTCAGAACTAGACATTTACTGGCATCAGGTGTGATTCATAACAAATCACCTCTCACTCGCCTCAGTTTCCCCACCTGTATCAAACCCACAGACAGCTGACCATCATGGTCTCTCCAGACCAGCGCCCAGCGAGCAGCCGGCACCCAGGCTGTTCCACCAACCCTACCCATCCCACCCACCTCTACTCACTCCCTCCGCCACACCCCTCCCCTCTGCAATGCAAGCATCAAGGCTGACCTCAGCCTTGACTTCAGGTTTTTCAGGCTCTTCTGACAACTCCTGCAGCTCCCTGAAGACCCAGCTCAGGCGCCCCCTCCTCCAGGACACCCTTGCTAACCTCCTCAAAGGACCAGTGACTTCTCTGAGCCTCCGCAGACCAGGAATACCCACTCCCAGCACTCCTCGGAGTCTGCAGAGCCCACAGGGGGGCTTGCCCAGAGCAGGGTCCAGATAGGGTTCCTCCCAGCCCCCTGCCTCAGCAGACAAGCAGGAGGGGTAGCGAAAGGACACAGCAGGGAGAGGGGCTGCCTGCTCCCCGCTCCTGGGACTGGCTGACCAGCTGGCTGCCTGTGGGGTACTAGGAAGCACAGTGTCCCTAGCCACCAGCTCCCGGCCCCCTCCCCAGTCAGGTCAGGTCACAGGCAGACAGGCACGGGGCAAGTCTGCCAGCTCTGCCAGCTCTGATCAGTGACAGGCCACATGGCCTCAATGAGTGTCCCCCAGGGCCCCGTGGGAAGATCTCTGAGTGGTCTGCGTGCCTGCTTGGTACCAGGTCAGGGACCTGATGCTGAGACTGAAGCATGCCACACAGATCACTTCAGTCAATTCTCCTGACAACCCCATGGTTGAGATAAGGGAAACTGAGGCACAGGAAAGTTAACTTGCCAAGAATGGGCACAGCTAGTGGGCCGTGGAGCCAGGCAATGACTTATGGGAACCCTCTCTTTGCAAGGACAGAAGGTGCCAGAGATCCCCTGGGGCCACGTGAGCGAGCTGGGGCAGTGGTGAGGCTATGCTGGGGAGACGGCACCCTGAAACCCTCCAGTGCTCTCCATGCTCTGCCCCTCTCACCCAGCACCTCACTTGCCCCATGAGTTCTCCCTTGCTTTCCCCTACCTGGCTGTCAGCCCATCCCCTGGTCTGCCCTAGCCCCCCACTATCCACCATCCCCTCCCGGCACCCAGGCTCCAGGAGCTGGGAAGGGCAGGGAAGAGAGGCTGAGGGCAAGAGATGGGCAGGAAATGGGAAAGAGGAGAGAAAATGCCCAACATGATGCCCAGTACACAGTGGGCACACAACACAGATGTGAGATCTCCAGCAGCTGAGACAGCGGGGAGGCACATCGGAATCTCCAACCAGCTCCGAGGGGCCTGTGACTTGGGACCAATTTCTAACTGTCTCTGCATTTCAGTGTCCTGGTCTGTGTAACGAGGTTAGAATTCCAGCCTTGCAGAGCTGCTCTGGGGATTAAACAACAATGGCGACAATAATCATAGCTAACCGCGAGCATATGCTGACATCCACTGTGAGTGTGCTAAGCATTCTAGAAGGGATACTCAAACCCCCACAGTGACCCTAAGGGACAGGCACTATGTGAGCTCATTTTACAGAGCAGAAAACTGAGGCACTAGGAAATTCAGAGACGTGCCCGAGGTCCAACAGTAACAAGTGCTGGCACCAAAGCGAGCTCTTCCCACCTCACCATAACACAACCCCAGGAGACGAGAAAGTTGCCCCGACCTGGGACCTGTCCGGGCCCTCATCTCCCTCTCCGCCTGTCCGCCTCTCTCTCTCTCTTTCTGTCCACCACCTCTGCGCCCTCCCCAGCCTGTGTTCCTCCCCAGGAACCTCTCTCCTCCCCAGGAACAGCATGGGCAGCAGAAGTGGCCCCATATGATCGTGGGGCCTGGGCAGGGCTGGGACAGAGGCTCCTGCTCCCTGGCTGCATCCTGGCGCCCCCTGGACAACAGCCAGGACCCCGGCTGCAGCCCAAACTGGAGGAAGGGAGGAAGGGCCGAGGCGAGGCGAGCAGGAAGAGAGGCGCCTCCACCCCTTCCCCGAGAAGCACGTCCTGCACAGGCAAAAACAATGTCTCGCTGGACCCACTGCCGGGGGCCAGGTGGGGGCAGGGCCTGGACACCGGCTGACCAAGCCGCTCCGGAGGCCAGAGGCCCTGGTCCTCTGGATCTGCTGCGTGACCCGTCCCTCTGCACCCAACACCTCCACATTCCAGCGCTGACAGTCCACGTTTCCTACGCCCTGTCCAAAACCCAAATCTGATCAGGTCACTAGGAACCCAGACCTGGTACTTCCCAACTGTGGGACCCTGGGCAAGTTGCTTAACCTCTCTGAGCCCCAGTTACCTCCTCTATGGAACAGAGATAATCATAATTATGCCTACTCCCTGGACAAAGAGCATGTTGTAAAACAGCCAGCAGCTGGCCTTGCAGTTAATAACTAAACCCTCCCACATTTCCCAGAGTGTACAAGCCAAAGTCCACACTTTCCCAGCCTGACTCAGGAAGCCTTGACTTTCACCCATCCCCCTCGCTCCTTCTCCACAGTCACCGGATGCTCCCCCTACCTGCCCTCTCCTCACAGCTGAGTTCCAAGACCACAATGGCAGTGCAGCCCCTGCTATGCCCCACCCCTCCCTTAGATACACTGGCAAGTGTGAACAGCGGCCACGCACCGGCCACACTAACAGCACATCACCTACAGTGCACTCTGCACTAATGGGCTTTGTGACTCCTGTTATGGACCTGTGACTGGCCCGGTCATATGGGCTCCTGAGGTGACCCACGCCCACCCACAGCAAGAAACTTTGCTGGGTGGCTCAGTCCCAGGGACTCAGAGCCAAGGGACTGACAGGAAGGACATTGGGACAAGGACAGCTTGTCAGTGACAACTATTACTAAGCACCTGCTACATGCCTGGCAGAGCTGGGTGCTTTGCTTCCGCGAGCAGAGCCCTGAAAAGACCTCTGTGCAAAAAGGGTCATCATCTCCCTTTAGCTACTGAGACATGGAGGCCCAGAGAGGTGAAGGGACCAGCCCAAGTCACAGGGACGATCAAGAGCGGCAGCAGGATTAGAATCCAAGGGCTGCCAGTGTCTACAGATCTTAATCTTCCAACAGTTGCATTAAAACAGGGGCGAGGCAATTGCTCCTCCCACCTCGCTCCTGTTCCCCTCTCAAGCAATCACCCCAGCTCCACCCACCGCAGGCAGCTACAGTACCTGTTGAGGAAGTCCAGGCCACAGCCCCGAGCCAGGAGGCCTTCCGGCTTTCCCAAAGGCCACACGCTGTCAGAGGACGAGGACGAAGAGAGGCCAGGGGACCAGGGCTTAAGTGTCACACTCCCTGGAGAAAAAGAATGAGGTTCAGGGGTCTGGGACTGGGAAACAGGGATGACCAGGGTCCATGACCGGGACTGACCCCCCTCCAGCCCAGGACCCGAGGGGCCTTGGCAGGTTTGAGGCCCCAGGAGCAGCACATCAGACCCACTGGGCTCAGAGATAGATCAGGGCCCACCAGGCTGACCCTGCAGTTTCCCAGAAGAGGGTGAAAGGTGGCCCAGAACTGAAGAACCTCATACATCACAGCCAGGAGCAGGAGTGAGGCCCAGGACTGGGCTTGGGGTGAGAGGCTGGAACCAAAGCCCCCAGGGGCCTCCCAAGCACAACCTTCCTGCCTGGCAGGGGCCACGGCAGGGCTTCAGGGAAGGGGATGCAGGGCAAGGGTAGCGCAGGTGGTGCAGGCTTCAGGTGGGCTGCAAAGCCACCTCCCCCGACCAGAGGAGCCCTCCCCACGGAACTCAAGGGCTGTTACCTGTGATGTCTGACATGCTGCTGAAGGATCTGGGCAGACAGAGGGCAGGGAGGGGGCAAGAGGTGAGGCACAGTGGGCACTCTGCCCTGCTCCCTCCTCCTGCCCCCACATCAGATAAATGTCTCACAGCCCCTAAGCAAATGCAGGCTAGACTCAAGGTGGGGTCCCAGGTACAGGGCACCCATGCCACCTGGCTCCCCTAAACTCCCAGGGCAAGAAGTTAATGTCCTGGCCTCTGTCCAGTGTTGTTCCACCTACAATGCCCTGGCATGCCCTTCAAAGCCAGCTCTTTCCATGCCACCTCCTCCTGGAAGCCACCCCTGATCTCTCACCCCTCACCTCACCCTCACTTGCCACCTTTGTGGTTTGTGGCTCCCAGGTACGCCTCCTAAGTTAAACCATGACCTCCTCATCAGACGCCTCCTTGGGACAGATTCACACAGATCAAGGCCATACTGACCACAGCCTCCCAGGGCCCAGCCTCTCACCAGTAAAGGAATAAATCAAGGGCTGCTTACAGGGGAAAAGCAGTGACAAGGATCGCGCCCCAGGAGGCAGGCTATCTCCCGCCCTTGGTCTTGCCACCAGAGGGTGCGCCTTGGTTTTTCTGGTCCCTATTTGCTGCTGATGCCCAAACCTGGGGCCTGGCTTTCTTGCCCGAGGTCCCTTATACCTTGAAACATTCTCCACGCCCCCTAGTCCTGAACCATCAAGCTTCTCCTTGGGTATAGGATCTTCAAGGCTTGTCCCCCAGTGACTCTCCTGCCAGGATGCTTGGCTAGGACTGAGTTCACTCTGCCCATCGGCCTTGTCTTAACCCTGACTTTGGTCGCCCCTGTGACTCACAGGGCCTGGGTTTCCAGAGCTCCAGCCATCTGAGGGCAATAAAGGGAAGTGACTGCCTGGACCTGACTTTGGCATTGCAGATTCTGGGAGGTGGTTGTTCAGGCAACGGCAGCCCCACCTCCCTGGGTGTCTACTGCTATCCCTAGCCATCTCACCTCTTAGGGGGTGCGGGGTCCTCCTCACGCTGCCGGCGGAGGATGGAGCCGGCACTGGGGGGGAAGGGCAGGATGGAGAGCCGGTTGATCTCCTTTTCACTGTCTGTAGCTTCCTCCTGCAATGCCATGACAGGGCCTGGGTCACCCCCACTGCCCAGCACCATCCCAGTCCTCAGCACACCTGGTTTGTGCCCATTCCACAGATCAGAAGTAGGGCCCAGAGCAGAAGAGTGGGCTCTGCAAGATTATAGTGTGCGGGTGGCTCCCCAGACCTCCTGGCACCTATGCCTGGCAAGGAAATGGTTCTGGGTGAGCTTCAGTAAAGTACTCGGCCTCCCTGCGCCTCAGTGTCCTCACCTGTGAAATGGATCCTTCAGAAAGCACTCTCTACATTAGTAATAATGCTATAGTAGCGTCCCCCCTTATTTGGGATGGGGCAGTTGTCTTACCGAGTTGTGAGGCTCAGGTCCCCCCATGACAGCAGCCTCCCCGGTTGCTTCTGGGCCTCCCAGAGGGGAGGGGAACTCGCTCAGGCTCCAAGTGCTGCTGAGGTTGGAGCACAGGGAATGGGAGGAGGCACAGGCCTGGAAGAGGGAGAGGCAAGGAAGGAGGTGAGCAGTGCTAGGCCCATGCCAGCCACAGTCCTTTACTGAGCACCTGCCATGTGCCAGCACAGGGACAGATCCCTGTCCTCAGGGAGCTCACAGCCTAGAGGGGGAGACAAACTGTAAACCAGCAGACATATGAACATAATAGCCCCAAGCTGAGACAATAGCAGAAGGAAGGTGCCTGGGGCATGGAAAACACACAAAGACCCCACCCAGCCTGGGAGTCCAAGTACTCTCCAAAGAAACTGTGGTTTGAACTCAGAACTCAAGGGTATATAGGCGCTAAGTAGGTCAAGCTGGCACGGTCCAGGCAGATCAACAGCATGTGCAAAGGCCCTGAGGCAGGACTGTGATGCATTCCAGTTGAAAGACTGGAACCCACAGAACCAGGTGACAGGACAAGAGGAACCCCATCCGCAGGGCCTCTTGGCCATGAAAAGGGACTCTGTCTTTACCAAACAGCAAAAACGCCACTGGGGGTTTAAAAAAAAAAAAAGTCATGGATTAATGCTGACTTTTCCTATATTCCTCCAGGCCCCAGTGCTTCAAACACCAGGCCTGCGGAGCTCACTGTCAGGCAACTCAAAATAAGAAAACGCAGGCTGGGTGTTCACGCCTCTAATCCCAGCACTTTGCAAGGCTGAGGCAGGAGGATCCCTTGAGGTCTGGAGTTTGAAACCAGCCTGGCCAACATGGTGAAACCCCCATCCCTCCTGAAAATACAAAAAAAAAACTTAGCTGGGTATGGTGGCAGGCACCTGTAATCCCAGCTACTAGGGAGGCTAAGGCATGAGAATAACTTGAACCTGGGATCCAGCATGGGCGATACGGCAAGATTCTGTCTCAAAAAAAAAAAAAGGAAAAAGCAGAGCTCCCGGCAGCAACCTGAGGACCACGATCCAATTTACAATGGGTCTGGGACTCCAGCTCCAGTGCCAGCTGGCTGTGTGGCCTTGGGCAAGCCCCTGACCCTCTCTGGGCCCTGTGCGATGAGAGGATTAGACCAGCTGGTCTCTGAGGGATGCTTAGGCCCATGTTAGTCCTGACTAGCTGGTCTCTGAGGCCCAGGTTTTACATTCTAACATGCACACAGGCACTCAGGCAGCCAGCCTTCCCGAGTTAAATGCAAAGACCAGCTCCAAACTATTCTTAGTGTCCCAGAAGCAACCCCAGAAACTCAGAGACCAACATGCCCCTCCGCCTGCTCACCAGCCCACACCCACCCCAGCCTGGGTTCAAGTTCCCGCCCCTAACTGAGGGCTCTTCCCACTTCCCCCAAGCTTCCTCCCCTGGCTGAGGTCGCCCACCAGGGCCGGCACATTCCCAGCCCTGGCCAAGAGCTCCTGCCAGGACCCCAGCCTTCCTGCCAGGACCCCCACAATCTTGACCTGCTCACCTTGAGGCAGGTGCCACCCTGGGCCCGCTGCAGCTGCACCTCCAGCAGAGCCTTGGTGCCCTCCAGACTGGTGAGCGTCGTCAGCAGCTCATCCCGCTCCGCCTCCAGGCCCCGCACCTGCTTGCGGTACTGGTCCTTCTCGATGAGGCTCTGTGAGTACTGCAACTGGATCCGGTCACGGCTCTGGATGGCCTAGGGTTGGGGCAGGGGAGGCAGCAGCTGAAGGAGCCACCTTGGCCCAGCTTTCCTGGCCTATGACTTGGAGAATGGGGACAGTAAGGAGAATGGCAGCTATCACGTACTGAGCACTGGGTGCTGGGCCCTGAGCTAAATTATCAGCTCATTTAAGTATCTTCACACTGCCGGGCGCGGTGGCTCACGCTTGTAATCCCAGCACTTTGGGAGGCCGAGGCGGGCAGATCACGAGGTCAGGAGATCGAGACCACGGTGAACCCCGTCTCTACTAAAAATACAAAAAAATTAGCCAGGCCTGGTGGCGGGCGCCTGTAGTCCCAGCTACTCAGAGAGGCTGAGGCAGAAGAATGGCGTGAACCTGGGAGGTGGAGGTTGCAGTGAGCCAAGATTGCGCCACTGCACTCCAGCCTGGGTGACAGAGCGAGACTCCGTCTCAAAAAATAAATAAATAAATAAATAAATAAATAAATAAATAAATAAATAATATATCTTCACACTAACTGGCTAAGTTAGACACTATTCATATCATTATTCTCATTCTGCAGATTGGGGAAACCAAGCCAGGAGGGACAGAGCTGGGATTCAAATTGGGCAGTCCATTTGCAGAATCCAGGCTCTCACCATTTCACCAAGAACTGAAAACTTTTCCACAAGACCTGCTGTGTGCCAGGGGCTTCACTCCCAGCATCCCAGTCAATGGAGAAGCCAGGAGTCAAACCCAGCCCACTGCATCCAGTGAAGACCAGGGGCTCCAGAGCTAGGCCCATGGTCCAGACCTGTCACCTATGCCTCAGAGAGAGCAGGGGGCAGCCCCATAAAATGCAGATTCCTGGGGCCCATCCCAGACCACCTGAATCAGAATGTCCAGAGAATGAAGCCCCAAATTTGCACTTTCAAGCTTGCCAGGGGATTCTGAGGGCATTTCTAATATGTAGACTTCAGCTGGGCATGGGAGCTCATGCCTTTAATCCCAGCACTTTGGGAGGCTGAGGCAGGTGGATCAGTTGAGCCCAGGAGTTCAAGACCAGCCTGGTCAATATGGTGAAACCTGTCTCTACTAAAGATACAAAAATTAGCCGGGAATGGTGGCATGCCTGTAATACCAGCTACTTGGGAGGCTGAGGCAGGAGAATCACTTGAATCTGGGAGGCCTCAGTGAGCTGAGATTGCACCACTGCACTCCAACCTGGGCAACAGAGCTAGACTCAGTCTCAAAAAGTAATAATAACAATAATATGTAGACTTCAACTCCTCTAGTGGGATTCACACTTGGTTAAGGACAAAAACCTCCTGCCCTTCCCTGCTGCACATGGAACCTCACACAAGGAGGCTCGGGGACCTGGTGGCACTGGCCGGAGGTCCTCAGCCCACCCCACAACCTTGGCAGGAGACAAGGGTCATAGTGCCCAGGGACTGAAAGCCAAAACTTTTGAGAATTTCTTCATCGGCTTCTATTTGTAAGCACCTCCCCTGTGCTGGCCTTGTCTTTGAGATGGAGAGAACAAGGGATTCAGAAATGAAGACACCAGGACCAGCTTCTGTAACTGCCACAGGAGCTCAGATGAGGCCAGCAGGTCCAGGGTGTAAGGTTGGTATCTCAAGGGCTCCAGGTCCCCTGTCTGGTTCCCCCAGCCTTTGTGACCCGTCCTAACCCACCAGGGAGCTGCTAACGTCTCTTTCTACCATTCTAGTCCCCTCCATTGCTCCTTGTCTCCTCCCATATGAGAAGCAGCAACTGGCCCAGGGCCTCGTACACGCAGGCTGGGCTCACCTGGTCTCGCTCCTTCTCAATCTCCTCCAGCTGGGCCAGGACAGTGGCCATGCGGTGCTTGTACAGGTCACAGTCCTTCTGCAGCGTGCGGTGCTTGAGCCGCAGGTCTTCCATCTCCTGCAGGTACTGAGGGTGGCATGGGGCAAGGTCAGACCACAGGGCTGGGGACCATGAGAAAACTAACCAGCAGGCGCCCAGGAGGGCCAGCGAGAGACGCTCACCAACAGTCTGAGACCCAATAACAAGTCCCCTCCTCCCCAGTGGAGTGCTCTGAGCCACTGACTTTACCTCACAGGCCCTCAACTGCCTAATCTGTAAAATGAGAAGAATGATCATCATTTCACCCATCCGGCCACCCTTGGCCTCCCCACTCAAACTGCAACCGGCCCCTTCCCCAGCTCTGCGTCTCCCACGGCGCTCATCGCCTTTGACTACATGAAATAGCTGACGTGGGACTGTGTATCTCACATACTGCCAGTCTCCCCTGCTGGAGTTCCCCCTCAAGGAAAAGGCACCTTTGTTTTGCTCACTGTGGCGTCTCAGGCGCCTAGAAGGGTGCCTCCGTCAACATCTGAGAACAAATGAATGCGGTTCTCAGCACGGTGCCTACGTCAAGCAGATGCTCAGGGAAGGCGTGAGCACATGACCCTGCCTGACACCCTCCCCCACAAGGGGCAGGGCATGGGCAGGGCCCCACCTGGTCGCGCAGCTCCTCGGCCCACTGCAGCTCCCCCTGCACAGCGTGCAGCTTCTGGCACAGCTCCTGCCTGCTGTCCTGTGCCTCCCGCCAGTCATGCTCTAGGATGTCCAGCAGGATGCGCTCGGAGCCCGGGGCCCCCGGCCGGCTCGCCTCCTGGGAATCACAGGGCAGAGCCACCTCAGGGTCTGGCTAGGGGCCCACCCTGGGTGTGGGAAGGAAGGGGACACGCAGCTCTCAGCCCTCCAAACCCACCTGACGAGCTCTGCCATGCTGGCCTGGGGCCTCCACCCTCTCTGGATCTCTGTCTCCCCATTGGCAGAGGGGGTGGGGCCCCACAAGCCCTACCCACCCTCCAGGGAGCATCTGGGGTACAAGTAAGCTAATAAGGTAAGTGGATGAGGGTGTGACTGCACAAGTTCAGCCAGGATTATTCCTAAACAAGCACCGGGCACACACTCATGCTCTGGCCCTCACCCACCATCCAGGGCAGCAGACGGCGGCCATTTCCAAGGCCTATTCCCACCCCCATGACTAGGGGTCTTCAAGGGGCTGAGCCTGGCCCATACAGGTAGACCCTGGGCCCAAGATCTTACCCCCAGACCCACACCCCAGCCAAGTGCCCCAACCCCATGAAACGCACTGGCTCCCATCCCCCACTTCCTGTGTGGAACAATGGCCAGGAGGCAGGCCCATGCAGCCGCTGACCTGCCACTGACCTGCCACAGGACACTCAGCAAGCCCTGGGGCCACCAGACCACACCCTCTACAAATCAAATTAAAGCTGGGGTCCTTTCACCAGAAAAATGCTCACACTCAAAACCAGGGGGACAGTTTTAGGGAGTTTGGAGACCTTCTGGAGGCTGCTCACACACCCTAGACCAGACAACCAGGGACAGCCACTTGCTAAGGGCCCTCAGCTCAGAGCTTCAGGCAAGAGGCTACCGGGACTCCATCCAGATCTCAGATCCCTGGTTCTGAAATCCTCAGCTTCCCAGGCCTTGGGAGGATAAGCAAACAGCAAGAGGGCCTGTTTTCTGGGTCTGACCCCTGCCCCCACTCCATGTCCACGAGCCCCGGCCCTGATACCTGCTGCAGGTCCTTCTGACCTCCCCCCACCCCCATGCCCATGGGCCCCAGCCCTGGTACCTGCTGCAGGTCCTTCTGACCTCCCCCCACCCCCATGCCCATGGGCCCCAGCCCTGGTACCTGCTGCAGGCCTCCTGACCTCCCCCAGCCTGTGCCCATGAGCCCCGGCCCTGGTACCTGCTGCAGGCCCTCCTGACCTCCTGTCAGCCTGTGCCCACAAGCCCCAGCCCTGGTACCTACTACAGGCCCTCCTGACCACCCCCCCACCCCCGTGCCCATGGGCCCCAGCCCCGGTACCTGCTGCAGGCCCTCCTGACCCCCCCTACCCAGCCTGTGCCCAGAAGCCCTGGCCCTGCTACCTGCTGCAGGCCCTCCTGATCCCCCACCCCACAGCCTGTGCCCACGAGCCCCAGTACCTGCTGCAGGCCCTCCTGACCACCCCCCAGCCTATGCCCACAAGCCCTGGCCCTGGTACCTGCTGCAGGCCCTCCTGCAACTCCCGCAGGGACACTGTCAGCCGCTGGTTCTCGGCACGCAGCTCAGAGACGAGGTCCACATTGTCCGGCTCCTTCTCCTTCTCCTTCTCCTCTGCCCCAGGGGGCGGCCCCCTGGCCCTTCGCAGCAGTGCACACTCTTCCTCCAGCCGACTCACTTTGAGCTTGAGCTGATCCACCTGGAGCCCAAGACATGGGTCAGCCCAGAGGGGGACACACTGGGAGCCACAGGTTACAGGGGTGGGAAGACCTGCTCCCTCACTCCTGGGTACCTCCCAGATTCCCAGAGAAGCCGAAGCAGGAGTCCTCCCCAGACTTGTCTATGAAAACAGGACAGGCTGGACAGATATAAAACAAACAGGGCTGAGGCAGGAGCAGTGGGTAGCAAGGCCGAGGACACCCTCCCAGGGGAATCCACTCTAAGAACTTGTGGGCGGATGTGCTGCATCACGACATGCTGTCTGTCCTGCAGTTCTGACACTGACTCCCGTCAATTTAGCCCAGTATTCTCATGGCAGAAAAGGAGGAGGGCCGCATCAAGAAGAAGGGGGGCCAGGCACAGTGGCTCACGCCTGTAATCCCAGCACTTTGGGAGGCTGAGGCGGGCCCTCAGCGGATCACCTGAGGTCAAGAGTTTGAAACCAGCCTGACCAACATGGTGAAACCCCGTCTCTACTAAAAATACAAAAATGAGCCAGGCGTGGTGGCACATGCCTGTAGTCCCAGCTACTAGGGAGGTTGAGGCACGAGAATCATTTGAACCCAGGAGATGGAGGTTACAGTGAGCCAAGACTGCGCCACTACACTCCAGCCTGGGCAACAGAGCAAGACTCTGTCTAAAAAATAAATAAATAAATAAATAAAAATAAGGGAAACCAGGCCAGGTGCGGTGCTCACGCCTGTAATCCTAACACTTTAGGAGGCCGAGGCGGGCAGATGGACACTAGCCTAGTTAACACAGTGAGACCTCGTCTCAACAAAAAAAATTTAAAACATTAGTTGGATGTGGTGGTGCGCGCCTATTATCCCAGCTACTCAGCAGGCTGAAGCGGGAGAATCACTTGAGATTTGGGAGGTTGAGGCTGCAGTGAACCATGATCATGCCACTGCACTCCAGCCTGGGCAACGGAGAGAGATCCTGTCTCAAAAAAAAAAAAAAAAAAGACGAAGAAGAAGAAAAAGAGAGGAGTAGGGAGGAGGAGGAGGGAGGAGGAGGAGGGAGGAGGGAGGAGGAGGGTGGAGGAGGAGGGAGGAGGAAGAGAGGGAGGAGGAGGAGGGAGGAGGAGGAGGGAGGAGGAGGAGGGAGGGGAGGAGAAAGGAGTGAGCAGGAGGGGGAGGAGGAGGAGGGAGGGGATGGAGGAGGGAGGGGGAAGAGGGAGGAGGAGAAGGAGAAGAAAAAGGAGAAGAAGGAAAAGAAGGAGGAGAAGGAGAAGGAGGAGGCGGGAGGAGGGCAGAGGAGGAGGAGGAAAGAAGGAAGAAGGAAGAAAGAAGAAAGAAAGAAGGAGAAAAAAAAACAGGGTCAGACCCCAGCTCCGTCTCTAGCTCAGTGTGACCCTGGGCAAGTCATGGCCCCTCTCTGTGCCTCAATCATCCCATCTGTACCGGGGGTGTGAGGGGAGAGGAGAGGGCAATGGTTTTGAGAGTTGAGGGTCTCATGCAGCCCAGGAACCAGATGCTCCCCGCAACAAGCCAACATCTCACCTCAACACTCTCAGAGACTCAGACTTGGTCTGGTCCACCCTGAAAGGAATTCCTAACAGAGCCTCCACTCCAGAAGATTTGGCTGTTGGTTCATCTCCCTCAAGAGCTCCACGTCCAGGGTTCAGGTTTCAATTTTGCTACTTCTAGGCTCTGTCATCCTGAGCAAGTCACTTACCTCCTCTGGGCCTCAGTTTCCTTATCAGTAAAATGGGCCCAGTCAATCCCCTGGCCCCATCATTTGCCTCCCAAAGGTGTTGCAAGAATCAAACAAGACAGCAAGTGGACAGAGGCCTCTAAACTGTGAAGGGCTACAGAGCTGCCACAGTGTGACTGTGGCTGTCTTCACAGCTTCAAATAAAATCCCATGCCCCTAACCAATCACCAGTTTGGAGTGTGCAGCCAGAAGTTGGCCTGGTATGGTGGGTGGGCAGCTGCGGGGTGACCACCAAGCTGGGAGCAGACATGAATGGCCAGTTTGCTGGACTATGAGTGCACTCAGCCAAGCATGACGCATGTGGGGTCTGAGGTGGCCAGACAGTGACAAGAGGGGCAGCAGGTGGCAGGCCATAAAATGAAGTAATTGTTGGGAAAAGGTCACAATGACTTCTGGTGCTACAGTCAGGCATGCAATATTTGGTGCCCCAGGAGTCCCCTGGCCTCTCTTGGGAAGTGACTTGCTAGTCCCCCAGCCTTGAGAGGTTAGAATGGCACCCCCCCTCCACACACACACACACACACACACACACACACACACACACACACACACGGGTCTGGAGGCTGGGTCAGGCAATTCCACAAATTAACAGTCCACTCCTCCTCCTCCGCAAGAGACTCAGAAAGAAATTCATGACTCCCGCATTCCTTTCCACTCACAAAACATGCTTTGTGAACAGCCAGAGAAAGACAGCTCGTTACAAGGACAACTGTGGTCACACCCTCTCAGCAAACCGCAGCCACACACCAGGGCCTCCTGCCTGACCCCTGGCCGGCCGGCTTCCCTGATGAGCTCAGAGGACAGGACACCTGGGAGTCTCCGACGAGCAACAGGAAATACGGATGCATTTAATCCTGGCATACAAACTCACTGAGCACAAAATTATAGCGTTCGTTCCTTCAGTTTATGTTGCTTAGAAATAACAGCTCATTAAATTTGCATCTTATAAAACAGGGTATTAAATCCCAGCCGCCACACACCTGTCCGTGGGAGGTGGGGACGCAAGCTGCCAAGCCAGGCACGATCAGCTGCTCTGTTCAGATCCATCTGCAACACTTTTGTTAATTTTGGAGCAGAAAAGCTCCAAACATAAATTATAAATTAAGGTAAATTTATAGTAGATATATTTAATTTCACTTCTTTTTTTTTTTTTTTTTTTTTTTTGAGACAGAGTCTTGCTGTGTCGCCCAAGCTGGAGTGCAGTGGCTCAATCTCGGCTCACTGCAACCTCCACCTCCCGGGTTCAAGCAATTCTCCTGCCTCAGCCTCCCGAGTCCCTGAGACTACAGGTGCATGCCACCGCGCCCGGCTAATTTTTTGTATTTTTAGTAGAGACGGGGCTTCATCACGTTAGCCAGGATGGTCTCAATCTCCTAACTTCGTGATCCACCCGCCTCAGCCTCCCAAAGTGCTGGGATTACAGGCATGAGCCACTGCGCCCGGCCAATTTCACTTCTTAGGTCCCCAAAATAGGAAAAAGCAGCCACTCTGCCTAGAGGCAGATGACCTGCAGACTACAGAGGCACCTCCAACCATCTCTTTTCCATCCCCCTCCCCTGTCCCAGCAGCCCCCAGATGCCACACACACAAGACATCTCCCAATCCCATCACACCCAACCCAAAGGTGGGACAAGCCATGCGGGCTGCAGCCCCTCCCAGTACCCCCAGACCGCAGCCCTCACGCCGTCCTCTCTGAGCAGCAGATTATTTCTCCTGAGAAAACCCTACAGCAAGCCCCATGTCTGTTTCAGAAAAAAGGGGAAGCCCTCTGGGTAAAGAAAGGGGAGCACTCCTACCTGCCAGCCACCGCCCCTCAGCAGTGCTGAGAGCCAACTCAGAAATCCTTCAATCTGGCTGAACACAGTGGCCCACGCCTGTAATCCTAGCACTTTGGGAGGCTGAGGCGGGCAGATCACCTGAGGTCAGGAGTTTCAGACCAGCCTGGCTAACATGGTGAAACCCCATCTCTACTAAAAATTAAAAAAAAAAAAAAAATTAGCCAGGCATGGTGGCACACACCTGTAATCCCAGCTACTTGAGAGGCTGAGGCAGGAGAATCGCTTGAACCTGGGAGGCGGAGGTTGCAGTGAGCAAAGATCTGGCCACTGCACTCAAGCCTGGGTAACAGAGCAAGACTCCATCTCAAAAAAAAAAAAAAGTCCTTCAATCCCGGGACATTGGGAAAGTGCTCTAACCAACTTCTCTGTGCCTCAGTTTCCTCCTCTAGAAATGGGGAAGATAGTGTTGTCCACCCCAGCATAGGGTGGCAGGAAAATTAAAGGGGTCCGTGCATAGCAAGCACTGAGGATGGTATCTATAAAGCACAAGGGCATTTTATAATTGTTACGTCATCCTTACCTGTGATGAGGATGAGGAAACTGAGGCACAGAAAGGAAAGCCCACCCCATGCCACATGGTTTTTCACAGTAGAGCAGGCCTGGGACCTGTGTCCCTGTCCCTGCCCACCACTCCTCAGAAAGCCTCTGTCTCCTGCCACACACCAACCAGGCCCTCGAAAGATAGCCTCAAGGTCATCTCACAACCTCAAACCAGCCACCTACATCCTCAAGCAGGACCAGCAGCCTGGACCCTTCAACTGGTGGCCTCAACACCCCCATCGGGGCACACCTCCCCAAGATATTGACCCACCTGGAGTGCACAAACCGAGGACTGGCACACCAGTGCACCCACATCTACAGCCTCACAGCCACCTGCAATGCTGTAGCCACGGCCCAAGGCTCCTGGGGTAGGGAGGCTTCAAACTCCACGGTCAGAACCCACTGTGCAGCCTCGAGCAACATGGCTGGAGAGAGCCTCCTGCGTGCCATGCAGCTGGCACTGCTAAGCCCTTGACGTGGAGCAGCTCATTAAATCCTTGGAACAACGCCCGGTGGCAGTCAAATACCAGTATTATCCCCCTGCTGAGTCCCAGTCAGAAACCAAGAAAGTGAGATGCAATAGGAGGCATGGCCTCACTTGCTGCTGGAGGGAGTCAGGTGAGACTTCCACACAGGGAGCAGGCGGAACAGCAGCGTGGGAAGGGGGCTGGCACTGGAGCCAGCCGGACCCGGTTCAAATCCAGGCTGTGCTGCTTCCTGGCTCTGTGACCTTGAGCAAGTCCTTTCACTAATCTGAGTCTCAGAGTCTGTATTTGCAAATGAGGACTTGGCGTATGGTGCTTTGGGGAGGATTAGAAGACATGATGTTTATAACCTGTGTGGCTCTTGATAATAATATCAACAATGGCTACTGATGACACAAGTTGTGAGCAGTGTGCTAGGGACTGTACATGTTTGAAACTGTGTCTTAAACTCACCGGGCCAGGTACGGTGGCTCGTGCCTGTAATCCCAACACTTTGGGAGGCCCAAGCGGGCAGATCACCTGAGGTCAGGAGTTCGAGACCAGCCAGGTTAACATGGTATGTGAAACCCCATCTCTACTAAAAATACAAAAATTAGCTGGGTGTAGTGGCACAAGCCTGTAATCCCAGCTACCCGGGAAGCTGAGGCAGGAGAAACGCTGGAACCCAGGAGGCAGAGGCTGCAAGGAGCCGAGATCACGCCACTGCACTCCAGCCTGGGCAACAAGGGTGAGACTCTGTCTCCAAAAAAAAAAAAACAACTTACCAAATCCTCATAACCCAACATTTCTTGGCCCCGGCCCTACCAACATTTTAGGCTAGGTAATTCTTTGTTGGGGACTGTCCTGTGCCCTGCAGGGCGTTTGACAGCATCCCTGGCCTCTACACACCAGATGCCAATAAATCTCCACTAATTGTGACAACCAGAAATATTTCCCAGACACGGCCAAATGTTTCTAGGGGGTCAAAATCACCCCCCATTGAGAACCACAGTCATAACCCAATGAAGTAGGTACACCGAGCACTAAAAGGACTTATCCATGTCAAAGAGCCAGCAATGGTGGCTCTGGGACACAGGCTGGCTGGCTACTACATTGCAAAAGCTGCCCCTTCCCTTGCCTCCCCAACCCATCTCCCCAGGGCCTACCGCCAGCTGCAGGTCACGGCTGCGAAGCACAGCCGAGTTCTTCTCCTCACTGAGCTGTGCCAGACGCATGGCAATCATGTAGTTCTCATCCTTGAGCCGCAGCAGCTCCAGGCTGCCCGCCTCCCAGTCCTCCCGCAGCCGTTGACAGCGCTCCTGAGCCTGCTGCTGGTCCCGCAGCCGCTGCTCCAGCCCTGCCCGCTCTTCCTCGAGCACCCGGCCCCGGGCCTGCAGTTGCTGCTCCCGCTGCAGCTGGCTCTTGCGAGCTTCCCGCAGCCGTCGCACCTCTGTCATCAAGAATTGGGTCAGGCCCTCAGGCCCCTCCTCATCTGCCAGGACAGAACAGGGGACAGAACACGCAGCTCAGGCAAGTAAAACCCCAGGAGATGACATACTGTGTCAAAAAACTCAAACCATAAAAACACTAGAGGGAAATTCTGGAATATATTTGTAGAATTTGGGAGCAGGGGAGGTCTTCCTAAACAACACACAAAATCCAGGAGTTATAAGAGAAAAAAGATGGACAAATCCATATAAAAATGTTTAAACCTTTGAAAAATGAAAGATGTAACAAAGTTAATAAGCAACAGAGTGGGAGAAAATATAACAAGAACTCAGAGCCATAATATATAAAGAGCTCCTACAAATCAATAAGATCAACAACCAAATAAAAATACGGACAAAAACTATCAATAGGCAAGTCCCAAAATAAAAAGTTAATAAATACAGGAAAATATGCACCAACCTATCAACAATAATTACAGAAGCTACTAATATTTGTTAACTTCATTCTTTGTGCTAGACACATCTTTATGACAACACTATAAGGTAGGTACTATTATTGTACCCATCTTAAAGACAGAAAAAGTGAAGCACAGAGCAGTTATTTACCCAAGGTTTAATAACTAGTAACCTGTGAACTGTATCAATGAAATATAAACTTAAAACAATAACATTATTTTTTACATATCAGAATGGCAAAAATGTTTAAACATGATCCCCAGGATTCAAATGGGCCCTTACACACTCCTGGTAGGAGGTATGTTGATTTAACAGTTAAAATACAGACTCTTTGAGAAATTCTTCTCAGAACCTCTTCGCCTGAGACACATTTGCACAAAGACGCACATACAAGGATGTTACCGCATCGTTGTAATAATACAAAACTGGAAACCTAGGTATCCATCAACTGGAAATGGGTTAAATGAATTATTTCCTAACTTCACTAATGAACAGTATGCAGTCACTTAAAACAAGTGTATGTAACACAGGTGAAAGAATCACTAAAATCAGTTGTTCTAAGAAAAAGCAAAATACACATGTAGGTGTGTGTGTGTGTGTGTGTGTATGTGTGTGTGTTTTTTATATAAAAAAATTCAGCTGGGCGCAGTGGTTCATGCCTGTAATCCCAGCACTTTGGGAGGCCGAGGCAGGGCGATCACGAAGTCAGGAAATCAAGACCATCCTGGCCAACATGATGAAACCCCATCTCTATTAAAAATAAAAATACAAAAATTAGCGGGACGTGGTGGCTCATGCCTGTAATCCCAGCTACTCGGGAGGCTGAGGCAGGAGAATCGCTTGAACCCGGGAGGCGGAGGTTGCAGTGAGCCGAGATCGCGCCACTGCACTCCAGCCTGGTGACAGAGCAAGACTCTGTCTCAAAAAAAAAAAAAAAAAATTCAAAGTCACCTGGAGCCTCTGTATTTTTTTACATAAAAAAACTATACATCTCTGTATGTCAGACATATGTCTGAAAACACTATCAGGAAGAAAAGGCCATGTTAAGCATGGGGCTCTGAACTTGGCATAACAGCACTAGCATCCAGGCCCAGCCTCAGCCTACCGTGGGGCCCTGGGCAAGCCCCTTCAGCCTCTCCATGCCTCAGTTTCCCTTACTGTTCAACAGGCATAGTGGGAGCGCCTCCCTAACAGGGATGGGGAAAGAAGCCTGTGCACTGGAGTCGGAGGTGCAAGCATCCACCGCAGATCCACTCACCGAGGATCATGGAGCAGCGCTGGGCGGGCTCCTGGCCCGTGAGCAGCGTGAAGTGTTCGGGGTAGTAGAACTCCAGGGCTTCCAGGAAGGCCTCATAGCCCCTCTTGCCACGGCAGCGCAAGATGTCCATCAGGCGCCCTAGAGAGCATTGGGGGGATGTACCCAGGGTCTAGGGGAGGGCCTCCCCAGGTGCCTGGTTGCTTCTGCCCCCACCATGCACCAGGCCCACGTTCCCCAGATTTTTGAGCCAGTGACACACACAGGGACCTGTCCTAACACATCAGGGAAGAGAAGAGAGCCATTCTGCCACAGCCAGGGGAGCACATTCCCTCATGACTCCTGGGCTCCCAGAGCTCCCCAACACCCCCCACAGACACAGATGCCGGCCCGCAAATGCAGCCTGCCTTTTCAATGGCACAGAGAAGCCCTCTCTATCCCCAGAAGCAAAGAAAATACTTCTCCCATTGGCCATGCCTGAAATTCCACCATTAAAGACCATTCCATCATGCCTTTGTGAGCTCTAGTTCAAAGGCACACCCTGTGGGAGAGAGGACCCTCGTAAAGCTGAGACGGGTCTTGACACTTGAAAAAGGACTCCCCCAGGAGTGTATGGTGCACAGAACAGGGGACAGACAGAACTCGGAGATCAAAGAGCGCAGGAAAGGTGCCAAGTCCACCGGCTGTGACCGGGAGGTCCCGGGCCCAGCCGGCCCTGGCAGCCACATCCAACCCTCTGCTCTAATGTGGACCCAGGAAGTGGGAGAGAACCCCAAGAGACAAAACTCTGACCCCGGTGTGGGCAACGCGGATCGCCAGGGCGCGTTGGGGAGGGGGCAGGCTGGTGGGCATACCCAGCCCACTCTACTGATGCGGAGACCGAGCCCCAGGGCAGCAGAGCCCTAGCTTCGCGCTCCACGGCTGTGGGCGCTGCGCCCAAGGGCACGGTCGCCCCAGGTCGTGGCCCACTCGGGAACCGCGGCTCACCGGTGCGGTTGACGCGGCACGGGAAGCGGTAGGTGCTCAGCACCTCCTCCTCGTCCTGCTCGTCGATGACCCGGCACTGGCGCAGATACGGCGTGAGCTTGGCCGGGTTCAGGGCGCGAGCCAGCCGGTGCCGGACGCCCTCGATTCGCTCCCACAGCGCGTCCTCCTCCGCCTCGGACCCCGAGCCGGCCCCGGCCTCCTCCTCGGCCTCCCCCGCCTCCGCCCGGCCCGGCATGGCCGTGTCCTCAGGGTCTGCGGGCAAGAGGCGCACGGGGGTCGACCAGGGCGCCCTAGGGCTAGATGTGCGGCCAAGCACACCCCGGGGCGTCGTCCGCAGACCCGCCGTCGGGGGCGCGCCCCGAGCTCCCGCGACTCACCCCGCACGCTACAGCCGCCTCGGGCTCCCGGGTCCGCGCTCGGGCGGCGGCTCCGCCGGCGCAGGGGGGCGGTGCCCGTGGCGCCCCCGGCTCCGCCCCCGTCCCCGCAGCCTCCTGGGCTGCCCGGGCCTCCCCACATCGCCGCCCGCCCCGGGTCGTGCGTCCGGCCCCCGGCCACCCCGCGCGTCAGTCCGCACGCCCTCCCTCCTGGCCGTCCGGCTGCACCTCCCCCTGCTTCCTGTTTCCCGCCGGCTCTCCAGCCCGGCTCGGCGGGGTCCTGGCCGCCCGCCCACACCTGCCCGGCCTCTGGGCGGGGCGGGGCGGGCAGGCGCACTCACACCCCCCGCGCGCCGCGACACACCTTCCCCGGGCCACGCGCATCGCCTCCCCACGCCCACAGCGCGCCCGCCCGCGCGGGACTAGCCGCTCACGCCCGGCGCAGCTCACGGGCACACAAGCTGGGCTTGCCATTCCCGGGTCCCCACATACACTGCAGGCGCCGGAGCTTCCCTGGAGCACAGGACAGCCCCGGGGGGGACAGCAATGGGCAGAGGTCATGGGGGCCTTCTGCAAGATGGGGGTCTGAACCTGCAGGGCGGCACTGCCAACTCCCCTCCTACGCAAACTCCCGTGGCACTTGAGGACCAGGGACCCCACAATTCTCAAAGGGTATTCCTCCAGGTGTTGGTCCCAGAGATGCTGGGGGCGGGCTGTGACTAGCCGTCCATACTCCCGCTCCCGCCTGGGAGGCCGGTGGTCTGTTACCATGATACTGGCCGAGTCTACACGGTATCTGCTGGTGCATGCGATACAGTCTCGCTATGCATTAGAAGCTGCCAGGTACCTGCTGCCAGGGAGGAACAGAGGAGGCACAACCGGTACAGGAAAGAGGTGTGAGCTCCCTAAACGCCTTCCACAACTTCTGAATTAGATGCCGTGGACATATGTATTACTTATCCAAAGAATTAAGGTTTCAATCAATAAAGGCTCTGAAAAGCCCTGCTTAAATTAAGGCCGGGGGCGGTGGCTCATGCCTGGAATCCCGACACTTTGGGAGACCGAGGCGAGTGGATCACCTGAGGTCAGGAGTTCGAGACCAGCCTGACCATTATGGCGAAACCCCATCTCTACTAAAAATATAAAAATTTGCCGGGTGTGGTGGTGCGCGTCTATAATCCCAGCTACTCGGGAGGCTGAGGCACGAGAATCGCTTGAACCCAGGAGGCAGAGGTTGCAGTGATATGGTGCCACTGCACTCCAGCAGCCTGGGCAAGAGTGAGACTCTACCTCAAAAAAAAAAAAAAAGGTCCAGCAGTAAAGAAACAGATTTAACTTTATATATCTTGGTGTCCTTCTCCAAACTTAATTAACCACAGCCTTTTTTTGGTTTAGATTTGTTGTACATTTGTTTTTGCTTTGGGTGTCACCCGTTTACATGCAGAAGAAATGCTTTGGGAGAACTGAATTCTAGTGCAAATTCCTCAGTTAACAAAGGAGGAAGCAGAGCTCAGAGAGGGCAAGGAACTTGCCCAAATTCACACAGCGAGGCCACAGTGGGAATAGGCCGGAGCCCAGCCCCTGGCCTCTGTCCTCTCCAAGCCCCGAGTCCAGGCACACACCAGGCCTCCCTTTCAATACGTCCTTTCCCTCTCTGTGGCCTTGGTTGCCCTCCCACGCAGAGCGGCAGCTCCTCCCGCCAGCAGCCCTACTCCTCGTGAATATTTTTAACTTGGCCAGCAGAGCCGGATGGACACCTTGGAAAATGGAAAAAAAAAATTTTTTTCATCAAGAAGCTAAGCAGGGCCTAAAGATAAGGCATAGAAGCCAAGAGGTCTCTGCAGATAAGTGGACAGAGAAGTGAGGGCAGACTGGATCTGAACAGGCAGGTAGCTGGGTACACTGAGCGCCCCTGGTGCCCGGCATTCTAGGGGAAGCGACAGAGTTCCTGTGGGCACCACACTCCCACATTCACATGTACAATTATACAGGCATGCACACGCACCGTCACATACACATGCACACATACACACTCACCCACTGTGGGCATCAAGCCAGGCAGGAGGCAGACAGGGGTGCACCCACTTCCCCACAAATATCTGAGCCTCTTCATCTTTCCCCTGTCCCTGGGCATCCATAGCACCGAGTGTGCAAGCATGTGATTAGGCACCACCTTCATTATTGTCCTCTTGTGAGTTCTGCTACATTCATCTTCTCTCTATAGCTATGCCGGGAAGGCGAGCAGAGACTACAGCAAGGACATAGAGAATCTAGACTTTGTACCAGGGACCCTGGGTTCTATCGCGGGCTCACCACTATGAGTATTGTTCTTCTTTGAGTCTCCATTTCCCTGTCTGCAAAAGGCAGGCGGTGAGTAGTTCCAGCCACACCTACAAAGGCAGACAGTCCAGGAACAGAGAGTGCCCTGGAGACCAACATTCAGCCTTAGCTGCATCTACTCGGACAAATTCCTTCCCCTCTCAACTTCTACATCTGAAAAATGGACAATAGTCCCCCATGTGCAGGGACTGCCTCTGAGTTGCAGTCTCTCCATATGTGAAGTGGGTACAGGAATGTCAGTCCTCTTCCCAACTCATCAAAAGGCATGCCTCCATGTTTCAAACCAGTCTGCGTCCTACCACCTGTAGCCCCACTGGTCTAAGCCACACATGCCCCCACAAACTACCACTCACAGGGCTCTGGGCTATGGTATGTTCTCCACTCTGCAGCCTTAATGATGTTTGTTTGGTTTGGGAGGTTTTTCTGAGACAAGATCTGGCTCTGTCACCCAGCCTAGAGTGCAGCGGCCCAATCATAGCGCACTGCAGCCTTGAACTCCTGGGCTCAAGCAATCCTTCTGCCTCAGCCTCCCACATAGCTGGGACTACACATATGCACCACCATGCCCGGCTACTTTTTTTACTCTTGGTAGAGAGGGGTCTTGCCATGTTGCCTAAGCTGGAAAGAATGATGGTTTTAAAAACAGAACAGGTTTTTCTCTGGCTTAAAACCTCTTAATGGATTCTACCAAACTGGAATAAAATGCAAACTGCCCCCAGACCCTGCTGGCTCCCCCGCCTCCCACTTCCCACTGCCCCACTTGCTCACCAGCCTCATTCTGTTCCTGGAACCTCTTAGCTTTTTCCACTTCAAGGCCCTTGTCCAGCCTGTTGCCTCTGTTGGGACTGCTTGTCCCTCCACTCCTGGTATGGAGGGTTCCTTCTAGCTTTTCAGGTCTCAGATCAAATTTCCCCTCCCTTGATTCAGGAGCACCCCCCAGCACGGAGTTCCATACACCCCATCCAAGCCATTCTGTGCTACGTAGGGGCCAAAGGACGGCTTCTCCTTCTCCCTCTAAATGTTTGCCGGAAACGCGCTGACAATAGGCAGATAAATAGAAGAAAAAAAGCATAAAAAATGTATTTAACATGCATAGCACAGGGGAATCATAGGAGAATGATTACCCAGTAATCCACTGAGGTCCAGACGTTTATATCTGCTTCTTCACTGGGGAAGGGGAGACGGGGCTGTAGGAGTGAATGATTGTTAGGAGGCATTAATGGGCCTGGGAGGCAGACATTATCTTACAGGTGATTTTCTTTGGAAATTGAATGGGACCAAAGAATAAACACTCATTTGGGACAAAGTTTGTCTGGACTCTAGATGTGGTGTTTAATTTTCTCTTCCTCTGTGATATGAATTTTAATCTCCGGTTAATGAAATTTCAGGGAAGGGATCGAAAGCGATCGTGTTCCTCTTTGGGGGTCCAGTTTCTAGTAGATAAGGGAACTTCAGAGAACAGCCTCCTCCTGTACTTTGAGAGAGACAGAGGATTGACAGACAGGATGGGGGAAAGGTGGGCAGAGAGACTTTGAGGCTGCGTCTTTATTCGGCCTGTCAAAGCGCCATATTTGGCAGGTATCACTTTCTGAGCCCCGAGAGCTATTTCCTCTCTATCTGACATTTTCCTGGTGCAGCAACCTGTGTGTTGCCTACTTCCATCCCAAGAACAGAGCCGTCCTTGGCTAGCAGGAGTGAGTTGGAATATTCCAAGAGTGGTGAGGATGAGGAGTGGAGCAGGGAGAGAGAGGAGGTTGAAGGAGGATTGGAAGGGGGGCAGACAGAGCAAAGGCCTTGAAGGTCATTATGAGGACTTCGGCCTTCACTTTTCTCGGTAGTAATACTCTGCTATCATTGTCTTCCACAAATCAGCCACAAAGGCCACAGAAGCAGGGATCCCCCTTTTTGTTCACTCCTTCAAGGATGCCCCTGGCCCAAGCAACCGCTCCGTTCCTCTTTGTCAGCCTCTGATTGCATCCAGAAATGTGGGTCTGGACTTATCTAGTCCATAAGTCTGGGTGCCTGGTGAACCTGTGCTCCCTGACCCCAGCCGCCAGCCTCATCTCACCTCCTCTGGCCATCTCTTCACTAGGATCAGGGCCTGGGCCGCATGGATCCCAGCACAGGACCTGGCATTCAGGTGTTCGGCAGGAGATGAGTGAGTGAGCCCAAGAGTGGGGAGAATTCCTGTGATGAGCTGCACTACACCACAGCCAGAACTCCCAGTGTTCAAATTCCAGGACAACGTGTGCCTGTGATCTTGGGCAAGTTCCTAAACCTTTCTCTACCCCTCATCGAGGGGCTCTAGCACAGCCTGAGCACAAGACAGACGCTAAATGCCCATCCTCAATTGAATTCGTCCGGAGATGTCGCTTCCCCTCCCCATTGCCCAGTGTCCCCCCGGGGCACCTTTACATAGCAGCCTTCCCTAGGTCCTATTTTTTTTTTTTTTTTTTTTTTGAGACGGGTCTTGCCCTGTCACCCAGGCAGGAATGTAGTGGCGCGATCTTGGCTCACTGCAACCTCTGATCCCTGAGTTCAAGCAATTCTCCTGCCTCAGCCACCCTAGTAGCTGGAATTACAGGCGCCTGCCACCACGCCCACCTAATTTTTGTATTTTTAGTAGAGATAGGGGGTCCACCATATTGGCCAGGCTGGTCTCGAACTCCTGACCTTGTGATCTGCCTGCCTCGGCCTCCCAAAGTGCTGGGCTTACAAGCGTAAGTCATCGTGCCCGGCTCCCTAGGTCCTATTCTATGGGACTGGAGAGAGAAGAGGCTGGGGAGGCTATTGTGTGCAATCAAAAGAGTCTAGGCTGAAAGGGTCCTTAAGACCTTTATTTTATAGCTGGGCACGGTGGCTCACACCTGTAATCCCAGCACTTTGGGAGGCCAAGATGGGCAGATCACTTGAGGTCAGGAATTTGAGACCAGCCTGGCCAACATGGCGAAACCCCATCTCCACTAAAAATACAAAAATCAGCCAAGTGTGATGGTGGGCTCCTGTAATCCCAGTTACTTGGGAGGCTGAGGCAGGAGAATCGCTTGAACCCGGGAGCCAAAGGTTGCAGTGAGCCAAGATGGTGCCACTGCATTCCAGCCTGGGCAACAGAGCGAGACTCTGTCTCAAAAAAAAAAAAGCTATTATTATTTTATAGATATTGGGGAAACTGAGGTTGCAGTGGCCCAAGTGAGCCATGGGTTCCCCAAGGCACAGAAAGCAGAGCACAAGGAAGCGAGATAGGAACAGCCAAAGGGATGGCGCTGGCCCTCCAGTATCAGGTGACTGCATCTCCCTGAGAACCGGGGACTCCTGCAGGGGCCAGAGGAAGGGTGGCCCTGTCCCCAACTTCCCTTTCTCTCATGGCCACCCCCAGCAGCCTTGACAGCAAGGAGTAGAAATGCTGACCCACCCTCACTCTAATTCAGACCAATTACGGAGATGTGTGCCGACTGCCTGGCCTTGGGCTGGGCAAGGAGCTGGGTTAGGCTGGGGATATCCAGGGATGGGGCAGGAAGCTGTGCCAGGAGGTGAGAGATGGGGCTGGGGCAGGCTGGGAAAAGACAGAGAAAACTGAAGCTGGGCTCCCCAGACCTGGCTCCCCTCACTGAGGCTGTGCCATCCAGCCCCATCCCTGCCCTTCTCTGTGCCTCAGTTTTCCCCTCTGCACCACAAGGTGGTTGGAGGGAGATGCTCACCCTAGCAAGCCCCCTGCACCTGAGAGGAGCTCCCAGGGGGCCACAGGACACAGCCAAGGGCGGCCATGGGAGCTCAAGCCACCTACCAGCATCTCCGTGGAGGAACGCTGCCTGGGGCCCTGAATTCCAGAGAAGAGCCTGTGGAATCACTGGGGCTGAGTCAGAGGAAAGGGCGGGCCAGGGGAGCCACCGCTCTGAGTCACTGGGGCTCCACGGGCTGGCGTGCCTTCCTCTGCCGCCCACCCAACCATGGACTTCCAACCACGGAATCATCCTGACCTGGATTCAGATCCCAGATCAGTGAGGTTGTGAGGTCATGACCCTGGACAGGACTGATGTGTAGAGACAATCATGGTTGTGTCTGATTAAATGAATGACTTCATGTAAAGTGCTTGGCACAAAGTTGGCACTCAGTGACAAACACTTCGCTCAGTAGCAAACAGTTTTGAGCGCTTACTATGCACCCAACGTATGATGTACAAGCATTTTCCAGGGTTAGCTCCCTAAATCTTCCTAATAAACCCAGGAGGTAAATCCTCCTATTCTCCCCACTTTTCAGATGATGGAACAAGTTTGGTGAGGTCCTACAGTGGGCATGTGTGGACCTGAAAGGGAATTATCACTGATGTTAAGTGTGGGGTGAGGGCCTGCCTTGCCCCGCCCCTCACCCTGCAGCCCAGGTTGTGACATTCCCCCACCTGCCAGCACAGACCCCTGCCACTCTCTGTGCCCAGCCCTGTTTGTTGCCCTGAGGCCCCAAATGAATGGACCAACCCAAGCACTGCTTTGAGGAAGCAGGTTCATACCCAACCACTTTAAGTTGCTGGCAGCGATGAGAGGAGGAAATCCTTGACTCTGCCCAGGGGCATCAAAAACTCAAGCAGAAGAAGAGGCAAAAGAGGAAAGGTGCTCCAGGCAGGAGGAACAGTCAGTGCAAAGGCCCAGAGCCCAGAAGTCTCATGCCAGGCTCCCACAGGGATCCTCACCCTTCGCTTGCTTTAACTTGCACCGTTTCAGTCCTGTTTGTCCTTGTTCCCATGACTCAGGCGCCCCCCGCACAGGGGAGGAGGAGCTGGTGAGTGGGCCGTCCCTGCCTGGAAGGCTGGTGAATAATTGTCCCACTGGGGTTCACACTATGGACTGTGCCAGGTGCCGAACTCATTCCATCTCACGCTATCCCAGGGGGCGGGGCCTGTGACTACCCCAGGTCCAAGTGAGGAGGCCCAGGCTCAGGTAAGGCCACAGGCAGAGCACCCCAGTCCCACCCAGCCACCTACGTCAGCCTCAACATGCTCTTGGGACAATGAGCAGCCTCTGTGGCTGTGGAAACCCAAGTTGAGATCCCTACTCTGCCCCTCTTTTGTTACTGGACTTTGGGGAGTTGACACCTCCTTTCTTGGCCCCATTTTCCATCCCTGTGCAGTGGGGGCAGCCTGAATGAAAGGGACTGCAGCATGGCCTGGGGTCAGGAGCACGGGCTCTGGAGCCGGAGCGCCTGCATTCACACCCTCTCTCTGGGCCTCAGTCTCCTTATGGGGAGGATAGGAGCAGTGTCAAATGACAACACGCTTAGTTTAAAGATCTGATTGGCTTTTAGGGCCGGGTGCAGTGGCTCACACCTGTAGTCCCAGCACTTTGGGAGGCCTAGGTGGGTGGATTGCTTGAGGTCAGGAGTTCGAGTCCAGCCTGGCCAACATCGTGAAACCTCGTCTCTACTAAAATACAAAAATTAGCTGGGTGTGGTGGCAGATGCCTGTAATCCCAGCTACTAGGGAGGCTGAGGCAGGAGAAGTACTTGAACCCGGGAGGCAGATGTTGCAGTGAGCTGAGCTAGCACCACCTCACTCCACCCTGGGCAACAGAGTGAGACTCCATCTCAAAAAAAAAAAAAGATCTAATTGCCTTTTATTTGCAATTCTAGAATCAGGCAACACCTCCCTCTGTGAAATAGAAGGGAGATTCCAATAAGCTGAACAGAGGATGTTAGCTTTTTTATAGGCAGAGAGGCGCTAAAGAGGGCAGAGACAGAATGAAAAACGGAATGGTTGTTTCACAGTTACTTTCCTTGTAAAGGGTTAGAGCAGAGAAGACTTCCTTAGGCCAGTGACTCAGGTTGTCTGGAAGCTCCTGTTCTCTAGAGAAACAGACCCATTTCAAAGTTCAGTCTGAGCACAGAGCTCTTAGCACAAGTGACTCCTTTCTGATTTGGTCTGGTAGGATGGGCCTAGTACAGGAGGCTAGTCTGAAACAATGGCCTCCCATGCATTTTATTTAACAGCACCTACCTGTTAAATAAATACATACACCTGTTAAATAAATATATAAATAAATACAGCACCTACCTGTATTAACTCATTCTGAGGACAGAATGAGTTAATACACATAAACAGCTTAGCACAGTGGCCTCCACATAGTAGGTGTTCAGCATAGTGTTGGCTGTTGTCATCTATGAGTATCCTATCTGCTGGGACAACCCATGACCAGCAATCAGGGTGGTAGCAAATTCTGCTCATTCCCCCCACCCCCACCACCCCGCCACTCCCATGCCCATCCTGGCCTAAGTCCCGCACACCTGGCCCCAAAGACACCTCTGGACTAGCTCCACCCCTTTGTCTGGAATGCTTTTCCCTCCCCTTTCCTCATGCCCGGCTCCAAAACACCCTTTGGTTCTGTGCTCACAGGTCCTCTCCTCAGGGAGGTCTCCCTGCCCACCCAGTAGAAAGGAGGTCCTCCAATTATTTTATTTTTCTTATTTTATTTTTTATTTTATTTTATTTTATTTATTTTATTTTATTTTATTATTTTATTTTATTTATTTTATTTTGTTTTATTTTATTTTGTTTTGTTTTATTTTGAGACAGAGTTTCACTCTTGTTGCCCAGGCTGGAGTGCAATGGTGCGATCTCAGCTCACTGCAACCTCCACCTCCCAGGTCCAAGAGATTCTCCTGCCTCGGCCTCCCGAGTAGCTGGGATTATAGGCACCCGCCACCACGCCTGGCTTATTTTTTGTATTTTTGGTAGAGATGGGATTTCACCATGCTGGCCAGGCTGGTCTCAAACTCCTGACCTCAGGTGATTCACCCACCTGGGCCTCCCCAAGTGCTGAGATTACAGGCGTGAGCCACTGTGCCCAGCCCTCCAATTAGCTTTTTTGTCTCCAGCCCCTATTTTTCACTTTGGTACTCTCACCGAAATCTGTCAACTCTTTTATGTATTTGTCCACTTCCGTCTCTATAGAATGTAAACCCCTGAGGGCAGAGGTGGTGTTCGTTCGCACCTCCATCGCTGCATCCCTAGAGCCTAGCTCAGTGCCTGGCGCGCAGCTGGTACTCCAGAGATATAGGTAGAATCAATGAATGAATAGTATGTAGTGGGTTCCTAGTAAATCCCACACACTAAGCCTAGCTCATCAGTGACTGGCATACAGGTGCTCTCAAGAGATATGTGTAAAATGAATTAATTAATAGTATGAATTAGGTTCCCAATGAGTGGGCTCCCAGAGCGCCGGATAGGACCCTAGTGCCTGGGGCAATATAATAATTGCCAACATTATGGCTGGGTGAGGTGGCTCATGGCTGTAATCCCAGCACATTGAGAGGCCAAGGCAGATAAATCACTCAAGCCCAGGAGTCTGAGACCAGCCTGGGCAACATGATGAAATCCTGTATCTACAAGAAAAGTACAAAAATTAGCTGGGTGTGGTGGCACATGCCCATAGTCCCAGCTACTCGGATGGTGCTGAGGTGGAAGGATGGCCTGACCCTCGGAAGTGGAGGTTGCAGTGAGCTGAGATCGCGTCACTGCACTTGGGGCTGGGTGACACAGCAAGACCCTGTCTCATAAAATAATAATAATAGGCCAGGCTCGGTGGCTCATGCCTGTAATCCCAGCACTTTGAGAGGCCAAGGTGGGTGGATCACCTGGGCTCAGGAGTTCGAGACCAGCCTGTCCAACATAGTGAAACCCCGTCTCCGCCAAAAATACAAAAATTAGTCAGGTGTGGTGGTACATGCCTGTAATCCCAGCTACTTAAGAGGCTGAGGCAGGAGAATCCCTTGAACCCGGGAGGCAAAGGTTCCAGTAAGCCGAGATCGCACCATTGCCCTCCAGCCTGGACAACAAGAGTGAAACTCTGTCTCAAATAATAATAATAATAATTGCCAGTGTTATGGAATGTTTGTTATATGCTAAGGAGCGTTCTGAGCACCTTTCCTCCCCACAACGAACCTGTGAAGCAGTCACTATTTCCATATATATATATATATTTTTTTTTTTTTTTTTTTTTTTGAGACTGAATCTCATTTGTCACCCAGGCTGGATCATGGCATGACCGGCTTACTGCAACTCACCTCGGTTCAAAGAGACGGGGTTTCACCATGTTGGCCAAGCTGGTCTCAAACTCCTGACCTCAGGTAATCCACCCGCCTCGGCCTCCGAAAGTGCTGGGATTACAGGTGTGAGCCGCCGTGCCTGGCTAGCAGCCACAATTTCTATCCAGATTTTATGGATGAGGAAACTGAGGCTCACAGGCAAGTAACTTGCCCCAAGGCACCCAGCTATGTGACCTGGAATTTGAACCTAGACACACTCTGGTTCATAAAGTTGGCTTGCTTTTTAACACTGCCCACTACTGCAAGCAGGAAGGTTTCCTGGAGGAGATGTGGCAGAAGCTGGGCCTGGGAGAGTGGAACAGATTCCTACAATAGGGAGCTGAGTCGCTGGGTGCAGCAGCTGGCAGGAGTGGAGCAGAGAGGGCACTGGGGAATAAGGTTGGCAGGTGTTTCAGTTATCTATTACTGATAGGAATCCACCCAAAAACATGGCAGCATTGACTTAGCAACAACCATATACTTAACTCAGGAATCTGCAACTGGCAGGACTCAGCAGGGACAGCTCATCTCTGCTCACATGACATCAGCCCTCTGTGGTCTCACTACCTGGCCTCTACAACATGGTGGCAGCAGGGCAGCCAGCTTCCTACATGGTGGTTTCAAAGACACATGTCAAGAGACAGCCAGAGGAAGCCATCGCCTTTTATGATCTGACCTTGGAAGTCAGCCAGTGTCACTTCTGTTATATTATATTAGTCAAAATATAAGTCTGCCCAGGTTCAGGGGAAAGGGGAGGACTGGGTATAGTCTGTTTTATACAGTCTCATAGATAGTTCTGGAGGCTGAGAAGTCCAAGATCAAGGAGTCAGGAGATTTGGGCCTGGTGAGGGCCCACTTTCTGGTTCATTGATGGTACCTTCTTACTGTGTCTTCATGATGGAAGGGGTGAGGGGTCTCTCAAAGGTCTCTTTCATAAGGACACTAATCCCACTCATGAGGGCTCCACCCTCATGATCTAATCACCTCCCCAAAGCCTCACCTCCTAATTTTTTTTTTTTTTTTTTTTTGAGACAGAGTCTTGCTCTCTCACCCAGGCTGGAGTGCAATGGCGTGATCTCTGCTCACTGCAACCTCCGCCTCCTGGGTTCAAGCAATTCTCCTGCCTCAGCCTCCCAAGTAGCTGGGATTACAGGCACCTGCCACCACACCCAGCTAAATTTTTGTATTTTTAGTAGTGACAGGGTTTCATCATGTTCACCAGGCTAGTCTCGAACTCCTGACCTCAAGTGATCGTCCCGCCTCAGCCTCCCAAAGTGCTGGGATTACAGGCATGAGCCACCGCGCCTGGACGCCCTACCTCCTAATACCATCACCTTGAAGATTAGGATTTCAACATATGAATTTTAGGAAGAAACAAACATTCAGACTATAGCATGATGAAAAAATAGCATTTAAGTGTTATAAACCCTGAGAAAGCAAAAATAACATCAACAATAATAGTAGGAGGGGAAATAGGGAAAAATGTAAAAGCGCTTTCACCTTTTGTTACAAAGAACCAATTCATACTGATTAAATTGAAGCATGTAGTTCTTTTTTGATTATTCCAAATATTCCAAATAAAAGATAAGACTGTCAGGATGAACAAAAGTAACAAACTCTACTATATGCTACTTACAAGATATATGATTTAAATATAAGAACACAGAAGGCCGGGTGTGGTGGCTCACGCCGGGCGAGTGGATCACGAAGTCATGAGTTCAAAACCAGCCTGGCCGGCCGGGCGCAGTGGCTCACACCTGTAATCCCAGCACTTTGGGAGGCTGAGGCGGGCAGATCACGAGGTCAGGAGATCAAGACCATCCTGGCTCACACAGTGAAACCCCGTCTCTATTAAAAATACAAAAAATTAGCCAGGCGAGGTGGCGGGCGCCTGTAGTCCCAGCTACGCGGGAGGCTGAGGCAGGAGAATGGCGTGAACCCTGGGGGGCAGAGCCTGCAGTGAGCCGAGATCTGGCCACTGCACTCCAGCCTGGGTGAAAAAGTGAGACTCTGTCTCAAAAAAAAAAAAAAAACCAGCCTGGCCAAGACGGTGAAACCCCATCTCTACTAAAAATACAAAACTTAAGCTGGTGGTGGTGGCGGGCACCTTTAATCCCAGCTACTCGGGAGGCTGAGGCAGAGAATTGCTTGAACTTGGGAGGCAGAGATTGCAATGACCTGAAATCACGCCACCGTACTCCAGCCTGGGAGACAGAGCAAGACTCCGTCTCAAAAAAAAAAGAAAGAAAGAAAAGAACACAGAAAGGCTGCGAATTTAAAGATGGAAAGAGATCTATCACCCAAACAATAACCACAAAAAATCTGCTGTACCTGTCCCAAAGTTAAAGAGTAGAATTTAAGGTAGGAAGCATGAGCAGAAACTTCATTTCAGTTAGGAAGTTATCAGAATCCCAAGTCTGTATACATCCAATAGCAGAGCTTCAAAATACAAGTAAAGCCTAATAGAACTAACAGGAGAAATGGGCAAGTCTAGTCATGGACGGAGACTTAAACACACATCTCTAAAAAAACTTATGTGGATTTAACAAAGTCACTAGATATGGGGTCAATAGATAAGATCAACTATATCTCTGTCTACTAGCCACAAATATAAACAAAGTTTTTTGTTTGTTTGCTTGTTTGTTTTAGATGGAGTCTCGCTCTGTCGCCCAGGCTGGAGTGCAGGGCCAGATCTCGGCTCACTGCAAGCTCCGCCTCCCAGGTTCACGGCATTCTTCTGCCTCAGCCTCCCAAGTAGCTGGGACTACAGGCACCCACCACCACGCCTGGCTAATTTTTTTGTATTTTTAGTAGAGATGGGGTTTCACTGTGTTAGCCAGGATGGTTTCGATCTCCTGACCTCATGATCCGCCCACCTCGGCCTCCCAAAGTGCTAGGATTACAGGTGTGAGCCACTGCGCCCGGTCTATAAACAAAGTTTTTAAAATGAACCCATTAAACTCCTAGCAGATAATATGGAAGAAAATCTAGATGACCTTGGGTTTGGCAATGACTTTTTTTTTCTTTTTTTGTTTTTGTTGCTGTTTTTGGTTTTGTTTTTGGAGACAGGGTCTTGCACTGTCACCCAGGCTGGAGTGCAGTGGCACAATCATGGTTCACTGCGGCCTCAACCCTCTGGGCTCAAGCAACCCTCCTGCCTCAGCCTCCCGAAGTACTGGGATTACACACGTGAGCCATCACACCCAGCCTTATTTTTCTTTTCATTTTTTTCCTTCTGGTTTGTCATGGGCTCAGAAAGAGGGCAATGACTTTTTAGATAAAACTGCAAAGCCACGATCCATAAAAGAAATAATTGATGAGGCCAGGTGCAGTGGCTCATGCCTGTAATCCCAGCACTTTGGGAGGCACCGAGGTGGGCGGATCATGAGGTCAGGAGATCGAAACCACTCTGGCTAACACAGTGAAACCTTGTCTCTACTAAAAATACAAAAAATTAGCCAGGCGTGGTGGTGGGTGCCTGTAGTCCCAGCTACTCAGGAGGGTGAGGCAGGAGAATGGCGTGAACCCAGGAGGCAGAGTTTGCAATGAGCCAAGATCCCGCCACTGCACTCCATCCTGGGTGACAGAGCGAGACTCAGTCTGAAAAAAAAAAAAAAAAGAAAGAAAGAAAGAATTGATGAGTTGGGTTTCATTAAAATTTAAAACCTGTGCTCTGAGAAAGACACTGTCAAGAGAATAAAAAGGTAAGACCAGGAGAAAATATTTGCAAAAGACATATCTGATAAAAGACTGTTGGCCAAAATATATGAAACTCTTAAAACTCAACAATAAGAAAATGAACAGTGGAACACGTCTATAGTCCCAGCTACTCAGGAGGCTGAGGCAAAATGATCACTTGAGCCCAGGAATTCAAGACCAGCCTGGGCAACATAGGGAGACCCCCATCTCTTAAAAAAAAGAAAAGAAGGTTGGACACAGTGGCTCGAGCCTATAATCCCAGCACTTTGGGAGGCTGAGGCAGGTGGATCACCTAAGGTAGGAGTTCGAGACCAGCCTGACCAATATGGTGAAACCCCATCTCTACTAAAACTACAAAAATTAGCTGGGCGTGGTGGCATGCGCCTGTAGTCCCAGCTACTCAGGAGGCTGAGACAGAAGAATTCCTTGAACCCAGGAGGTGGAGATGGTAGTGAGCCGAGATCATGCCACTGCCCTCCAGCCTAGGTGACAGAATGAGACTCTGTCATAAAAAAAAAGAAAGAAAGGAAAAAAAAAAAAAGAAAGAAAAGAAAGCAAATGAAAACAACCTGATTAAAAAATGGGCAAAAGATCTGAACAGACACCTCCCCAAAGAAGATGAATAGATGGCAAATAAGCACATGAAAAGATGCTCCACATCATGTGTCGTTAAGGAAATGCAAATTAAAGCAGCAAAATACCAGTACACACCTTTTAGAATTTCCAAAATCTAAAACACCGAGAACATCAAATGCTGACAAGGATGTGGAGTAACAGAAACTCTCATTCGTTGTTGGCGGGAATGCAAAACGCTACAGCCACATTGGAAGACAGTTGGCAAGACAGCAAAGTTTCTCACAAAAATAAATATAGGCTGGGAGCAGTAGCTCATGTCTGTAATTCCAGCAGTTTGGGAGGCCAAGGTGGGAGAATCGCTTGAGCCCAGGAGCTCAAGACCAGCTTGGGCAACATAGTGAGACTCCATCTCTACCAAAAAAAAAAAGTTTTAAAAATCAGCCAGGTGTGGTAGCATGTGCCTGTGGTCCCAGCTACTCGGGAAGCTGAGGTGGGAGGACCACCTGAGTCCAGGAGGTCGAGGCTGCAGTGAACCGTAATCATGCCACTGCACTCCAGCCTGGCTGACAGAACGAGATCTTGTCTCAAAAATTAAATAAATAAATAAATAAATAAATAAATAAATAAATACACTCTTACCATACAAAGCAGCAATCATTGTACTCTTTGATACTTATCCAAAAAAGTTGAAAACTTACATCCACACAAAACCTGCATACATATGTTTATTGCAGCTTTCTTCGTAATTACAAAGCTTGAGAGCAACTCAGATGTCCTTTGGAGGGTGAGCAGTAAACTATGGTACGTCCAGACAGTGAAATATTATTCAGTACTAAAAAGAAATGAGGCCGGGTATGGTGGCTCACTCCTGTAATCAAAGCACTTTGGGAGGCCAAGGCGAGTGGATCACCTGAGGTCAGGAATTTGAGACCAGGCTGGCCAGCATGGTGAAACCCTGTCTCTACCAAAAATACAAAAATTAGCCAGGTGTGGTGGTGCGTGCCTGTAGTCCCAGCTACTCAGGAGGTTGAGACAGGAGAATCGCTTGAACCCAGGAGGTGGAGGTTGCAGTGAGCCAAGATCACACCACTGCATTCCAGCCTGGATGACAGAGTGAGACTCCATCTCAAAAAAAAAAAAAAAAGAAAGAAAGAAATGCGTTATCAGGCCATGAAAAGACATGGAGGAAGCTTAACTGCATATTGCTAAGTGAAAGAAACCAGTGTGAGTAGGCTACATACTGTGTGATTTCAACTATATGATATTCTGGAAAAGGCAAAACTATGGAGATGGCAAAAGGATCAGTGTTTTCCAGGGGCCCCGGGGAGGGAGGGGATGATTAGGTGGAACACAGAGGATTTTTAGGGCAGTGAAACTATTGACTATGATACTATAATGGTGGATACATGTCATTATAATTTGTCAATTCCATAGAATGTATACCAAGCATTTACAATGAAGCTTATGTCAACTATAGGCCTTGGGTGGTAAAGATGTATCTATCCATGTACCTTCACTGATTATAGCAAATGTGCCACTCTGGTGTGTGATGTTCATGGAGAATTCTGAGTTGGGGGGTGGGTGTTATATAGGAAATCTCTGTACTTTCAGCTCAATTTTACTATGAACCTAAAACTGCTCTAAAAAATAAAGAAAGTCTATTTTTAAAATGAAGCCATTTATGGAAGCATCAAAAACATCAACTTGATAGGAATAAACCAAACAAAAGATGTGCAAGATCTATACACTGAAAACTACAGAACGTTGTTATGTATGAGTCACTGAGAAACGCAGATCCAAACCACAATTCGATACCACTTCGCACCCACTCAGATGGCCGTAATCAAAAAGACAAACAAAACAAGTGTTCGCCAGAAGGTGGGGAAATTAGCTCCCTCACACATTTCTGGTGCGAATGTACGATGGCACGGTTGCTTTGGGAAACGGTTTAGCAGTTCCTCAAAAAGTTAAATATAGAGTTACCATATGACCCAGCCACTTCACTCCTAGGTATAAAATACCCAAGAGAATTGAAAATACATGCCCACACATGATGTTCATTACACATGATGTTCATAGCAGCATTATTCATAATAGAGCAAAAGTGTCAACGATCTAAATACACATGCATGGGTGAGTGGATAATAAATGTATCATTCCAGCCTTAAAAGTAAATAAAGTTCCAATATGTGCTACCACATGGATGAACCTTGAAAACATTACACTAAGTGAAAGAAGTCAGACACAAAAGGCCACAGATTGTATGATCCCATTTATATGGAAAGTCCAAAACAGGCAAATCCGTAGAGACAGAAAGTAATTAGTGGTTGTTAGGGACTAGGGGAAGGGGAAACAGAGAATGACAGGAATGGAGGGTGACGGGTGGTGCATGGGGTTTTGGCGGGAGTGAAAACATATCCGGAAATTAGGTAGTGGTGATGATTGCCCAACTTTTTAAATACACTAAAAACCTGGCCAGGCGCAGTGGCTCACACCTGTAATTCCAGCACTTTGGGAGGCCGAGGGGGGTGGATCACAAGGTTAGGAGTTTGAGATCAGCCTGACCAACATGGTGAAACCCCGTCTCTACTAAAAATACAAAATTAGCTGGGCATGGTGGCAGGTGCCTGTAATCCCAGCTACTTGGAAGGCTAAGTCAGGAGAATCGCTTGAACCCCAGGAGGTGAAGGTTGCAGTGAGCCGAGATCGTGCCATTGCACTCCAGCCTGAGCAACAAGACCCAAATGCCGTCTCAATAAATAAATAAATAAACAAACAAACAAAAAACCCACTAAATTGTACACTTTAAAACAGGTGAATTTTATTGTATGTGAGTTATATCTCAATTTTTAAAATTAATAAAATGACATTATTGTGGGAAATTAAATAAGATCTAAATACATCACTGGGCACAGTGGCTCACTCCTGTCATCTCAACACTTTGAGAGGCCAAGGCAAGAAGATTGCTTGAGCCCAGGGGTTCCAGACCAGCCTGGGCAACATAGTGAGATCCAGTCTCTACAAAAAATAATTTAAAGATTAGCCAGGTATGGTGGCACATGCCTGTAGTCCCAGCTGCCGAAAAGGATCACTCAAGCTCAGGAGGTCAAGGCTACAGTGAGCACGAGAGTCGTCCGAATCCGAGAAGCAGAGGTTGCAGTGAGCCAAGATCACACCATGGCACTCAAGCCTGTGCAACAGAGCAAGACCCTGTCTCAAAAAAAAAAGGGGGGGGGTATATTCACACAGTGGAGTGCTACTACACAGCAGTGCAAATAAATAATAAATGTATAACTACAGGCAACATCATGGATGAATCTCATAAACATAATGTTCAGTAAAGAAAGCCAGGCCAGGCGCAGTGGCTCACGCCTGTAATCCCAGCACTTTGGGAGGCCGAGGCGGGCAGATCACGAGGTCAGGAGATCGAGACCACGGTGAAACCCCGTCTCTATTAAAAATACAAAAAAAATTAGTCGGGCATGGTGGCGGGCACCCATAGTCCCAGCTACTCGGAGAGGTTGAGGTAGGAGAATGGCGTGAACCCGGGAGGCGGAGCTTGCAGTGAGCCAAGATTGCGCCACTGCACTCCAGCCTGGGCAACAGAGCGAGACTCCGTCTCAAAAAAAAAAAAAAAAAAAGAAAACCAGACAGAAAAGAGGACAGGATTCCATTTACGCAGAGGACAAAACCACGTTAAAATCTGCAAGATCACGATAGTCCTTCTTTGTGGGAGGAATTGTAGGAAGTGGGCTCGCAGAGGTTCACGGGGCTGGCTGCGTTCTGTGTCTTTATTTGGTTTCTGGCTGCATGGCGTGATCACTGTGTATACACTTATTTCATATACATAATATTTCAATTAAAACTGTACCCCTGCTTCTCTGCCATGGGCTGACGTGTGTTCCCCAAAAATCCATATGTTGAAGTCCTAACCCCCAGTATCTCAGGATGTGACCATATTTGGAGATAAGGTCTTTAAAGAGGTGACTGAAAACTGGGTAAGCTGGGCGCGGTGGCTTACACTGGTAATCCCAGCCCTTTGGGAGGTCTAGGCGGGCAGATCACCAGAGGTCAGGAGTTCTAGACAAGCCTGGCCCACATGGCAAAACCCCATGTCTACTAAAAATACAAAAATCAGCCGGCATGGTGGTGCATGCCTGTAATCCCAACTCCTCGGGAGGCTGAGGCAGGAGAAGCGCTTGAACCTGGGAGGCAGAGGTTCCAGTGAGCCGAGATTGCGCCACTACACTCCAGCCTGGGTGACAGAGCAAGACTCTGTCTCAAAAAAAAGACTGGGTGAGGTGGCTTACACCTGTAATCCTAGCACTTTGGGAGGCTGGGGTGTAAGGATGGCTTGAGCCCAGGAGTTCGAGAACAGCCTGGCACCATAGTGAGACCCTGCCCCCATACAAATTAGCCAGGTGCAGTGGTGCCTGTCTGAGGTCCTAGCTACCCTGGAGGCTGATGCAGGAGGATAGCTTGAGCCCAGGAGGTCAAGACTACAGTGAGCTGTGATTGTGCCACTGCACTCCAGCCTGGGCAACAGAGCAAGACTGTCTCTAAAAACAAAAACAAAGCATAAAGAGGTGACTAAGTTAAAATGGGGGGCTGGGCACAGTGGCTCACACCTGTAATCCCAATACTTCGGGAGGCCAAGGGGACACTTGAGGACAGGAGTTTGAGACCAGCCTGGCCAACATGTGAAACGTCATCTCTATTAAAAATACAAAAATTAGCTGGGCATGGTGGTGCATGCCTGTAATCCCAGTTACTCGGGAGGCTGAGGCAGGAGAATCACTTGAACAGGGAAGGTGGAAGTTGCAGTGAGCCAAGATCATGCCACTGCACTCCAGCCTGGGCAACAGAGCGAGACCCTGTCTCAAAAAAAGTTAAAATTGAGGTCTTTAGGGCAAACCCTAATCCAATATGATTTGGGTCTTTATTCGGTTACTGGCTACATGGCATGCTCACTCTGTACACACTTATTTCATGTATATAATATCAATCAAAATTGTACCCTTGCTTCTTATAGGAAGAGGAGATTTGGACACAGATGTGTACAGAGGAAAGATGATGGGAAGACAGCCATCTACAAGCCAAGGAGAGAGGCCTGGGAAGAAGCCACCATTCCCATCCCTTGATCCTACACTTCCAGCCTCCAGACTGTGAGGAAATCAATTTCTGCTATTTCAGCCCCCCAGTCTATAGTAGTTTGTTAAGGAAGCCCAAACTAATACAACCCCCAAAGGTAAATTATATGCAATCATATGGAATAAATGCAAAAATGTCATTAGGTGGCAAAAGAAAGTACAGAATTGTATATCGTATGCCCCCATTTGTTTTTAAAAAGAAGTGGGGGGGCTGGGCGCGGTGGCTCACGCTTGTAATCCCAGCACTTTGGGAGGCCGAGGTGGGTGGATCACAAGGTCAGGAGATCGAGACCATGGTGAAACCCCATCTCTACTAAAAATATAAAAAATTAGCCGGGCGTGGTGGCGGGCGCCTGTAATCCCAGCTACTCGGAGAGGCTGAGGCAGGAGAATGGCGTGAACCCGGGAGACGGAGCCTGCAGTGAGCTGAGATCGCGCCACTGCACTCTAGCACCCCCACCGGGGGGAAACAGGGGAGCCCCCCTCTAAAAAAAAAAAAAAAAAAAAGAAGTGGGGGAATATGTGCATGTGGCGTGTGTGTCTGCATAGACTGTGTACATGTACATACATACATACATATATAATATACATGTATATATATATTCTCCCAGATCATCTCTGGGAGAATATGAAAGAAACTGCCATCAGCTGTTGTTTTACATTTATTTATTTTTTATTTTTATTTATTTTTTTTTTTTTGAGATCGAGTCTGGCTCTGTTGCCTAGGCTGGAGTGTCATGGTGGGATCTCGGCTCACTGTAACCTCCACCTCCCGGGTTCAAGCAATTTTCCCTGCTGCAGCCTCCTGAGTAGCTGGGATTACAGGTGCCCCCCACCACGTCTGGCTAATTTTTATTTATTTATTTATTTATTTATTTTTTGAGACAGGGTCTCGCTCTGTCACCCAGGCTGGAGTGCTGTGGCGCGATCTCGGCTCTCTGCAAGCTCCACCTCCCAGGTTCACGCCATTCTCCTGCCTCAACCTCCCAAGTATTTGGGACTACAGGCACCCGCCACTACGCCCAGCTAATTTTTTTTTGTATTTTTAGTGGAGATGGGGTTTCACTGTGTTAGCCAGGATGGTCTTGATCTCCTGACCTCGTGATCTGCCCGCCTCGGCCTCCCAAAATGCTGGGATTACAGGCGTGAGCCACCGTGCCCAGCCTAATTTTTGTATTTTTAGTAGGGGTTTCACCGTATGGCCAGGCTGGTCTCAAACTCCTGACTTCAGGTGATTTGCCTGCCTCAGCCTCCCAAAGTGTTGGGATTATAGGCGTGAGCCAAGGCGCCAGGCCTTTTTTTTTTTTTTTCAGGTAGAGACAGGGTCTCACTATGTTGCCCAGGCTGGTCTCAAAGCCCTGGCCTCAAGCAAACCTCCTGCCTTGGCTTCCCCAAAGTGCTGGGATTACAGGAGTGAGCCACTGGGCCCAGCCAGCTGTTGTCTTTTAGAGGGGAACTGGAGGCCTACATAAAGTTGGTTTCGTTTTGTTTTCTTTCGTTTTTTTAGACAGAGTCTCACTCCATCACCCAGGCTGAAGTGCAGTGGCACAATCTCGGCTCACTGCAAACTCCACCTCCCCGGTTCAAGCAATTCTCTTGCCTCAGCCTCCCGAGTAGCTGGGATTACAGGCATGCACCACCACAGCCGGCTAATTTTTGTATTTTTAGTAGAGACAGGGTTTCACCATGTTGGCCAGGCTGGTCTCAAACTCCTGGCCTCAAGTGATCCGCCCACCGTGGCTTCCCAAAGGGCTGGGATTACAGGCATGAGCCACCGCACTCAGCCCTGCATAGTTTTAACCCAGTAAGTATATTTTTAAAATCACTAAATAGTTCACACATATGCAAATGTTTAGAGAAAAACAATGAACACCAAAATATTCAAAAAGACTAATGTTTGGAAAGTACTCAGAATTGTGTTCCCCAAAAATTCATTCCCCCAAGACCCGCAGGCCTCAGGGGTCTGCAGGTTTCCCTCAGGGCCAGAGACGGGGAAGGGGCCACCTGGCAGGGGCGGTCGTTGGCACCTTCCCCCCTTTACAAAAGAGGTGTAGAGATGAGGGTCTCACTATGTTGCCCAAGCTGGTCTCGAACTACTGGGCTCAAGCAATCCTCCTGCGTCGGCTTCCCAACAACAGGACACCCTGAGAAGTTTGAAGGCTCACACCCAGACCCATGCACAGGTCTGCTTTTTGTCCACAGCATGGCGTGGGTGTGGCTTTGGAGTGGGCAGCAGCTGAGGGCTGGGTGATGTTAGCAAGGTCTGAGCCTCAGTCTCCTCATCTGAAAAACTGGATAGTAATTCCCTCTTCATACTGCGGCCATGAAGAAGAGGGCTGATGTGGGTGGAGTGACTGGAGGGGCAGGCGCTCTGTAAGTGGCTGTCAGCAGGGCAGGGGCTGGGCTCAAGCCTGCGACCACACTGCTCCAAGCTGGACACACGGTGGCGCCCTCGTCCCACAGGTGCAGCGCCAGTTCTAGCCTCTGGTGGCATTGGTTACTGGAGGGAGGGAGTGGGGGACAAGAGAGGAACGGAGTTATATCTGCCAACACATGGCCCACTCTGGGCCCTAGGGGTGGAAAGATGAATGAGGACCACACAGTTCCTACTCAAGGAGGCTGGATTGGAGAGACTGGGAGCCCCGAGGGGAGAGGAACGTGGGAGAGGGCACTGCCTGGGGATTTTGCAGTGGGTTGACCGGTGGCCTCCCTGCAAAAAACACGTCCACCTGGAACCAGGGAATGCAGTCTTATTTGAAAAAAGAGTCTTTGAGGATGTAATGAAGATAAGGATCTCGGCCAGGCCCGGTGGCTCACTCCTGTAATCCCAGCACTTTGGGAGACTGAGGCTGGTGGATCACCTGAGGTCAGGAGTTCAAGACCAGCCTGACCAACACAGCGAAACCCCATCTCTACTAAAAATATAAATAAAAAATTAGCCAGGCATAGTGGCGGATGCCTGTAATTCCAGCTACTTGGGAGGCTGAGGCAGGAGAATCGCTTGAACCCGGGAGGAGAAGGTTGCAGTGAGACCAGATTGCGCCATTGCACACCAGCCTGGGCGACAAGAATGAAACTCCATTTAAAAAAAGAAAAGAAGTAAGGATCTCAACATGAGATCGTCCTGGATTATCTGTGGGGGGCCAAATCCACTGACAAGTGTCCTTACAAGAAGAGAAGATGCTGACACCGAGGGAGCTACACAGAAACGGTGGCAGAGGCAGGAGTGAGGCTGCCATAAGGCAAGGACAACTGGAGCCACCAGAAGCAGGAAGAGGCAAGGAAAGATTCTCCTCTAGCACCTTCAGAGGGAACAGGGCTTCTCCAACGCCTTGATTTCAGACTTCTGGATTCCAGAACTAATCGTTTTTGTTTGTTTGTTTTTCAGTACAGGGTCTTGCTCTGTTTTCCAGGCTGGAGTGCAGTGGTGTAATCATAGCTCACTGCAGCCTTGACCTTCTGGGCTCAAGCAATTCTCCCACCTCAGCCTCCCGAGTAGCTGGGACTCCCAGCTCACACCACCATGTCCAGCTAATTTTTTAAAGTTTTTTGTAGAGATGAGGGTCTTACTACATTGCCCAAGCTGGTCTCGAACTACTGGGCTCAAGCAATCCTCCTGCGTCACCTTCCCAAAGTGCTGGGATCACAGGCGAGAGCCCTGCACCTGGTGTGAAGAGAAAAAAAATTTATTGTTTTAAGCCACCAAGATTGTGGTCATTTGTTACAGACGCCACAGGAAACTAATAGAGATGTTAAAATTCTCTTCCTGCACTCGGTTCACTGACTCCCACTCCCAGTAGCCTACAGGATGGTGCCCAAGGCCCCAAACTCCTGGCCCCCCTAATTCCCCCCGAAACCCAAACTCCACCACACCCACTGCTCTCCAAACACACAGATTCTTTGACACCTCTGCACTCTTGCTCTGGGGGCTCTCTGTCTGGGATGCCCTTCCCTTGTTGATCCCCTGGACAACTCTTAGAGACATTTCAAAGTCCTCCTTCGACATCCCCTCCTAAGTATATTAGTATCTTCTGAATCAATGGCTTCCAGGACACCCGCACTCCTCCATCTCCCTCAGCCCACTGTGTTCCTCGCCCCTTGTTTCATCACCATCAGCTCAGCTACATGCCCCACCCCCTCCACTAGTCCTCTCCTGGCCTCTCCATCCCCAGAGCTAATGCCCTCGTTCAGGCCCCCCATCTGCCACCGGCTTCTTGTGCCGACTCCTCACTGGTCCCTCTGCCCTGGTCTGGCCCCTCCAGTCCATCATCACTCTGTGGCCCTGGCATTCAGCTCTACCATGTCACTCCTCTGCTCAAGAGCCTTCCATGGCTCCCTGCTGCCCTGAGGAGAATATCCAAAGGGAATGATAGTATCTTCAAATGCTCCTTCCCACCTCTCACCCCACCAGTGTCCAACACATCCATGTGCTACACACCTGTGGGCCTTTGCACAGGCAGTGGCCTTCCCCTGGCATGTCTTCTCCCTGTCTGCCAGGTATGCTCCAACCCTTGTCTTGGGCAGACCCTCCCACAGTACCCACCATTCAGCAGTGGCATCGGCTAAAACATCACAAGGCTGACCATACACCAGGTGCTGTTGTAAGCGCTTTACATGTGTTAACCCTCTGGATTCTCATAACAACCCCAGGAAAAAGGCACCATTCCTGTGTCCAGCTCACAGATGGGAAAACCAAGGCCCAGATGGGAGAAGAACCATTCAGAAGTGGCAGAAGGAGGCTGAGTGCGGTGGCTCACGCCTGTAATCCCAGCACTTTGGGAGGCCGAGGTGGGCAGATCACGAGGCCAGGAGATCAAGACCATCCTGGCTAACATGGTGAAACCCCGTCTCTACTAAAAATACAAAAAAATTAGCCAGGCGTGGTGGCGAGCGCCTGTAGTCCCACCTGCTCAGGAGGCTGAGGCAGGAGAATGGCGTGAACCCGGGAGGCGGAGCTTGCAGTGAACCGAGATCGTGCCACTGCACTCCAGCCTGAGCGACAGAGCAAGACTCTATCTCAAAAAAAAAAAAAAAAAAAGAAGTGGCAGAAGGAGCCAAACCCAGCCTGCACTGTCAACCCTCCTGGTAGGGGCCTCAGAATTGTTGAACCTCCCCTTACCCACACCAAGCTCAAATTCACCACCCTGTCCTCCGTGGATTCCAAATTTTGTAAACACATCCCTCAATGTGCTGTGCAAGGGTTACCCCGATTACACGGTGGTCTTCCCCTCCCGGAAGCCCCCGGAAAACTTCACTGTACTTGTCTAGGTCCCTGGTAACTGGCACAGTGCAGGCGTTTAATAAATGAGAATGAATGAGCTCGTGAGCAAATGGTTTCCAGGGAAATTGGGCCCTGGGGATTTCTCACCCTCCTCAAAGAACAAATTATGCAAATTATCTGGGACCAGGCCCTCTGCTTTCCTCCTCCCCACTAGGTTTCTGGGAGGGTGTCTGGGCTCACCAGAAAGTGCCCCAGGCTCTCTAGTGGCCCGTTTCCTGATTACAAATGAAACTAGGGCTTAAAGCTGGTGAATCACTAGCAACTGCCAGCCAGGGCGTGCTGGGTGTCAGGTGGGGTGGATGGGAGAAGGCAGGCTCGCAGTCAGACTTCCCTACTACTCCTGCCATCCCCAACTTTGCCATGGCGGCATGACCTCCCCAGCCACTGGCGACACTAGCTAGGAAAGAGCCTAGCTCTGGGGGCTAGACAAGCTTGAGCAACTCCTGGACTGTCCACACTCCTATCCCTGAACCCACCACCCCTGGGTCCCAGGAACCCACAGCCTGAACCATTTGCAAACCTCTTTCCCAAGCCTGGTCTCAGGTAACTCAGGGATGGTATCCAGGGAGGTACTGTATCCCCATTTTAGAGATACAGAAACCAAAGTTCAGGGTGAGGGAACTACCCAAGACCACCCCAAAGAAAGTAAGTAGGGCCGGCCGGGCGCGGTGGCTCACGCCTGTAATCCCAGCACTTTGGGAGGCCGAGGCGGGTGGATCACGAGGTCAGGAGATCGAGACCACGGTGAAACCCCGTCTCTACTAAAAACACAAAAAAATTAGCCGGGCGTGGTGGCGGGTGCCTGTAGTCCCAGCTACTCGGAGAGGCTGAGGCAGGAGAATGGGCGTGAACCCGGGAGGCAGAGCTTGCAGTGAGCCGAGATTGCGCCACTGCACTCCAGCCTGGGCGACAGAGCGAGACTCTGTCTCAAAAAAAAAAAAAAAAAAAAAAAAAGTAAGTAAGTAGGGCCTAGGAAGTTGAACCCCAGTCTTCTGCCTTTCCAGTGGGGTTTAAAGCAGAACTGGCCTTTTTTTTTTTTTTTTTTTGAGACTAGGAGTTGCCCTGTGGCCCAGGCTGGAGTGCAGTGATGCAATCATGGCTCACTGCAGCCTCCTCAAACTCCTGGGCTCAGGCGATCCTCCTGCCTCAGCCTCCCGAGTAGCACCACCATGCCCAGCTCATTTTCTCTTTTTTTTTTTTTTTCTTTTTCTTTTTGAGACGGAGTCTCGCTCTGTCACCCAGGCTGGAGTGCAGTGGCATGATCTCGGCTCACTGCAACATCCGCTTCCCAGCTTCAAGCAATTCTGCCTCCGCCTCCCAAGTAGCTGGGATTATAGGTACCTGCCACCACACCCTAGAGATGGAGTCTCACTGTGTTGATCAGGCTGGTCTCAAACTCTGGGCCTCAAGCATTCGGCCATTTCTTGATTCAAACGTCACAAACTTAGAGGGCAAAAGAGTGAAAAGTAAGGATCCAGCTCCTACCCAAGACTCCTGGAGGAATTTCATCAAGTGTTCAAGGACCCTGAGGCAGGTTGGGAAACTGCAAACCAGTGGGTAAGAGCCCATGTCCAGGTGGACGCCTCACAAGTCACAGGGCTTTTGTGATGTTGGGCAAGTTTCTTAGCTTCTGTAGGTCTCAGTTTCCCCATCAGTGAAATGGGAACAAATCTAAGTACCTACTGTAACATAGGATTGTGGTGAGGATGATATGAATCAACACGGATGAGGCTCAGAGCAGTGCCAGGCGGGCAGTACATATGCTCAATAAACAGTAGGGTTTTTAAAAGTATTTTGAAAGATTCAGGCCGGGCACAGGTGGCTCACGCCTGTAATCCCAGCACTTTGGGAGGCCAAGGCGGACAGATCACCTGAGGCTGGGAGTTCCAGACCAGCCTGACCAACATGGAGAAACCCCGTCTCAACTGAAAATACAAAAAAATTGGCCGGGCGTGGTGGCTCACACCTGTAATTCCAGCACTTTGGGAGACTGAGGCGGGCGGATCACAAGGTCAGGAGATCAAGACCATCCTGGCTAACACGGTGAAACCCCATCTCTACTAAAAAAAAACATGCCGGGCGCGGTGGCTCACGCCTGTAATCCCAGCACTTTGGGAGGCCGAGGCGGGTGGATCACCTGAGGTCAGGAGTTCGAGACCAGCCTGACCAACATAGAGAAACCCCGTCTCTACTAAAAATACAAAATTAGCTGGGCATGGTGGCATATGCCTGTAATCCCAGCTACTCGGGAGGCTGAGGCAGGAGAATTGCTTGAACCTGGGAGGCGGAGGTTGCAGTGAGCCGAGATCGTGCCACTGTACTCCAGCCTGGGCAACAAGAGCGAAACTCCATCTCCCAAAAATTACCAGGCATGGTGGCAGATCCTGTATCCCACTACTTGGGAGGCTGAGGCAGGAGAACTTGAACGGAGGCGGACTTGCAGGAGAATCACTTGAACCCGGGAGGTGGAGGTTGCGATGAGCCGAGATAGCACCATTGCACTCCAGCCTGAGCAACAAGAGTGAAACTTTGTCTCGAAAGAAAAGGAAGGAAGGAAGGAAGGAAGGAAGGGAAGAAAGAAAGAAAGAAAGAAAGAAAGAAAGAAAGAAAGAAAGAAAGAAAGAAAGAAAGAAGAAAGAAAGAAAGAAAGAAAGAAAGAAAGAAAGAAAGAAAGAAAGAAGAAAGAAAGAGGGAAAGAGAGAAGGAAAGAGACGGAAGGAAGGAAGGAAGGGAGGGAGGGAGGAGGAAAGGAGGAAAGGAAGAAAGGAGGAAAGAAGGAAAGAAGGAGGAAAGAAAGATTCACTTCTCAAGGAGGAACCATTTGAGTGAGTCCTTGTCATCAGAGAGGAATGTTCCCCATACCTGCCTGGTAGAAGGCTCAGGCCTGGGGCCTCCTTATAAATCCCAAGACCTGTCCCACCCAGACCTGCCCAGTCAGAGACTTTGAGGAGGGGAGCTGATATTTTGGGTTTGTTTGTTTTTTGTGTTTGTTTGTTTTTTTTTTTTTTTGAGACACAGACTCGCTCTATCACCCAGGCTGGAGTGCAGTGGTGCAATCTGGGCTCCCTGCAACCTCCACCTCCCGAGTTCAAGCGATTCTCCTGCCTCTGCCTCTCAAGTAGCTGGGACTGCAGGCGCACCACCACATCTGGATTTTTTTTTTAATATAGACAGGGTTTCACCATGTTGACCAGGCTAGTCTCAAACTCCTGACCTCAGGTGATCCATCCCCCCACCGTCGGCCTCTCAAAGTGCTGGGATTACAGGCATGAGCCACCGCACCCGGCCAGAAGCTGACGTTTTGAACCACAGCCCCAGGGAGTTTCTTGGATCAGGCAAGTCTGGGAATCCTAGAGGCTGAGTATCAGGTCCTTCTTTGAAGGCTCTTCTGGTGAAACACCTTCCGCCCACCTGTCAACAGGTCCTTGTGGTAAAGCCAACTTTCTCTTCTTCTCAGTTAATAATAATGCTTCCTAACTGGAATTGGGTGCACACTAGTGCCAGGCGCTTTCTAAAATATAAATTAATTAATTTCATCCACCAATAGCCCTCTGGGGCAATTATTTAGCTCCATCTTACAGAGGGGGAAACTGAGGCCAGGGGAGTTCATAACTCACCCAAGGTTACACAGCTGGAAACTTGGAAGAGCTGAGACTCTCTTCCCCACCACACAACAGCCTGTGTGAGCCGCCCCAGTGCCCCAGCCAAGCGCCTGGAGGCGCCAACCCAGAGCGGGTCTCACAGGGCTGAAAACCTGGGGTCTTCCCAGGGCAGTAGGGTGGCTTCACAGAGCTAGAGGCTGTAGTTCTAGTCCCAGTCCCCAGGCCCTTCCCCTCGCCAAGTCGGCATAGCCACACCAAATTGTGGTGGTTCCTTTACCAGGCTCCCCTCTGCCTTCCTGCCTGGGGCAAAAGAGGGCGCTGCAGAGCCACAGAAATTCCACTGGGACAAATGACCTCATCCTTCCACCCCAGCCCTCCACTCCCTAAAACCTCCCCTCCTTCCCTCACCTGTGCCTTTCTCCAACCCTACCATGTCACTAGCATTTCTCTAGAAGTGCCATGCCTTTGGCCGGGTTGTTTCCTGGGCCAGGCACACTCTTTCCCAGTTTTAGGCTTCTATATTGAAAGAGTGGCCTCCTTCCTCCAGGAAGCCCTCCCTGACTGCCTCCTCTGAGCTAGCTAGCTCCAATGTTGCCCCCACGGCCTCTGGGGGATGACTGCCCCAAGCGTCGACCATGTTGTGCCCTAAGGGGCTGGGGTCCGGGAGGGGAGACAAGGACAGGGGTCACCTACCTCCTTTTGGGTTAGGTGAGGGAGGGTGTGGGGGATGGAGCAGGCCTCCCTCTGCCCGACCTCTTCTGGACCAGCGACCCTGACCCTCAGGCCCTCGGTCAATACCCATTGGGCAACCACAGGATCGATTGGTTGAGGCTGCCTGGAGGGGGAGGTAGGCAGGGTTGTTTGCTTCCCCAGGGGCACCTTTGGCCAGCCCCACCCCTCCGTGGATGTCTCCCCTGCTGGTCCCAGGCTCTTGACGTCCTCACCCCTCCTCTGGGATTGTGGAGGCAGTGGGGGTGGGGGGAAAGAGGGAGGCAGCAGAAGATGGGGGCTGACCCAGGAGCTGGCTAAACGCCCTGCCCTAGGGATGGAGAGACTGAGGCCGCCAGAGCCTGGTCAAGCCAGAGCTGAAGCCTCAGGCCCCATTGGGACGGGAAGGAATCTGGTCTCCTCCTTCCTGGCTCCCTCAGCCCCGCCCCCATCAGAACTGGGGAGGCCCCAGGATGGGGGAAGAGGACTGGGGCGGGGCACCCAGACATGGAGTGGGGCCTGGAGCCAGGGATGCTTCCTGCGGACCTTCAACTCCCACATTCCAGGCTGTTCCCAAGACTCCTCGCTCCTCCTCCCTTCTCTACCCATCCCGTGTTGCGGGCGGGGGCGCGGGTATTAGTGGCCCGGGTCTGAGCTAGCTGCCTGGGGCCTGTGGGGGTACTCGGGGGCCCCTCCTAGGGAGGGATTAGATCTACACTAGAGGGGCTGCCCTGGAGGACTGTCCAAGCACCACCCAAGGGTACTTGTGATTGTTGTAAACAGGAAGCCCCCCTTTCCCCACCGCACCATGTAGACAGGCCCTGTGTGTGCAGATGCTGGGCTCTGGAGGCCGGGGGCTCTTGACCTCCCCGGCTGCGTTTCCTGTTAGCTGAGCCAGAGGAGAAAGAAGGGGACTGAAATGGGCTGGACAGAGGAGGTGCCTGAGGGAGTGAGAGCAGAGGGGGAAAGAGCCGAGGCCGAGAGAGAAAGGCCAGAGCTGCCTGGCACACAGTAGGTGCTCAATAAATAGACTGTGGCCTGAGGTTGGGTAAGAAGGGAGGGGCCCCTCTGAGGAGAGCCAAACAGTTACGGGGAAGAGTGGAGGATTCACCCCACTGCCACCAAGGCCTGGCACATAGTAGGTGCTCAGGAAATATTTGAGATCCATGTTTAGAAGAGGCGTTCTTGGAAGAGAGCAGTGTTTCTGGGGGAGAAAATGAGGCCACCCTGGCCTTGCAGCCCGCTGCGGGCTCAGCATTCCCCCACCGTCCCTGTCTGGCCCCCGCCCCGCCCCGTGGCTGCCTGGGCCAGGCCACTGTCTCAAGGCCCTTTATTTTTAAAATCCCTGCGGTGTTCCTGCCCCAAGACTAAGGAGCAGTGCCAGCCAACAGCTCAGCCTGCGGCCTGGGCTCAGGGCCCAAAGGCGCCAGGGGTGGGGCATCCGGCCAGCCCACAGCTGCTGGCCCAGCCGGCCTGCCTGAGCGGGGTGAGGAGGCCCCTGGAATGCCCCTACCCTGGGCCGGAGGCATTAGTCCTTAGTCCCTGGTGAAGGGACAGAGGCCCACAAGGGTGGCAGGCAGGCTTTGCATGTTGAATATAGTAGCTTATTCCTTCCACATCTTCCAAACAAATATGGGCACAGCACTTACTGTGTGTAAGGAGGAGGCGTGAGCTGGACCTTGTGGGGTGACAAAGGGGTGAGACATGCTTTCTCTTTTCCAGGGAGTCAGGGCCTGCAGAGGAAACAGGCATTGCAGTTGTGGGCATTTCTTGAAAGAGCCACGGACTGGAATCTTAACAGGCCTGGGCCCCAGTCCTGGCTCCATCCCTTCCCAGCTGTGTGGACTTGGGCAAGGCATTTGGTCTCTCTAAGCTTCTCTACAAATGAAAACAACCACAGCTACCATGGAAGGCTGCTGTCTGTCACGAGACACAGCAATGAGCAAGGCAGTCATCATCCCTGCCCTCACAGAGGTTAATGTCATGGGGGAAGGTGGTCCCCTGAACAAGGTCATGGCAGTCACCAGAGGCACAGAGCAGCGGCACGGAAGGGAGGGTGCTGGGGGGCAGGGGTGGGAGAGAACTTAATTTATTTGTTTTGGTTTTTCGAGACAGAGTTTCGCTCTTTTTGCCCAGGCTGGAGGCAATGGCATGATCTCGGCTCACCGCAACCTCCACCTCCCGGGTTCAAGTGATTCTCCTGCCTCAACCTCCCGAGTAGCTGGAATTACAGGCACACACCACCAAGCCCAGCTGATTTTTGTGTTTTTAGTAGAGACGGGGTTTCACCATGTGGGCCAGGCTGGTCTCGAACCCCTGACCTCAGGCAATCTGCCCCCTCAGCCTCCCAAAGTGTTGGGATTACAGGCATGAGCCACCACGCCCAGCCAAGAACTTAGTTTAGATCCCTGGTTCTGTAGACCCCTGAGGAGGGGACATTTGAGCTGAGCAGAAAACAGCCTCTCACTTAACTAGGAAAAGAGTATTCTCTGCAGAAGGAAGGGCAGTGCCAGTGCCCTGAGGCAGCAGGTGACAGGTATAGAAATGAAAGGACTTTTTAAACCCTCGAGGGCTGTGCACCTGGCAGGAGGTGCTATTATTATTATTATTATTTGTTTTTTTGAGAAGGGATCTCACTCTGTCGCCCAGGCTGGAGTGCAGTGGCGCAATCTCAGCTGCAAGCACCACCTCCCGGGTTTACACCATTCTCCTGCCTCAGCCTCCTAAGTAGCTGGGATTACAGGCACCTGCCACCACGCCCGGCTAATTTTTTTGTATTTTTTTAGTAGAAATGGGGTTTTACCGTGTTAGCCAGGATGGTCTCGATCTCCTGACCTCATAATCCGCCCATCTCGGCCTCCTAAAGTGCTGGGATTACAGGCATGAGCCACTGCACCCAGCCTATTATTGTTTGTTTTTTGTGTTTTTTTTTTTTTTTTTTTTGAGACAGAATCTTGCTCTGTCACCCAGGCTGGAGTGCAGTGGTGCAATCTCAGCTCACTGCAACCTCTGCCTCCCAGGTTCAAGCGATTCTCCTGTCACAGCCTCCAGAGTAGCTGGGATTACAGGTAAACACCACGCCCGACTAACTTTTGTATTTTTAGTAAAGACGGGGTTTCACCATGTTGGTCAGGCTGGTCTCTAACTCCTGACCTTGTGATCCGCCCACCTCAGCCTCCCAAAGTGCTGGGATTACAGGTGTGAGCCACCGCACCCAGCCAGGAGGTGCTATCATTATCAGTGTCACTATGTCAAGCAGGGAGGAGGCAGAGATGTCAGGCAGATCGCACCACAGCTAAGAGCTGCCTCTGCCTCCCCTTCCCTTCACTTGCTCTCCTAGAGAATGCCAGGCTGGCCAGCCAGCATGTGTGGGCCTTTGCCCTTCAAAGGGCGTTCACTCTGGCCCAAGTTGTTTTTGCTTTTGATCCTCCCAACAGCTGTGGAGTAAGGCAGGCAGGGTATATTATCACATATACCCATTTGATGGATGGGGAAACTGAGGTGGGGTGCAGGATGGTGGGGGTGTCTCACTAAGATCACCCAGCTCATTCATGGCAGAGCTGGCCAGGTGTAGTGGCTCATGCCTGTAATCCCAACACTTTGGGAGGCTGAGATGGGAGGATCACTTAAGCCCAGGAGTTCAAGACCAGCCTGGGCAACATAGCAAGACCACGTCTCTACAATAATTTAAAAAATTAGCCGAGCTGAGCATGGTGGTATGCACCTGTGGCCCTAGCTCCTCAGGAAGCTGAGGCGGGAGGATTGCTTGAGCCCAGGAGGTCGAGGCTGCAGTAAGCCATATTCATGCCACTGTACTCCAGCCTGGGCAACAGAGCAAGACCCTGTCTCAAAAAAAAAAAAAAAAAAAAAAAAGACCAAGCTGAGCCATGTAGCCCAGTTCCCAGGCTAATCCATTTGCTCTGAGGTGGTCCCTTGGGAAGCCATCCTTGACCCCCCCCCAAAGAAAACATTTCCTGCCTCACCCCAGCATCTGTCCCAGCGCCCACAAACCAGATGAGCTTCTTTCCAGCACACAGACTCCACCAGGAGGTGCCAGCCACCCCTCAGGCTCCAGCCAGAGAAGAATGTGGCCTGACCCTCCCCGTGGGAGCTCTGGCCAGCAGGCCTTGGCAGAAGAGAGGCCGGCTGAGTCAACAAGAGGCTGGCAGGGGCTCAAGCTGCCCACTGAGGGGGAGTCAGAGACCCAGAAGGGGCTGCCCATTCTCCAACTCTCACTCTCTGCAAGATCCCCCCTCCTGCTCGGTAGGTGCCAGCCAGCCTGGTTAACCCCTGCAGACCCAATCGGGGAATGGCCTGGTGAGAATCCGCTGTCAATCCCCTTTGGAACAGTGGTGTGGGACTTCAGGTAGGCCACTTCACCTCTCTGGGCAGTTTCCTTGCCTGTGAGATCCTCCACTTGCCCACGAGGATGTTGTCAGAGTCTTTATGAATTCATAAAGATGACTCTGCACAGAAAACCCTAAACCATCGCGTCCCCTCTCTGCAACCTGGGAGTGTGAATTTCTGAGTTCAAAGGCAGTGGCTGGGCCGGGCGCCATGGCTAACGCCTATAATCCCACCACTTTGGGAGTCTGAGGCAGCCAGATCACCTGAGCTCAGGAGTTTGAGACCACCCCGGGCAACATGGTGAAACTCCGTCTCTACTAAAATACAAAAAATTAGCCAGGTGTGGTGGTGCGCACCTGTAGTCCCAGCTATTCCAGAGGCTGAGGCACCGGAATCACTTGAACCCGGGAGGCGGAGGTTGCAGTGAGCCAAGAGTGCACCACTGCACTCCAGCTTGGGATACAGAGTAAGGCTGTGTCTCAAAAAAAACCCACAAAGGCAGTGGCTGTGCCCTGCTGCCAGGTGCTGAGCTGGTGCTTCATGAGTGTTTGCTGTGATGTGAAAGTTAAGTCCACGAAACAAATGAGAAAAGTACAAGGAGTTTGAGCGTCTGCAATGATTATGACACACCCCCAACCTGTGTTTCTGAAGCTCCTTTCGCAGACATGTTTGATCACAGGCATTTTTTGTTTGTTTTGGGGTGTTTTTTGTTTTTTGTTGAGACGGAGTCTCGCTCTGTCACCAAGCTGGAGTGCAGTGGCGTGATCTCAGCTCACGGCAACCTCCGCCTCCCGGGTTCAAGTGATTCTCCTGCCTCAGCCTCCTGAGTAGCTGGGACTACAGGCATGCGCCACCTCACCCGGCTAATTTTTGTATTTTTAGTAGAGACAGGGTTTCACTATGTTGGCCAGGCTGGTCTCAATCTCTTGAACTTGTGATCTGCCTACCTCGCCCTCCCAAAGTGGTGGGATTACAGGCATGAGCCACCGCACCCAGCCCATCATAGGCATTGTTACTCCCACTTGACAGATGAGAAAACTGAGGCACAGGGAGGCTAAAGAACTTGCCCAAGATCCACAGCTGGGACTACTTGGAGCCAGGTCTTCTTCTGACTTTCTGCAAAGGGAAGCATCTGGGGAACTCTCCGTTCTCAGAGGTGGAAAGAGGAGCAGTGAGCAGAAGTTATGACGAGTTGATTTCTGCTCCATTTCAGGGAGAAATTCTTGGCTGGCAGAGCTGTCCTCTTGGGGGAGTGGTGAGCTTCCAGTCACCAAAGGGATGTAAGTAGAGGCAACAGTCATCAGTCAGGGTTGCTTCGGAACAATTCCTGCCCCAGAAGGATGTGTATACAGGACGTGAGGTTCCTCCTCACCCCTAGAGACCGGGGGAGATCATTATCCCCCTGAGCGTGGTCCCAGAGCCTTTGCCCTCAAGGCAGCAGGCCACTGAGAGGTGACAGACCGGGACTCAAATCCAGCGCGACCATTTCCAAACCATGAGAGGTTACTTCACCTCCTTGGCCTCAGTTTCCTCATCTGCACAATGGCGTTGTGAGGATCAGAGCAAATATAAGTGGAACCTCAAGCTCTGAGCTGTGTCCGGCAATCAGGAGATGCTCATTTAATGCTCCTCCTGCTTCTGCTCTTCTTCTTATCATCAGTCCAGGAAAGAGAGGAGGCAACCAGGAGCTAGGAAGCAGGTTTGGGGCGTAGGAGGTTGCTGGATGAACCCAGGACCTAAAGCCAGGAGCGCCAGGTCCGACTCCCAGCTCTTTGATGAACAGGCAGGTGCCGTGGGCAAAAGGTGTGTTCCCTTGTCCATTTCTGTCTCTACCACACAAAAGTGATCATGAACATGGAAGTGCTTCATTAACCAAAGTGGACGGGCTTTTGTCAGAAGAAAACAGAGAGATCCATGTGTCCAGGAATGGGTGCGTGGCCATGGGGGTGAGGAAGGCGCCCCCACAGCCCACCCAGGCAGGGCCATGTGAAGCCCTCAGGGCTGGGCCAGGCTGCAGGAGGCCACGCAGGAGATGGTCAGGGCAAAGCAGGACTGGCCTACAGCCCCACGGGCCTATCTCTTAGGCCAGGCCGGGCCACAGAGAATAGGCCATTGTTTCTGCTCCTCAAATGCTTTTCCTGTCCCCCTCCATGCCCCTCCTCTCTCCACCCCACCCACCTCACAGTGAGAACAAAGGTCTCCTGGAGGACCCCTCCCCACCACCCTTCCATCCAGGTCCCGAACCACCTGGCCCAGGTCTGGAGAGCACACTTCTATCACCTAGGGACAACAGGGTCACCTGGCCCTGACCCCTTCTGCTGCCCCTCCCGCCGCCTCCAACTACAGCCGCCGCGGACCCCCACTCCGCCCTCAGTCCATCCATCTGTCTGTTCTCCTCAGGGGTGGGGCTGGAGGAACTGACCCCACATCCTTCCTCAATCCCCCTCCAACTTCTTGCTCTCCAGGAGAAAGGGAGCCAGAGGGGTTGGGGGGGGCCTCCCCACCCCCATTTCCCTGCGGACCAGTGAACAAGAAACCAGAGCTGGGTCGGCCTGGAAGGCTCCGCCTGAGAAAGCTCTTCCACAGGCCAGCCCTTTTCCCAGAGCCTGGAATTCCAGAGGCGTTTCCGGCTCTGACAGCTGTCTCCTGGAGACGTGCCCTCCCCGTGGGCCTCACAGCCACGCCCTCCAAAATGCCCCTGGGATTAACTCCCATCCTGACCCTACTGCTCCCAAGAATCCTTTCGCACCCAGACATCACCTCGAGGAGCAGCTGGGTGACACAGATAGGGACAAAGAGCAGCTGGGTGACACAGATAGGGACGCATCTGCCATCACCCGGCACCCAGGCTACTCCCTAGCCTCAGGCCAGGCCTTGACTCCCGCACGTCTCAGTCATCACTGCAGCTGGTACACCTTGGCCGCATATACCCGAGTCAGACACACACTCAGTGTTTCCAGCCTAGCTCTCACTGTTTGCACACAGCCTCATACATCTATAGAGCCTCGCTCATCCTACCTCCTCCAGGCAGTCTTCCTGGAAGCCCTGCCAAGTCTGTGCTGAGCCTTACCTGTCTGTGAGCCTGTTTCACCCTGTTAGGCTGAGAGATGGCACACACTCAACAGATGCTCACCCACACTGAAGCCAGCCATGGAGTGTGTGGCAGCCCAGGACTCCACTGCACACTCGCATGCAACCCTGACAAGTCTATTCTCTCTGGGCCTCAGTGTCCTCAGGAGCCTTATTTTTTATTTTTATTTTTTTCAGTCACCCAGGCTGGAGTGCAGTGGCACATCTCAGCTCACTGCAACCTCCGCCTGCCAGGTTCAAGCGGTTCCTATGCCTCAGCCTCCCCAGTGGCTGAGATTACTGGCGTGTGTCACCACACCCAGCTAATTTTTGTTATGTTTAGTAGAGACGGAGTTTTGCCACATTGGCCAGGCTGGTCTCAATCTCCTGACCTCAAGCGATCTGCTGGCCTCGGTCTCCCAAAGTGCTGGGATTACAGGTGTGAGCCACCGCGCCTAGCCCCCAGGAACCTTCTGAGAACCCTGAAACTGCCCCCTCTCCCTCCACCAAGTGTTAACTCATGGGGATCTGGAGTCAGAGGAAGGAACCGGAGAGCCGAAGGGTCCTTCCAGGAGGCTGTCCATCTCCTGGCTCTTTCAGAACACATTCCTGTCATCAAGGGCCGAAAGGGGAAAAAAAAAAAAAAGCAAAACAAACAACAGCATTAGGCAGGGTTGCCCCCAGCCTCTGCTAATGAGGAAGCCCCATCAAAGATCCTGAGTCACCCACGGGTCTGTGATCCCCGAGGGCCACCATCACTGGGTGGGCAGTGGCCCAGCCTAGCACCCGACACTACCCTCCCTGTGTGTGGCATTCAGTGCCTCTGCCTGCGTCCTCCACAGTAGACCCAGCTCAACTTCTAGCCTTCCAGAACCAGATCATGAACTGCCCTCAGGTGTACCCATTCCCACCTTCACCTCTCTGCTGAAGCCTGTTATCTCCCCAACTTCACCTACAGACAATCTTACACCAAGACAGAATGCCCAACTCAAATGCCACCTTCTCCAGGAAGCCTCCCTGGCCCTCCTCAGTCGGTCTTCTGCCTCCCTGGCCCCTTCAACCGCTGCTTTGGCCTTTCATCACCACCAGTCTCCTGGCTTCTGTCTTCCCCAGCAGACTCTAAGTGTCTTGAAAGTATGGCCCACGTTCCTTACCGCCGCCCCCTCACAAGGTGCCCAGCCCAGGGCCTGCTGCAGCAACTACCCATTTACCATGTGTTCACTGAAACTGCCTACTGGTAAAGGGAAAATGATAAAGTCATAATAGGCCGGGCACAGTGGCTCACGCCTGTAATCCCAACACTTTGGGAGTCTGAGGCGCGTGGATCGCTTGAGCCCAGGAGTTCAAGACCAGCCTGGCCAACGTGGCGAAACCCCGTCTCTACTAAAAATACAAAAATTAGCCAGGCGTGGTGGTGGGCATCTATAATCCCAGCTACTTGGGAGGCTGAGGCACAAGAATCGCTTGAACCTGGGAGGCAGAGGTTTCAGTGAGCCGGATCACCACCACTGCATTCCACCCTGGGTGACAGAGCAAGACTCCATCTCAAAAAAAAAAAAAAAAAAAAAAATGGTCAGGCACAGTGGCTCACACCTGTAATCCCAGCACTTTGGGAGCCAAGGTGGGCAGATCACCTGAGGTCAGGAATTCAAGACTAGCCTGGCCAACATGGTGAAACCTCGTCTCTAATAAAAATACAAAAATTAGCTGGGCGTGGTTGCGGACTCCTATAATCCCAGCTTCTTGGGAGGCTGAGGCAGGAGAATTACTTGAACCCAGGAGGCGCAGGTTGCAGTGAGCCAAGATGGCGCCATTTCACTCCAGCCTGGGTGACGGAGCAAGACTCGATCTCAAAAACAAAAAAAAAAAGAAAGAAAAGAAAAAAAAGTCGTAATAACAGCTACCCTTCCTTGACCATAACTACAGGTCAGGCAATGAACTTTATGGCTTATTACAGATAATGGAGCTGAGACCAATGCTGGGGACTGACTTATCCAAGGTCACTCTGCTAGTGAGAGACAAAGTCCTGATTTGCACTCAGGGTTGTCTGACCTGGGAATGCACACTGGGTCGCAGAGGGGAGAGCATGGGGGTCAGCCTCCTTGGCCCATTGCCAGTCTCCTCTAGGTGTGAAGTCACCTCTGGAGAACCAGGTCACAGCACAAACCTCTTGAAGGGTCCAAAGCTGCCCCCTTCCCCTGCAGTGCCCAGGTGTGCCTGAGCCCCTGCAGGGGTCTAGCCAGTGAGTATCCCTGGATTGGTCCCAGGAGGAGAGTACCTGCTCTCGTTTGGCTCAGTCAAGGAACGAGGAACAAGGATTCCTATGTTGGTCCTGATCATTCATTTCCCAGTGTGCCAGGAGCACAGAGTGTGCACGGACATCACTGTCTCATCGGCAATCTCACCGGGAAATAGATACCAACATGGAGGATGGACCAGATGCAGTGGGGAGGCTCATTTTGAAGGAGTTCTTCCAGAAGAAGGTGACATTTCAAAGCAGTCTTCAGCCAGGCACAGTGGCTCATGCCTGTAATCCCAGCACTTTGGGAGGCCAAGGCGGGTGGATCACCTGAGGTCAGGAGTTAGAGACCAGCCTGGCCAGCATAGCGAAACCCCATCTCTACTAAAAACACACAAAAATATTAGCTGGGCATGGTGGTGGATGCCTGTAATCACAGCTACTCAGGAGGCTGAAGCAAGAGAATTGCCTGAACCCGGGAGGCAGAGGTTGCAGTGAGCCGAGATCACGCCATTGCACTCCAACCTGGGTGACAGAGCAAGACTCTGTCTCAAAAAAAAAAAAAAAAAAGCAATCTTCAAGGGTATTTTGCCTCCAGGTAACCCGCTGATGAGGTGAGTGAAGTGCATGTGTGTGAGAAAGATGGGGACGTGCTCAGACGTGCTCAGACACCCATATTGGTCAGCAGAGACCAGGTGTGAGTCAGTGTAAGGGCATTACAGGATGGAAGTGGAAGGAGTAGATGGACAGATGGGTGAGTAGATGGCCACGGGTGTGGGCAGTGGATCAAATGATGCTGGATACAGTGGGTGGGTGGGTACAGTGGGTGGGTGGGTACAGGTGGGTGAATGGATGATGGGGTGGAAGGATGCATGGGTGTGTAGGAGGCTGGATGGGTACATAAGTGGATGGATGGATGAATGGGGGATAGGCAATGGGTCAATGGAAGGGTGAGTAAGTAAGTGGTTGAGTGATTGGATGTGTGTGAGTAGCAGATCAAGACATGGACAGGAAGTAGGTGGGTAAATGGGTGCATGGAAGGGAGGGCAGATGGATGGACAGGGGAGTGGGCAGTGGGTAGATGGATGAATTAGCAATCGCATCAACGGATGGATGGACCAGTGGACACTCAAGAGCTGGAGAACGGGAAAGACCAATCAGTGGGTCAATGAGCAGATGCATTAACTGACCAAAAAGCCCAACTAGACTTTGGGGTACAAAGGGGACATGTACCCTAAGGAGGGGCTGATAGTTGTGGCCTCAGTTCAAGGCTCCCATCCCAAACCTCCCTGGAACCTGGAAGCAGCCACTGGCATTCCTGGTCCCCAAGGAGGAAATACTTCTCCCTAGCTGTGCCCTGCCCCCTCCTCCCTGGCTCCATAGACCGCTCCCTGCCCAGGACCTGCCTCCTTCCCTTAGGCCCCTTGCCTTGGCCAACTCAATCTGCTGGGCTGAGTGGAGGGGGCAACTGAGCTCTGGGACTATAGCCTGAGGAGCCTGGTTCCTTCAAGACAGGCAGGTAGGGGATCCTGAGCTCCAGGCAGTTGGTTCACCTAGCAGCTCCTAGTCCCCAGCTGGGAGGCATTTGTTCTGCATTCTGCACAGTGATTACAGCCCTGCCAAGGTTAACCCCTGCACTCCTGGGCACAGCCTCTCGAAGGGAAGGAAGGGGACTGCAGGAAATTGGGGGAGGAGAAAAGCATGATAAAAGGAGACTGCCCAACCCTGAATCCTTCTTGGGGATGTTGAAACTTCTCCCTTTCTCCCGTTTTCCAGAGGGAAAAACTGAGTCAGATCCTTAAATCAGGAGTGGAGCCAGGAACAAGGGCACAGCCTACATGGAGATAGGTTTCTATCTGGAGGCAGGCTGCAAAGGAGGGAGAGGGCTCCTCTCTGCCTCAGCTTACCCAGATGTAAAATGGGGCAAGAATTCCTGATTCACAGGTTGCCTGTCAATGAGCTGGAGAAGACAAAGTGTGTGGCATATATAGTAGGGAGGTTCTCAACCACTTGTTCTTTCCTGCCTGCCCTCCCTGCCCACGGGTGAAGAAGATGGAGCAAGCATGGGGCAGGTTGTAACCACTTCCATCAGGACTGCTTGCTCGGTCATCTGCCTGGGGCTCACAACACCCTAACTAGTAAATACCCACACTGCTATTACACCCATTTCAGAGATGAGAAACTTGAGGCTCAGATGGGCCAAGTGCTTTGCCCACGGTCAGCCACTAGGCCAGGATTTGAGCTCAGGGCCTTTGACATTGCACCAAACTGCCTCCTTTACCAGCCACTCTAGGATCCTCTGACGTGTAATTGATTGTCTAACCAGGTCACCTTTGAGAATGAAAGGAAGTGCTATTAATAGTTACACTGGAACAGTATGTGTAATCTAGGCTGTCCTAGGCAAACTGGAAAGTATGGCCATCCTGCCAAAGTAGGGGGCTTTACACAAATCACTTCACTTATCTGCAAAAGGGACACCATGGCAGGACTTTCCCTATGGGGCTCTCACAAGAATTAAATGTCATAATGCATCTTAATGAGCTACAGGACCTGGTATGCATCAGGTGCTCAATAAGTGCTGGTTACTACTGATGCTGTTAATAGTAATAACCACAGTAGCACTAGTTCTTTGCTTCCATCACTGTCCTTCCAGTCCATTCTTCACTCACAGTCAGACTTCTATTTTGTTTTTTGTTTTTTTGAGATGGAGTCTCGCTCTGTCGCCCAGGCTGGAGTACAGTAGCACGATCTCAGCTCACTGTAACCTCTGTCTCCCAGGTTCAAGCAAGTCTCCTGCCTCAGCCTCCTGAATAGCTGGGATTAACAGGCGCCCGCCACTATGTCTGGCTAATTTTTGGTATTTTTAGTAGAGACAGGGTTTCACCATGTTGGCCAGGCTGGTCACGAACTCCTGACCTCAAGTGATCCACTCGCCTCGGCCTCCCAAAGTGCTGGGATTATGGGCGTGAGCCACCGTGCCCGGCACTTTTTTATTTTTATTTTTATTTTTTGAGATGGAGTCTCGGTCTGTTGACCAGGCTGGAAGTGCCGTGGTGCGATTTTGGCTCACTGCAACCTCCGCCTCCTGGATTCAAGCAATTGTCCCTGCCTCAGCCTCCCGAGTAGCTGGGATTACAGGCGCCTGCCACCATGCCTGGCTAATTTTTGTATTTTTAGTGGAGACAGAGTTTTACTATATTGGTCAGGCTGGTCTCAAACTCCTGGCCTCAAGTAATCTGCCCACCTCGGCCTCCCAAAGTGCTGGGATTACAGGCATGAGCAACCATGCCGGGCGACAGTCAGTCTTCTAAATGTACACCTGCCGGTGCTGCCTGCTGGCTCACTGTCCCGATGCTGTTCCAATTCTCCATGGGACAAAATACTCCTGGGCCGGCCCCCAGGGAAAGAGTTCCTACTGCTGTGCCACTTGAGCAAATGCTAGAATACTTTGTGCCTCCGTTTCCTCATTTGTCCAGCTGCAGAAATAGCTCCTTCCCTTGGCCACCAGCATGGGGATTCAGGGAGCCAGTGGAAGAGGCTTAGCCCCTGGGTGAACAGTAAAGACCTTATCTCCTCCACCTGCGGGTATATACAGCTCCTCATCCCAGGCCACAACAGCGCTCAGCCAGTCTCCTCCAGCCGGGTTTGCCTCTGCTACGGGGTCCTCCGCTCCCAGCCTTTGCTGTGCTGTCCCCTGCCAGCTGTGCACTGTGCATTTCCACTGCCCTTCCCTCTTCCTACACATCCTTTAAGACTTAACTCACACCCGCACAGTGGCTCACACCCATAATCCCAGCACTTGGGGAGGCCGAGGCAGGCGGATCACCTGAGGTAAGGAGTTCAAGACCAGCCTGGCCAGCATGGTGAAACCCCCTCTGTACTAAAAAATACAAAAATTAGCCAGGCGTGGGCGGGTGCCTGTAATCCCAGCTAGTCCGGAGGCTGAGAGGGAGAATCGCTTGAATCGGGAGGTGAGAGCTGCAGTGAGCCGAGATCATGCCATGGCACTCCAGCCTGAGCAACAGAGGGAGACTCCGTCTCAAAAAATAAATAAAAAAAAGAGAGAGAGAGAGACTTAACTCAGGTATCATCTCCCCTAGGAAGCTTTCCTGAGCCCCCAGGCCCTGCAGACAGTGTTAGGGACCTCTCTGTGCCCTGACAGCCCGAGGACTCTATAGTCAGATGGGAGTAGTCAGAGGAGGGTACAACAACGGGAGGCAGGGACCAGAGATCTATCTCCCCTCCTTGAGGATGGCACAGGGTCCCGGGTATGGCTGATTCCCTGCCCCCCATGGACGTGGGGGGGGATCTGTAAAGTCTCTGAGATGCGACCTCCTTTACCTGCCGAGCAAGCCTCCTAGGTGCTCTTGGAGAAGGGAACACTTCACACAACATCTGATGCTGCTATTATCTATCCCACTTTCAGATCGGGAGACTGAGGCAGAGAAAGGTAAGTAGTGACTGAGGCAGGACAGGAGCCCAGGCTGTCCGGCTCCAGGGTCCCGGCCTTGACGGCCACTCTACCCCACTCTACCAGTCGCCCCAGTGTGGCTGTCTTCCTCCTGGGCACCGCGTGGCCTTTACCGGATGGAAGGGAATGAGAATGGGGAGGAAAGGAGTGGGCGTGTCATGCTTGTAAATATCAAGGTTTAAAGGTCCAGGCATTCAAGGCCTCAGATCGAGCTTCCCGGTTCCCCAAACTCCCGCAGGGCACGGCTGGAGGGCCCAGGAGGGAGGAGAGTTCATCAGGCCTGGACGCCCCAAGGCCACGCGGGGAACCGGTGGAGGAGGGGTTGGCGGCCCGGGACCGGAGTCGCCTCCCCGGGGCAGCCCGCACGTTCCCCGGCTGGCCCTGTCCGGGGTGGCGAGCAGAGGCCTGGCCTGGCCCCCAGCCGCGTCCCCTCCACCTCTCGGCGGCGGCGAGGACGGTGTCGGGGAGGGGGCCGGGCCCCGCCCGCGGGCGGGAGGAGAGGGGCGGGAGGCGGGAGCGCCCACACCCCGCCCCCGCCCCCGGATCCAGCCCTCGGAGCCCGCGGCCAGAGCGGCGCAGACCGGCCCAGCGACTCTCCCGGGCTGCCAGCCGGGACGCGCGGCCGCCGCCGCTGCAGACGACGAGTCTGCCCTCGTCCCGCGCCCCCGGGGCTCGCGGAGCCAGGTAATAGCCCGGGCGCGCGGGTCCTCGGGGCGGGGGGGCGTGGAGGCCGGCGGGTCCCGGCGCCCGCTGGGGCTCTGCACCCTCCTAGGCTCCCGGGACCGGGACGGGGAGAGGACCCGCCCGAGAGAGGCGCCCCAGGGTGCCCACGGGAAGGCCGGGGGCGGCCGCGGAGCCGCGCAGGGAAACTCCGAGCTTTCGGGCTTCGTGTCCCGTTCCGGGCTGGCGGAGGGGGCAGAGGATCGGACGGGGCTGAGCGGCCAAACTGCGCGAGGAGGGGGAGAGCCGAGGGGCAGAGCGGGGGCTGTCTCCGCGCCTTCCTGCGCGGGGGAAGCAAGGGCCGGGGCGGGGAGCGGGCGACGCGGCGGAATGGCTCCCCTCTGCCGAGGCCCACGCGGAGAGCGGGAAGTAGGGGGTGGGGGGCCCAGGGAGATGGACAGGCACCCTGCCCCCTCCCCGACCGCCGCATTCCAGGCTGGAGCCGCGGATGAGGTCATCCCGTCCGGTTCCCCTCTGGCCAAGAAAGCCGGCCGTCCCCTTCCCCCGCGGAGCGACCCTCCGCGTCTTGAGCCCCGTCCCCCCAGGGAATGTTGGATGGCCGAAGTCTTTCCCGGACTTCCAATCCCGGCCGCCCTCCAGATTGTTCTGCCTTTGCCCCAGCCGTGCCAGACCCGCAACGTTCGAAGCCCTTTTCCTAGACCGGGAAACTGAGGCTTAGAGAGGAGAGGGGACTGGCCTGCAGGCCGCAGCGGCACGAAACGTGGCGCGGGGACCCGAGACGCAGCCCGCAGCCGCTCCGCCTCGCCCGGTCCAGGGCTGGTTCGGCTCTAACTCGGGGCAGTGGGCACGAAGCGCATCTCCTTTCCACTTTCCCCGTCGCTCCCTAATGGCCCACGGTGCCCCCTTTGGAATACGGAGGACTGGGTCCCCTAGCGCGACTGAGAACAACTAGCTACTCCGTTCTGGCCTCAGTTTCCCCGTCTCTCCACCTTGAAGCGTCTGGACTTTGAGGGACAGGAGAAGCCAGCCGCCCGGGTTAACCCCTTATCCCAGGGACCAGAGCAGGTTTGGGGGAGCAGCCGTAACCAAGACAGGGACCCGCTGTCCAGCGGTGGGGGGGGCGGGGGTCGTCACCCAGCTGGATGCCCGCAGGATGGGGGCTGTGTGCACCCGAGCAGTGGCCTCCAGGATGAGACGTGGGCCCCTGGCCAGCACTGCGGCCTGCGGGTGACCCCCAGGTGAGTGCCAGGGTGCAGCCGCCCCCGCTCTCCTTCAGAGCCGCCCTTGGCCTCCCCGCGACCACATGTGCCTCCACAGCGGCCCCTGTTGGCCAGATCCCGGCTCCAAAACTTGTTCTTGCGTCATTCCCACCATTGAGTGAGCTCAGGCCATGTGCCCAGGCCCTGACTATCCTCTATAAGGTAAACATAAGGACTCCAGGGACACTGAGGCTGCGTGGTGACCTCCTTGCCTAGGTCAGAGGCGCTGAATCTGCAGAGCTGGGTCTCCTGTCTTCCCAGGCCTGCACCTGCACCCCACACCGGGCTCAGCACTGGGCATCCAAGCCCTCCAAATCCTCTTCCCTATTCCCCATCGTCTTCAACCCTGGGGCATTTACCAGCTATGTTGGTCTGTGACTGAGGGTAAATGTCTCCTTTCTGAGCTTCGTTTTTTCCATCTGTAAAAAGGGTGTTCTGAACACTAACGGGCGGTATTCCTGGGCAGGTGAGGGGAGGTGAGCCTGGCACCAGGACACTTGGAGCCCTGCTTACTCCAGTGCCAGGTGAGGCACACCTGATGGCCAGCAGTGCCCTGTGATTGGCAGCAAGTGCCACGTGGCTGCCACCAGGGGTCCCTGGAATGAGAGATGTTAGTGTAAAGGTGTCAGATTTGAACCCATGGCTGCCCTGCTCCAGTATCTGAGGGTTTCATTACATTTTCTACCCTTGCAACTCCCTTGGGAGGGGAACTGCCTGGTGTGCTGTTCCCGTTTTCCACATGGGAAGACCAGGTCCCAGTACCCTGCCCTCAGCTCCACAGTGCTGCAGAGTCTCTCGACCGCAGTAGGCAGGGTGGTGTAGGGGGTGGGTACTATTGGGGGGTGCCCAGAAACATTTGAAGGATGGGATCATCGCAAGATTGGGGAGGAAGCTGGTCCCCCAAGTCAAAAGTGACCATGGGGGTTCAGGGGGGAGGAGCTCCTTTTGCTGGGAGAAGAGGTGCTGCCTCAAGAAGTCAGGCCAGGTGTGGTGGTTCACACCTGTAATCCCAGCACTTTGGGAGGCTGAGGCAGCAGGATGGCTTGAGTTCAGGAATTTGAGACCAACCTGGGCAATGGAGTGAGACCCTGTCCTTACAAAAACTGGAAAAACTTAGCTGAGCATGGTGGTATGTGCCTGTAGTCCCAGCTACTCAGGAGGCTGAGGTGGGAGGATCGCTTGAGCCTGGGAGTTCAAGGCTGCAGTTAGCTGTGATGGAGCCACTGCACTCAGCCTGGGTGACAGAGTGAGACTCTGCCTCAAAAAAAAAAAAAAAAAAAAAAAAAAAAGTCAGGGAGCTGGGGTGGGAGCAAGTGGGTAAGGCCACATGGCAGACCCTTGTACAGGACATTTGACAGAGGAACACCCTCCCCACTCCCAATCTTTCCCCCAGAGATGCATCCTTAATCCCTGCTGAGCAGGGAAACTTGGCCCTGCCATGAACCTATCACTTAACCTTGGACAGGTCTCCCTTCCCACCGAGCCTTAGCGCTGCCTGTCAAATAGGCCACGCTGCGGCTTTGCAGGGTTGTTGGAGAATCAGATGACATCATGTAATGGTTGGCCAACTGCGGATCGCTTCAGAACTTCAGCAAACATTCCACGAGGACTTCTCGGTGCCGGGGGTGCCAGGGAGGGAAAAAGATGATTCAGAAGTTCCCCCCGCCACAAGGGGGTGGAGTTAGGGTTGGGGGAGGATCAGATGGTGGGAAGGGAAGAGAATGTAGTCAGAAAACAAAGCAAGCTTTGTCCTTTTGGCTTCTTTGTTATCTTGTTATTTAACCTATTTTGAATTTCAAATAACATTAGAAGGGCAGTATTGAGATTTTTATGCTTGGAGGTGGCAGCAATGGTTTTACAAAAGGAAGAAGGCTGAGCCGCAGATGTAGGTGTTCTTGTTAAGGATCATTATTGACTTTTATCAGCTGAGGTCCCAGGTCTGTGTAGGTAAGTGACTTACCCAAGGTCACAGTGTGAGGACACAGAACCCAGCCTGCCCTCCCACTCTCAGAAGGGGCTAGGGTGATGTTTTGGCATGCAGGTTATCATGGAGATCTGTGATTCAGCTGGCATTGATTTGGCACTTGCTAAGTGCAGAGCCCAAGCTGGATGCCCGAGGGAGAAAGGCAGGAAAATCCAGGCAGCCGCCCCACCCTCCAAGTGCATTGCCGATCTCGGGAGGCGAGACTGGGTTCCACAAGCAAGTCAAGGGCTTATGTGAGTCAGAGGCTCTGAGTTCAAGTCTCAGCTAGCTCTGTGGATCTGACCTTGAGCCAGCTTTGCCCTCAATGGGCCACAGGAAAAGCATAGAATCACAGGTGCGCTCTAGCCTGGCCTTTGTGTGATACTAGAAGGAAAGGGGTCAGAAGGAAAGGGGTCAGAACAAGAGATGCTTAGAGAGGCTGGAGCAGGGGAGGATGTGTGTGTGTATGGTGCGGGTGGGGAATCAGGAAGGAGAGATGGGCAAGAAATAGCTTTTGGCACCAGCTGAGCTTTTTCCAAAGCTTGCTCCCTGACAACAAGGCTCCTACAACAATTTGACAAACTGTGATAAGGTCTTTTCCTGCGGGCCTTCTCAGAGCCTTGAATATGCTCACGCGTGGAGGACGCAGCTGGAAAAAGCCAGTTTTGACCACAGGATCCTTATTCCAGGAAGCTCCTTGAAGGTGGATGGTTCAGAGGAACCTCTGCTCTGGCTGTTTGCCCAGCTTCACAAAGCCTTGGTGAGGTGTCTCCTCCCTCCTGGCTTCGCTGCGTGGCAGAGATTTTAATGCACAGAGAAGGGAGGTGACTTACTCAGTTACTGAGCAGGAGGCAGTGTAGCCTGGGGCTCCAGGGCTCTGGGATGTGGGGCCTGTTTCACCATTTCTTACTATGGAGCCTCAGACAAGTTACTTCACTTCATGCCTCAGTTTCCCCTCCCTAATATCGTGCTGCCGTCAGGAGTAATGTTTTTGTTGTTGTTGTTGTTGTTTGTGAGACAGAGTCCAGCTCTGTCGCACAGGCTGGAGTGCAGTGGCGCAATCTCGGCTCACTGCAACCTCTGCCTCCCGGGTTCAAGCAATTCTCCTGCCTACTCCTGAGTAGCTGGTATTACAGGCGCCCGCCACTACGCCCAGCAAATTTTTTGTATTTCTAGTAGAGACGGGGTTTCACCATGTTGGCCAGGCTGGTCTCTAACTCCTGACCTCGTGATTCGCCCGCCTCGGCCTCCCAAAGTGCTGGGAATACAGGCGTGAGCCACCGCTCCCAGCCCCTCAGGAGTATTGTATGGGTTTAAACGATGAGGCAGGTGAGGTCTTGGCACTTAGTAAGTGCTTCATAAGTGGGCCCTGCAGAATAAGTGCTTTCTTTTTTCTTTTTCTTCTTTTTTTTTTTTTTTTTGAGACAAGGTCTCGCTCTGTCGCCCAGGCTGGAGTGCGGTGACACAATCATGGCTCATTGCAGCCTTGACCTCCTGGGCTCAAAGGATCCTCCCTTCTTAGCCTCCTGAGTAGCTAGGACCACAGGCACACACCACCACACCCAACTAATTTTTTTTTTAATTTTTTTGTAAAAGCTAGGTCTCATTATGTTGCTCACACTTAGAATGAGTGCTTCTATTTTTTCCTGATACATGGCTTAAGTGTATAGCTCGATGAATTATTTGTCCCCTGTTCAGTCAGTACTGCTCAGAGGCTGCCATCTTTCTGATTGCTAATAGCATCAATTGGTTTTGCCTGTTACTGAACTTCCTCTTTTTTTGAGACTGAATTTTGCTCTTGTTGCCCAGGCTGGAATGCCGTGGTGTGATCTTGGCTCACCTCAACCTCTGCCTCCCGGGTTCAAGCGATTCTCCTGCCACAGCTTCCTGGGTAGCTGGGATTACAGGCACGCACCACCACGTCCAGCTAAGTTTTGTATTTTTAGTAGAGATGGGGTTTCTCCATGTTGGCCAGGCTGGTCTCGAACTCCTGACCTGAGGTGAGCCACCCACCTCAACCTCCCAAAGTTCTGGGATTACCAGCATGAGCCACCGCGCCCAGCTGTGTTCTTGAACTTTCTATACACAGACTCACTTGGGTCCCCGTGTACCTAGCTTCTGCCCCGCATCAGTTGGAGGTCTCCATCCGTGCGGCTGGGTGTGATCATCTATCCTCTTCAGCTGCTAAGGTTTGGACCCCGGATTTCCTCCTCTGTCCCGGGCCTGCCGTCACCACCCGTTCTGTCTTCCCTCCAGGTCTCCACCCCTGGGCAGGAGAGGAGCCGAGCACCTCGGGATGCTTTCTCTGCGCTTGAACATCTATAGCTGCTTTTGAGGAGCTGGGAGCCGGGCCCGGGGAGAGATGAGCCATGGACCCCCCACAGCCTCAGCATTCGGGGACCTCACCTTAGGAGAGCGCCATTTACAGCTTCCGCCAGGGCAAAGGAGCTGAGCAGCCATCCCAAGCCCAGCCCACCTCCCTCCCCCAGCCCCTGGTGGGCATGGACTAGCAGCTGTGAGCAGCCAGAGCTGATGCCCGGCCCCCAGGGGGGCGGAGGCGCCCCCACCATGAGCCTGGGCAAGCTCTCGCCTGTGGGCTGGGTGTCCAGTTCACAGGGAAAGAGGCGGCTGACTGCAGACATGATCAGCCTCCCACTCGGGGACTTCCGCCACACCATGCATGTGGGCCGCGGCGGGGATGTCTTCGGGGACACCTCCTTCCTCAGCAACCACGGTGGCAGCTCCGGGGGCACCCATCGCTCACCCCGCAGCTTCCTGGCCAAGAAGCTGCAGCTGATGCGGAGGGTGGGGGCGCCCCCCCGGAGGATGGCATCTCCCCCTGCACCCTCCCCGGCTCCACCGGCTATCTCCCCCATCATCAAGAATGCCATCTCCCTGCCCCAGCTCAACCAGGCCGCCTACGACAGCCTCGTGGTTGGCAAGCTCAGCTTCGACAGCAGCCCCACCAGCTCCACGGACGGCCACTCCAGCTACGGTGAGGGCCTGGGTCATCTTGGCCCACTTTTCAGAGGCTGAGGCTGAGGCTGAGGCCCAGAGGGGTTCAGTGGCTCCTCCAAGCTCCAAGTGAGCTCCAAGTGACCATAGAGGTCAGGCCCAAACCCCATATCATGGATGGGGAGGGGGTGCAATGGTGGGAACCAGCTGACTCCCCAAAACACCTGAGGTTGAGAGTGAGGAGGTGGAGTTTGAGTTCTAGCTGCCCCTTACTTGCTGTGTGACCTGGGCAAGCACGTCCCCCTCTCTGGGCCTCGGCTGAACCAGTCACCCACCCATTCTTGCCCCCTTCAACCAAAGCCTTCCCCTCATGTCGGAATGATATCATGGAGAGGTGAAGGGCCTGGGCTCTGGATTCCAATCCGGTTCTTGCCTGATTTTCAGGTAGTCAATTGACCTCTATAAATTCAAGTCCTCGCCTGGATAATGAGTCTCTCGGGGTCATTGCTAAGATTCAGTGCCAGGAGAGGCGCAGGGGAGCTGGTACATAGTAGGTGCTCAGGACACTGGAGCTGTGGTTATCTGAACTTGGTTTCCTGTAACTCGACAAATTTGGAAAACCACTCACAGGGACCGCAAGCCAGGGGCCTTCCTGCCCAGCCAGAGAAGTGCCACCTTGGCTGTTCGATCAGAGCGCACCTGAGAACCATGGGCCCCTGCTGCCACCTGGTGGCCACTCCCTGCCTTGAGGCATTTGGGGCAAATGCTCTAATGCCCCTGCCCCAGGCGGCTGCTCAGAACCGCACTGAGGACTGGTCCACAGAAACCCGATTCTGTCTCAGGTCTGTAGTCCTGGAAGCAGGGGCTGGACATGTCTGTCCTTCCTTTCTATACAGTCAGACCCTGATTGCTGGTCCCATCCTGTGTCCACAAATCAGCTCACGTGCTATGGGTTCACCTGCAGCCATCGGCCAGTGTCATGGCAGGGAGCTGGTGGCCATGGCTGAGGTCACAATTGGGACTGAGAGGAGATTTGAGCTCCAGACTGGATTCCACCTCATCAGACTTCTATGGCTTTGGGCTAGCCCCTTCGCTTCATCCCAAACTGAGCCTCACTTTCCTCATCTGCGTAATGGAAATGAGGATAATGATTTTCAGCTTTGGGGGTAGACAGGCCGATCACACAAGTGACCATAGAGCGTATTCTATTGGAAAGATGGGAGGAACCGAGGCCAGAGAGGGGAGGGACTAGCCAGAAGCCACACAGCAAGCCAGGACTGGTCCTGTGTCCCCTCCTGAATTCCTGGTGAGGGACCCCAGCTCTGAGCCCACTGCCCATTTCTCTTCTAGGCCTGGACTCTGGGTTCTGCACCATCTCCCGCCTGCCCCGCTCGGAAAAGCCACATGACCGAGACCGGGATGGTTCCTTCCCCTCTGAGCCCGGGCTTCGCCGCTCTGACTCTCTCTTGTCCTTCCACCTGGACCTCGACCTTGGGCCCTCGCTCCTCAGCGAGCTGCTAGGGGTCATGAGCCTCCCAGAAGCCCCTGCAGCTGAGACTCCAGCCCCTGCTGCAAACCCCCCAGCCCCTACTGCAAACCCCACGGGTCCTGCTGCAAACCCCCCAGCCCCTGCTGCAAACCCCCCAGCGTCTGCTGCAAACCCCCCAGCGCCTGCCGCAACCCCCACGGGTCCTGCTGCAAATCCCCCAGCCCCTGCCGCAAACCCCCCAGCCCCTGCCGCAAGCTCCACACCCCATGGACACTGTCCCAATGGGGTAACAGCTGGGTTGGGCCCAGTGGCTGAGGTGAAGGCCAGCCCAGTGGGAGGGGGTCCCCGAGGACCTGCTGGCCCTGCCCTCGGCAGGCACTGGGGAGCAGGCTGGGATGGTGGCCGCCACTACCTGGAGATGGATGTGCGGCAGGAGCGGGTGGAGGTGCTGCCCCAAGCCCGGGCCTCCTGGGAGAGCCTGGACAAAGAGTGGAGGGCACCCCAGGCAGGCAGCAGGACCCCGGTGCCCAGCACAGTGCAAGTAAACACCTTTGAATTTGCGGATGCTGAGGAGGATGATGAGGTCAAGGTGTGAGGGGCTGGGGCACGGTCCCGGGGCCCCATCTAGATGCAGAGCCGGCCCCTCACCTAACAGCTGGTTCCTACCAGACCAGAGAGGGGAGAAGCCGAGTTGCCCCTAAACCCCTCCCCACCTCTGCAGGACAGACATGGGAGGGAAGACAGGGAAGGCCAGGCTTGTTCCGGGACTTTTATGCTCCCAGAGGCCCTGCCAAGCTGACCACCTCCCCCGACTGCCACTCTGGACCTAATAGCTGTTCCTTAGGCCCCACTCCATGCCACCCCCAGCAGCTGGAGGACCCAGCCTCACAGTGTGGCCTTTGTGCCAGACCAAGCTGCCCGTGGGGGGCGGGGGGCAGGGAGTGTACCACACAGGGCCATTGTCTCACCTCCCAAAGGGACCGCCTGCCCCCAGCTCATCCCAGAGCGTCCCCGCTGCAACCCTGACAGCCCTCTCCCAGGCTGCTTCCCCAACATCCCCACCCCAGCCTCCCTCTTACCCCAGAAAGGTCAGGTATGACCTCCCGGGGAGGAATCCCACCTGCCTGTATGCCCCAGACTTGCCTCTGGAGCCTGATTAAATAAGGCTGTTTTGATAAAAGGTGTCCTGCAAGATGCTTGGGGACCTGGGACAACAGCATCAGCTCTGCCTGCTTCAGTCCCCTCCCCTCCAGGGAGTTTAGAAAGCCAAGGACCCCCCATCAAGGCCCCCAGCAGGAGAGGGAAGTGGACCCGCCAAGGGGAGGGTAATGAGTAGCCAGGCTGGAATGCCCCTGAGATAAGAGGCCCAGGTGGGAGCCCTTATCTGCAGTTCCGGGAACAGCCCCTGGCCCAGGTGCCTGGGACTGGTGTCTGCCCCATAATCCCACAGGGCAGCGTGGTATTTGCTCTGGCGATAGTGGGGGCAAGTAGACAGAAGCAAGTGCATAGAACTGTTGGGAGCATGTCTCAGCCTCCCAGTGTGGCAGCCGGGTGTCCTCATATCTCAGTTTCCTCAGTATCATGAAAATGCCAGAAGCATTAAAATGCATGGAAAGAGAAATGCCCTCCTTAGGTATCGGAAGACAGATTAAATTTAGCCACAAACAGCCAACGTCAGGTGGTGAGCTCCTTGTTACTAGAAGTATGCAACCAGAGGATGTGTGGCAGGATCACTATGGGACCTCAGGATTCCTGAGAGCAGGACATTCTGGATCATGGGGTGCCTTCATTCAGAGGTCCTCAGACCAGGGGTATCCCATGTTTTTGTAAACTTGAGGGACCCAAGAGAGAAAGGAGTCACGAGCCACGGTTCTTGCCACAGGAAGACTCGATAAAAACGGATTATTTTGGTTGCTTTTAGCCTTGGGGCAGGAACTGCAGGTAGGGATAGGGGAACACACCCAAGGGCTGTTGATCCTGGTGTGACTCAGAAGACCCAGGACAGAGAATCTCGGCTGGAAGTCTTTTATTCTTTTAACTTGAAAGAGGACATGTTGAACCCGCCCCTTACGCTCAGGTAGCTCAGGTGGCTGTGGCCCAGCCTGTTGGGAAAAGTCAGCTCGTGCTCATCTGGCAGCTTCACCTTGAATTTGTCACTCTCAAAGGTCACCGTGAACTGTGGGGAGGGAGGGTGTCAAGGAGGCAGGAGGCCCTGGAAATGGGCCAGGGCAGTGCCTGATGGCTCAAACAAGGCCAGCACCTGTGTCCAGGCCAGGCTCCCTTCCATCTGAGCCCTCCCCTTGACATCACCCCAGTGCCCTTTCCCCCTTTGACCTCACCTTGACCTCTGACCCTGGGCTGAAGCACAGGTGATCTTCCCGTTGTTCTTGCCCCCAGTTGCTGCCGTCCAATGAGTTGCAGACAATAGTGGATTCGCTGAAGCGAGGGTTGAAATGCAGGTTCAGCTTGTCTGTCCCCTGACCCAGATTAATTACAAAGCTGCATGAGAAGGGGTAGCAGGTGAGGTTCAGGGCTCAGGCCTGGATAAAGCAACTTGGGTTGGAGGACCTTGGTTGACCACAAGCTGGAAGAATCAAAGCTTGTGTTAGTTGAGATCTGTGCCTTAAAACAAGGGAGGTAACAACCTGCTCAGACTTAGCACTGTGGTAGCACATTCCGTTTGGAGCAGGGATCACGCTGTTGAGAGAAGGGTAACTGATAGTGACAGCTTCAGGAATTGGGGGTGGCTCTCCTGGGAGAGAGAAATGCTATCTCTTAGATATCTGAAGACCTATTAAATTTAGCCACAAACAGCCAACCTAAGGTGGTAGCTCCCCATCACTACGGGTATGCAACTGGGGTTGTATGACTTCTTAGCAGGATCACTGCAGGAGCCTGGGCTAGACCTGCAGGGTTCCTGAAAGTGGGGCATTCTGGGTCATGGGGTGTCTTCATTCGGGAGTCTCAGACCAAGGGTATCACACATTTTGACAAACTTGAGGGACCCAAGTAGGAGAAAGAAGTCACTTTTCCCTTAGCTCCTATGACATGGATCTGTCCGCCTCCTCCCTAACCAAAAGTAGATAAAGCACAGTTCCAAGATGCGCTGACAGGTTCTGCAGGCGAGAGAGCCCTTCGCTGGACTGTGACTCACGGAGGCAGTGAGGCCGCTGGTTCTAACCAAGAGGATGCCAGCAAGACCACTCAGCCTCCCCTGGTGGCTGCCCCGGTTTAATGCTCATGAAAGGCCAGCCTGTGGCCATTCCGCTGGGTAAAGAGGGTGGTGTCTGGGGATTTGGGCATTCCCTAGAGGCACCTGCCCTGCAGGGGGCCAGGCAGAGTTCCAGGGGCTTCTCCACCTGCCCCTTCAATGGCTGTTGGGGCAAAAGAACAGGGCATATGGCATCAACTCTGAAATTCTGCAGGTCTCCAAACCTAGCCTCAGACATGAAGTGGGGGCCAGCAGGGGTGTAGGGAGAAGGGTGTGAAAAAGGGCCCGTTGGCCTGACGTCCCTCTTGCCTGACCACTTCACAGGGCTGCCCTGCCCACCCCACCCACCCCGCCCGCCCTGCCTATTCCGGGCCTGCAGACTCCCCCAACCCTGAAACCTTGCTCACCCATCAGCGCCATCGGCGATCCTGCCTGTGATCTTCAGGGTTGACCCCGGCTTCATGTCCATGTTCTTAACCTCAAGTTCCCCCTGGACCAACAGAGAAACATTCCACTGGAGTCCCCCCAGAAAGTCAATCCCACACTTGCCCAGCACCTTCATCCACCTCATCCCAACCCAGCTGCAGGTCTCATAATCCCGCTGCTCACATGAGGACGCAGGAGACCACCAAGCTGGAAAGTGGCAGAGCCAGAGCGCTCTGATCAAGGCCTCCCAGAGCTTCCCCACTCCCTGCCCTGTTTTGCTTTTATCCACCCCAACCCGAGGAGGCACAGGGCAGAGGCTCAATTTGCCCATCTATGAAATGGGCAGAGTGCTTCCTGCCCAGTTCTGCAAAGTGTTCAAGTGATGAAATCACGCTGCCCTCAGCAGAACCCCAGAAACAAAAATACGACATGGAAAATGACTGTAACAGAGGCACGAGGTCTTGGCCCATCCAAAACTAAATCTGACCAAGCACAGTGGCTCACGCCTGTAATCCCAGCATTTTGGGAGGCCGAGACGAGCTGATCACCTGAGGTCAGGAGTTTGCAACCAGCCTGGGCAACATGGTGAAACCTCGTCTCTACTAAAAATAAAAAAATTGGCCGGGCACGGTGGCTCACCCCTGTAATCCCAACACTTTGGGAGGCCAAGGGGGCGCGGATCACGAGGTCAGGAGATCGAGACCATCCTGGCTAACGTGGTGAAGCCCCGTCTCTACTAAAAATACAAAAAATTAGCCAGGTGTGGTGGCAGGCGCCTGTAGTCCCAGCTACTCCAGAGGCTGAGGCAGGAGAATGGTGTGAACCCGGGAGGCGGAGCTTGCAGTGAGCTGAGATCATGTCACTGCCCTCCAGCCTGGGTGACAGAGCGAAACTCCGTCTCAAAAAAATCATAATAATAATAATAAATAAAATAAAAAATAAAAAAATTATCTGGGCATGGTGGCGGGCGCCTGTAATCCCAGCTACTCGGGAGGCTGAGGCGGGAGAATCGCTTGAACTCTGGAAGCGGAGGTTGCCATGAGCTGAGATCGTACCATTGCACTCCAGCCTGGGCGACAAGAGTGACTTTTCATCTCAAAGAAAAACAAAAAAAAAGGCCAGGCGCAGTGGCTCACACCTGTAATCCCAGCACTTTGGGAGGCCAAGGCGGCCAGATCACCTGAGGTCAGGAGTTTGAGACCAGCCTGCCTAACGTTTAACCCCGTCTCTACTAAAAATGCAAAAATTAGCCAGGTGTGGTGGCATGCATCTATAGTCCCAGCTACTTGGGAGGCTGAGGCAGGAGAATGGCTTGAGCCTGGGAGGCAGAGGTTGCAGTGAGCCGAGATCATGCCACTGGACTCCAGCCTAGGCGACAGAGCAAGACTCCGTCTCAAAAAAAAAAAAAAAAGAAAAAAAAAAAAAAAAAACTAAGAATCTATAAAACTCCACAAGTCCCATGTCCATCAAAGTCTCTCTCCAAGCCTCACTTTCCCCTTCTGTAAAATTGACTAATTTGATTTATTCATTTAAATAACAGTTGCTAGCCTGGGTGTGGAAGTGTGTACCTTTATTCCAGCTACTCAGGAGGCTGAGACAGGAGGGTCACTTGAGCCCAGGAGTTGGAGACCAGCCTAGGCAACATAGCGAGACCCCCATTTCTAATTTTTTTTGTTGTTGTTGCTGAATGCCAGCTGTATGACAGACCCTGTCACACCAGGGAGACACCACCAAACTTCAAGCTGGTTTTGAGAGGATTCAAGAACATGTTTGTGAAATCCCACGCACAGGGCCTCATATAGATCAACAGCAAATCAAAGGACCACCGTCATTTATTATTTTACTTTCCTTTTCCTTTTTGTTTTTTTGTGGTTTTTTTGAGCAGAGTCTTGCTGTGTCGCCCCGACTGGAGTGCAATGGTGTGATCTCGACTCACTGCAACCTCCACCTCTCGGATTCGCGATTCTCTTGCCTCAGCCTCCCAAGTAGCTGGGACTGCAGGCATATACCACCATGCCTAATTTTTGTATTTTTAGTAGAGACAAGATTTCACCATGTCGGTGAGGCTGGTCTCAAACTCCTGGCCTCAATTGATCTGCCTGCCTCAGCTCCCCAAAGTGCTGGGATTACAGGCGTGAATGAAGCCCAGCCTTAATTTTCTTTTTTAAATTTTTCCTTTTTTTCTGGACAGTGGTCTGCCCGAATGACCATCATTTTGATTACTTGTTGTTATGATTCATCTGCTCCTTATTTTCCACAGAAAAGCAGCACCTGAATTTCTGTACAGCAGGAGCCTCCTCTAATCTCACGATGGTTACTAGGGAAGATTTCTAAGCTGGGTTTTCAAAGCTCATTACCCAAGGCTGGGCGCAGTGGCTCACGCCTGTAATCCCAGCACTTTGGGAGGCTGAGTTGGGTGGATCACCTGAGGTCAGGAGTTTGAGACTGGCCTGGCCAACATGGAGAAACCCTGTCTCTATTAAAAATACAAAAATGAGACGGGTGTGGTGGCACATGCCTGTCGTCCCAGCTACTTGGGAGGCTGAGGCAGGAGAATCGCTCGAACCCGGGAGGCGGAGGTTGCAGTGAGCCGAGATTGTGCCACTGCACTCCAGCCTGGGTGACAGAGCAAGACTCTGTCAAAAAAAAATAGCTCATTACCCAAGACCAGTTTTTGCATCTATGACCAGAGGATGAGGGTTGGTCTGACCAGGACGCAACAGGCACCAAAGATTTAGAACAATTTATGGGAGGACACTTACACTGTGGGAGTTCTGCTCACTGACTATTTTCTTCTTTTTCCGGAAGGAGCATAATCTGAGATGCCCTGAATGAGCTCATTGGACTGGGGCACTTTGCCAGAAGTCAAGGGCAGTGGCCGTGGGAGGACCCTCAGTGCCCTCTCGCTGGCAGCTGCCTCCTCTCTGCAGAGGAGGAAGTGACCCGCTGGTCACACATAGGGGTAGGTTGTAAGGTATTGCACAACTCTCCCACAGGCAGTAAGTTCCTTTTTTTGTTTTGTTTTGTTTTGTTTTGTTTTTTGAGATGTTGAGAGATGGAGTCTCACTCTGTCGCCCATGCTGGAGTGCAGTGGTGAGATCTCAGCTCACTGCAACCTCCACTTCCTGGGTTCAAGCAATTATCCTGCCTCAGCCTCCCGAGTCACTGAGATTACAGGCTCCCACCACCACACCTAGCTAATTTTGTTTGTATTTTTAATAGAGACGGGGTTTCACCACTTCGGCCAGGTTGGTCTCAAACTCCTGACCTCAAGTGATCCTCCCCTCTGGGCCTCCCGAAGTTCTGGGATTACAGGCGTGAGACACCACACCAGGCATTTTTTTTCTTTTCTTTCTTTTTTTTTTTTTTTTGAGACAGAGTTTCACTGTGTCACCCAAGCTGGAGTGCAGTAGCACCATTATAACTCACTGCAGCCTCACAGCCTCCTGAGATCAAATGATTCTCCTGCCTCAGCCTCCTAAGTAGCTAGGACTATAGACGTGTGCCACCATGCCCAGCTAATTTTTAAAATTTTTGTAGAGATAGGGTTTTGCTATGTTACCCAGGCTGCTCTGGAACTCCTGACCCTCAAGTAGTTCTCCCGCCTCAGGTGGTAATACATTTTTTTTTTTTTTTTTTGAAAAGTCTTGCTCTGTCACCCAGGCTAGAGTGCAGTGATGTGATCATAGTTCACTACAGCCTTGACCTCTTGGGCTCAAGCAATCCTCCCACCTCAGCCCCCCAAGTAGCCTGGACCACAGGCATCCCACCTGGCCCAGCTGATTTTTTTTTTTGAGATGGGGTCTCACTATGTTGTCCAGGCCAGCCTCGACCTCCTGGGCTCAAAGGATCCTCCCATCTCGGCCTCCCAAAATGTTAGGATTACAGGTGTGAGCCACTGTGCCTGGCCTGGAAGTACATTTTATAAGAGACAGCTGGAGGAGGCAGCAATGCTTAACCCAGGACAGCGGGCCATGACCATGGCATGTCAGACACGAGGCTGCTCAGACCAGGGCTTCTCAGCCTTGGCCCTCTGGACGTTTGGGGCAGGCATTTCTTTGTTGGGGTCTGTCCCTTGTGTTGTAGGATGTTGAACAGTATTCCTGGCCTCTACCCACTGGATGCCAGGGACACCCTCCCCTGAGTGGTGACAACTAAAAATGTCTCCAGACAGGGTCCGTTTTCCCTTGGGGGCAAAACCTCCCTGCTTTAGAGAAAGTGGGGTTTGGAGGCTGGACACCTAACTCCCCACGTCTTCCCTTAACACAGTGGGGTGGGGTCCAGATTTTGGAGCCAGACAGACGGGATTAAAATCAGTCTCTCGCTGGCCGGGTGTGGTGGCTCACACCTGTAATCCCAGCACTTTGGGAGGCCGAGGCGGGCGGATCACGAGGTCAGGAGATCAAGACCATCCTGGCTAACACGGTGAAACACCATCTCTACTAAAAATACAAAAAAATTAGCCAGGTGTTGTGGCGGGCGCCTGTAGTCCCAGCTACTCAGGAGGCTGAGGCAGGAGAATGGCGTGAACCCAGGAGGTGGAGCTTGCAGTGAGCCGAGATCGCACCACTGCACTCCAGCCTGGGCGACAGAGCAAGACTCCGTCTCAAAAAAAAAAAAAAAAAAAAAAAAAAAAAAATCAGTCTCTCACTGACAAAGACCATTACCTCTGGAAGATGAGGTTATCCAGTGAGGACTGTCCAAAAGGGGCTCAAACAAGAAGCAGAACACAGGTGTGCCCGCCACACAGCAGGCACTCAGAGACGTGTGCCCTGCACACACACACGTCTAACACCAACATCAGGAGAGGGCTCCCTGCCTCCTGCCAGCAGCCTGTACCCACGCCCCGAGCCCTGGAAGTCAGGCCAGGATAGGGGAGCTGGGACTGGGCTAAGAGAAGCACCCCCACTCCCCTTGCAGCTCCGGGGGGCTACCTGGCTGAAACAGCAAAGCTCAAGCTCCAAGGATAGAGGTGGGGGCTGCTGCAGGGCAGAGGCACTCGGAAGTCCAGGGTTAGGGGTGCTAGGCCTGGTGGCGCATGCCTGTAATCCCTGCTACTCGGGAGGCTGAGGCAGGAGAATCGCTTGAACCTGGGAGGTGGAGGTTGTGGTGAGCCGAGATCGTGCCATTGCACTCCAGCCTGGGCAACAGAAACTCTGTCTCAAAAAAAAAGAAAAAAAAATTAGCCAGGTGTGGTGGCACATACCTGTAATCCCAGATACTTGGGAGGCTGAGGCCAGAGAATTGCTTGAACCCAGGCAGCAGAGGTTGCAGTGAGCTGAGATCAGGCCACTGCACTACAGCCTGGGCAACAGAGCGAGACTCCATCTCAAAAAAAAAAAAAAAAGAAAGAAGAAAGAAAGAAAGAGAAAGAAAGAAAGAAAGAAAGAAAAGAAACAAACAAAATTAGCCAGTGTGGTAGTGAGTGCCTGAGGTCCCAGCTACTCAAGAGGCTGAGGTGGGAGGATCATTTGAGCCAAGGAGGTCAAGTCCATAGCGAGTTATGATTGCCACCACTGCACTCCACCTGGTGACAGAGCAAGACGCTGTATTTTCTTGTTGTTGTTGTTGTTTTGAGATGGAATTTCACTCTTGTTGTCCAGGCTGGAGTGCAATGGTGCAATCTCGGCTCACCATAACCTCTGCCTCCCAGGTTCAAGTGATTCTCCTGCCTCAGCCTTCCCAGTAGCTGGGATTACAGGCATGCGCCACCAGGCCTAGCTAATTTTGTATTTTTTTAGTAGAGACAGGGTTTCTCCCTGTTGGTCAGGCTGGTCTCAAACTTCCAACCTCAGATGATCCACCCGCCTCGGCCTCCCAAAGTGCTGGAATTACAGGCATGAGCCACCGCGCCTGGCCCAAGATGCTGTTTTTTAAAAAAAGACTTCTGTCCAAGTTCTTTGCTGCACAGATGGGGAAACTGAGGCCCAGAGAGGGACAGTAATGGTTTTCCCTAAAAGCCCCCACCCAGGCAAAGACGAAGATGAACAGAGTGGGGCAGGCAGCAGGGGGCTGGTGTCCTCACCGTCATGGTGACAGCTCCTGGCGGCAGCTCCCAGTGGCTCCTGGAGGCCTGTGCTCAGGGTCTCAACTCGTGGTCAAGCTTATATCCTAGAATATTACACATTAACTCCCTCAAGGCCCTAAGTGAGGACTTTGCCCCTTCTACCTGGTGTCTCCCCGCCTGCATCTCCCAGTACCCAGCACAAACAGGCAGAAGACTCCTCAGCCAGCTCCACCCCACCCAGCCCGGAGCATCCTCCTGGCCTCCCTCCAGCCCAGCATCCTCCTCCTCAGCGCTCCCAGAGCCTGAGAGGGGAGGCAGCCCCAGCTCTGCCCCCACACAAACCGCAATGTAGCCACTCGACAGCTCTCCCAGCCTCCCTCACTGAGCCCAGCTTCCTTGCCTGTAAAAAGAGAGATTTGCTTTGCAAAAAGAAAAAATAAAAAAGTCTAAGCTTCTAATTTTCTTTTCTTTTCTTTTTTTTTTTTTTTTTTTGAGACGGAGTCTTGCTCTGTCACCCAGGCTGGAGCGCAGTGGCACGATCTCCGCTCAATGCAAGCTCTGCCTCCTGGGTTCACGCCATTCTCCTGCCTCAGCCTCCCAAGCAGCTGGAATTACAGGCACCCGCCACCACGTCTGGCTAATTTTTTTTTGTATTTTTAGTAGAGACGAGGTTTCACCGTGTTAGTCAGGATGGTCTGGATCTCTTGACCTCGTGATCCACCCACCTCAACCTCCCAAAGTGCTGGGATTATAGGCATGAGCCACCGCGCCTGGCCTAAGCTTCTAATTTTCTATGATGTCATGATTCATTGTCAGAGAGCATTATGTTTTCTTCTTCTCTCCCCATATTATTTATCTGATCGGACATGTAGGTTTCAAAACCAATACATGGATTCAAAGAAAAGATTTCAAAGTATTTACAACAAAAGGCCAAAAGCAGAGAAGAGCCGGGCGCAGTTGCTTAAGCCTGTAATCCCAGCACTTTGGGAGACCAAAGCAGGCGGATCACCTGAAGTCAGGAGTTCGCGACCAGCCCAGTCAACATGGTGAAACCCCGTCTCTACTAAAAATACAAAAATTAGCTGGGCATGGTGGCGGGCACCCATAGTCACAGCTACTCAAGAGGCTGAGGCAGGAGAGTCGCTTGAACCCAGGAGGCGGAGGTTACAGGGAGCGGAGATCGCGCCACTACACTCCAGCCTGGGTGAGAGAGTGAGGCTCCGTCTCAAATAAAAAAATAAAAAATAAATAAAAGTGGAGAAGGAGTGGGAGGCCTGAGTGAGGGACACAGAGGATGAAAATGCTTTGCTCTTGACTTCTGTTACTTATGTAACTGGCATGCTTACTATAGACAATTAGAGATATTAAATAAGAAGAAAAATAATCACTTATAATGCCACTGCCACGAGGGAACTGGCTCACTCTATTGGCACATTTCCTTCCAGGCGGTTCTCCACAGATTTACATTATAGACACCCTTCTGTCTGTGCAATTGTTTATCTTTCTACATTTGGGAAACATTAAAGACCACAAATCTATATTTCAGAATCATACTTTAATGCCTGCGAAATATTCCACCTTTCAACTACTGAATTTATTTAACCAATTTCCTTCTGCTGAATACTCACATTAATTCTAAATTTTTGCTATTAAAAATACTGCTGCATTAAATCTGTTTGGACATAAAGTTTGGCTGCCTCGTGACAACTTATATAGGGCAGATTCCCAGAAGGAGAACTTTTCTAGAGCTCAGCATTTGGCGAACCAGAGCATTTTCCATCAGAGTTGGCGGTGGCCACTCCGGGCAGGATGTGGGGAGCTGGCCTTGCTGAGGGCCCTCGGTGCCAGGAGTCTGCAGGTGGCTCACTGCCCAGTGCCCACGTAGGACACCACCTTCAGTCCCCTGCCAGCCCGGGGTGGGGAGGGACTTCCTCCTTTCACCCACAAGGAAATTAATCCTCTCTCGGCCTTTCTCCCAGAGGCATGGTAAAACCCCAGTGAGATAAGGAATTTTAAAAGGCTTTCTCCCTGGAAACTAATCAACAGAAACTATACCTTTTAAAGGTGGCATTTTTCTGATTATAATAATAATATTATCTCACTATAGGAGGTTCCAGAAAGTACGCAAAGTAAAAGGAACTCAAAGTTCACTTGTTTTAAAAGAATGTTCAAAAGCAGGGGAACATGACCATACATATGATTTATGTACTTTGCTGTATATATGTTTTATACCAATGAAAGATTTAAAAAAAGAATGACTGGGCGCGGTGGCTCACCCCTCTAATCCCAGCACTTTGGGAAGCTGAGGTGGGTGGATCGCTTGAGTCCAGGAGTTCGAGACCAGCCTGGACCACATAGTGAGACCCTGTCTCTACTAAAAAATTTTTTTTTAATTAGCCGGGCATGGTGGCACATGCCAGTAGTCCCAGCTACTCAAGAGGCTGAGGTAAGAGAATTACTTGAGCCCTGGAGATCCAGGCTGCAGTGAGCCACGATTGTGTCACTGCACTCCAGCCTGGGTGACAGTGACGGACCCTGTCTCAAAGGAAAAAAAAAAAGAACAGAAATTCTGATACTCACATCTGTAACCTTGTCATCTTAACAATGAGTACCTTCTGAAGGGCATTCTGCACTTCGCAAACCACTTTTTCCAGCCCTCATTGTTATAAGCTCACAGTACATTCTCAAGGGAACCTCTGTTCTCACCCCATTTTTCAGGTCGGGAATTAGGAATCCCAGGGCATTCTGCACTTTGCAAACCACTTTCTCCAGCCCTCATGGTTATAAGCTCACAGTACATTCTCAAGGGAACCTCTGTTCTCACCCCATTTTTCAGGTGGGGCATTAGGAATCACGCAACTAGAAAGTAACAGAGCTTGCTGTCTAGCAACCAATCCCTTGCTCAGGCGCCTGCCAAGGCGTGTGGCACTGCCCTCACTTAGCAAAAAGAGCATTTGACCTCCAGTGTGACCTTGAGCCCTCTGTGCGGTGGCTGCCTCTGAGATGGCCCCAATGATCCCCAGCTCCTGGTAATCACACGCTTGCCTAATCTGCTCCCTTGATCATGGCTGGACAAGGGACTTGCTTCTAACTGAAAGAATACTAGAATATGGCAAAAGTCATGGGATGTCACTTCCAAGGTTAGGTTACAAAAAAACTGTTGTCTCGGTGTCTCTCTCACCCTCTGCTCTGCTCTTGCTCTGGGGAAGAAGCAATGAAACCACCTTGTGAGTAGCTCTATGGAGAGGTCCATGTGCCAAGGAACTAACGTCTCCAGCCAACCACCAGTGAAGACCGGGACCTGCCAATAGCCACATGAGTGAACTTGGCATTGGAGCTTACCCCACGCCAGCCTGGAGACAACTCGTGCAGCCGACACCCTGACTGCAGCCTTGTGAGACCCGGAGCCAGAGGCTCCCAGCTAAACCCCACCTGGATTCCTGCCCCAAAGAAACCATGAGAAACGTGTTCTTATTTTAAGTCCCTACATTTCGGGTTAATTTATTACGCAGTGATAGATAACTAATATAACTTGCCAAGCAATTGTTATTGGAAGGCTGGTAGGAGGAATAATATTCCTGAAGGCCTCCCTCCTGGCTAAAGAATCTTTGGTCCATAGCTGTCCACAGACATTCTATAATACTATACTGAATTTTTTTTTTTTCTTGAGATGGAGTCTTGCTCTTGTCACCCAGGCTGGAGTGTAATGGCATGATCTCAGCTCACTGCAACCTCCGCCTCCCAGGTTCAAGCGATTCTCCTGCCTCAGCCTCCCAAATACCTGGGATTACAGGCACCCTCCACCACACCCAGCTAATTTTTTGTATTTTTAGTAGAGACGGGTTTTCACCATGCTGGCCAGGCTGGTCTTGAACTCCTGACCTCATGATTCACCCACCTCAGCCTCCCAAAGTGCTGGGATTACAGGCATGAGCCATTGCACCTGGCCTATACTGATCTTTTTAAAGAACCAGCCCTTGGTTTTGTTTCCTTCATTATTTTCTGCATTTTTTTTCAGACAGGGTCTTACTCTGTTGCCCAGGCTAGGGTGAACAGTGGTGCAAAGACAGATCACTGAGCCTCGACCTCCCAGTCTCAAGCGATCCTCCTGCCTTGACCTCCTGAGTAACTGGGACCACAAGTACATGCCACCATACCTAGCTAACTAAAATTATTTTTTTCTTTTTTTTTTTTTTGGTAGAGATGGAGTCTCACTATGTTGCCCAGGCTGGTCTCAAACTCCTGGGCCCAAATGATCCTCCTGCCTCAGCGACCTGAAGTGCTGAGATTACAGGCTCGAGCCACCGCACCTGGCCTTCTTTTAGTTTTTCTTTTATTTTACTGCTCTTTTTGTAGCTTGCTGAGTTGAATGCTTCACTCACTTGTTTTTCATCTTCTCTGTTTACTAGTAAATGTATCGAAGGCTCTAAATTTTCCTCTGACTGCCGCTTTGGCCATTTCTCACAGGTTTTGAGGTGTTCCCCTCAATACTGTAAATATTACCCTTGAATTAAGCCAGATGGTCAGAAAGTTGTTCTCAGCATCCAGTAACAGTGCTTAATAAATCTTTACTGACTAACTGGATACCAGTCATCCCCATCATCATGATCGGGGAGGAGTTAGAATGTGAAACATCAGTAATACAGGATCGACTACGTAATAATAAATGATGCTATAGGCCAGGCACGGTGGCTCACACCTGTAATCCCAGCACTTTGGAGGCCGAGGCATGTGGAACACCTGAGGTCAGGAGTTCGAGACCAGCCTGGCCAACATGGTGAAACCCCCTGTCTACTAAAAATACAAAAATTAGCTGGGCATGGTGGCAAGCGCCTGTAATTCCAGCTACTCCAGAGACTGAGGCAGGAGAATCACTTGAACCCGGGAAGTAGAGGCTGCAGTGAGCCAAGATCGTGCCACTGCACTCCAGCCTGGGCAACAGAGTGAGACTCTGTCTCAAAAAAAAAGTCGGCAGGGCACAGTGGCTCACACCTGCAATCCCAGCACTTTGGGAGGCCGAGGCGGGTGGATCACGAGGTCAGGAGATCAAGACCAACCATGGTGAAACCCCATCTCTACCAAAAATAAAAAATTAGCCAGGTGTGGTAGCGGACGCCTGTAATCCCAGCTACTTGGGAGGCTGCGGCAGGAGAATTGCTTGAAACCAGAAGGTGGAGGTTGCAGGGAGTGGAGATCGTGCCGTGCCACTGCACTCCAGCCTGGGCAACAGAGCGAAACTCCGTCTCAGAAAAAAAAAAAAAAAAGCCACTTGGCAGATGGTACAAGACTAAAATCTTGGTTCAACCTCTTCCTAGCTGTGTGACCTTGGGCCAAGTCATTGACCTCTGAGTTTAGGTTCCTCATGTGCGAAATGAGAACACTAAGTGTTGTGAGGATTAAGGGAGATAAAGTCCAGCCCTTCATTAATACTTAACGGATGCTATTTATTATTATTATCAGGAGCCCAGTGCCCCACCCGTGTCCGCTATGGAGGAGGCAGTCACCTCCACCTGGCAGCTGTGTCTCAGCCCTAAGGACTCTGGGAATGTTCTCCTTACAAGTCCCCAGGGTTCCATTATGACTTTCGTGTGCCTGAGGCACTTCCGCCCCTTCCTACACACGTATACATACTTAATATACATAAATATGCGTGCACACATATGTAATTCTGTTTTACAGCTTCATTGAATGAGTATTCATATTATATATTAAAAATTTGGGGGCCAGGTACAGTCCCTCACACCTGTAACCTCAACACTTTAAGAGGCCAAGGCAGGTGGATCGCTTGCGCATAAGAGTTCAAGACCAACCTGGGCAATATGGTGAGACCTCATCTCTACAAAGATTTTTTTTTTTTTTTTTTTTTTTTTTTGAGATGGAGTTTTGCTCTTGTCACCCAGGCTGGAGTGCAGTGGCGCAATCCCAGCTCACTGCAACTTCCACTGCCCGGGTTCAACGATTCTCCTGCCTCAGCCTCCAGAGTAACTGGGATTACAGGCGCCCACCACCATGCCCAGCTAATTTTTGTATTTTTAGTAGAGGCAGCATTTCACCATGTTGGCCAGGCTGGTCTCAAACTCCTGACCTCAGGTGATCTGCCTGCCTCAGCCTCCCAAAGTGCTGGGATTACAGGCGTGCGCCACCACACCTGGCTACAAAAGATATTTTTAAATTAGCTTGGCACGGTGGAGCACAAATGTAGTCCCAGCTACTGGAGAGGCTGAGGTGGGAGGTTTGCTTGAACCCAGGAGGTCAAGGCTGCAGTGAGCCATGGTCACACCACTGCACTACAGTCTGGGTGACAGAGTAAGACCTTGGTCTCAAAAAATATGTATATATTTTTTCTTCAACCTAAAAGTTTATTTTTTTCTGATTGTATAAGAAATTAAAACATTTTAGGCTGGGCGCAGTGGCTCACGCCTGTAATCCTAGCACTGGGAGGCCGAGGCAGGTGGATCACCTAAGGTCAGGAGTTCAAGCCCAGCCCGACCAATATGGTGAAACTCCATCTCTACTAAAAATACAAAAATTAGCCTGGTGTGGTGGCGTGCGCCTGGAGTCCAAGGTACTCGGGAGGCTAAGACAGAAGAATCGCTTGAACCCAGGAGGCGGAGGTTGCAGTGAGCTGAGATAGTGCCACTGCACTCCAGCCTGTGCAACACAGCAAGATTCCATCTCAAAAAAAAAAAAAAAAAAGAAAGAAAGAAAAGAAATTAAAACATTTTGGTGTCATGGGCCTGAGGCATCATGCCTGCTGAGCCTGGTGGTGCACGCAGCTTCCCACGGGGCTCCTGCTATTGGGATACTTTGGTCCTGACATCCCTGAGACCCCTACTGTGTCCTCTGCTGTCCTCCTCCCAAAGAACAAACATCAACACCCTGGCAATATCCATTTTAACTCTTGCTTCCCTCTCTGCCGAGCCCTCCCCAGCAGCACACAGAGGGACCAGGAAGACCCTAAGGTACTGGTGGGGTGTGGGAAACAGAGCTTTCAGCAACAGACAGATAATGTCCAGTCCCGGCTCTGTCACCTACAAGCTAAGTGGCCATGGCAGTTTGCTTCAAGCCTCATTTCTTCATCTGTGAAAGGGAGCTAACAGCACCTTCTTCCCAGGGTGGTTGTGATAATTTATTTTATTTTATTTTATTTTATTTTGTTTTATTTTATTTATTTGTTTGTTTTTTGAGACGGAGTCTCGCTCTGTCACCCAGGCTGGAGTGCAGTAGCGCCATCTAGGCTCACTGCAAGCTCCTCCTCCCGGGTTCACGCCATTCTCCTGCCTCAGCCTCCCAAGTGGCTGGGACTACAGGTGCCCACCACCACACCTGACTAAATTTTTTGTATTTTTAGTAGAGACGAGGTTTCACCGTGTTAGCCAGGATGGTCTCGATCTCCTGACCTTGTGATCTACCTCTCGGCCTCCCACAGTGCTGGGATTACAGGTGTGAGCCACTGCGCCCAGCCTTAATTTTAATTTAAAAAGTTAACCTATGGGCTGGGTACAATGGCTCACACCTGTAATCCCAGCTACTCAGGAGGCTGAGGCAGGAGAATTGCTTGAAACTGGGAGGCGGAGGTTGCAGTGAGCCGAGATGGTGCCATTGCATTCCAGCCTGGGCGACAAAGCAAGACTCCAACTCAAAATAAATAAATAAATAAATAAATAATATATATGACTAGCAGGTCTCCAGGAAGTTTAGGCTGCCTGAGAGGGGGGTCCCCTGCTCCTGCAGCTCTGATGAGCTGACTGTCTCTCCTTCAGGGGACTTCCACAGAGCTCTCGCCTCATCCAGCCCAGGGATCTTCCTGTTTAACTTGATGGCCAGGTCCGGGACCCCTCTCTACACCCCAGCCGCTGGCCGTGCCTGGCCATCTATCCCCAGCTAGTGTCCCTCCAGGACCACCCAGGTCCCCTGGAGCTCTGGGGTCATCCCATCTCACCTAGAATCAGGGTGGGGCCTTGGAGGAAGGAATTTGGAGACAGCGGGGAGTGGTTCGAAGCCACCGAGCTGTCTCCCTTTCTCCACTCCTGCCCCCACAATCTTTCCACCAACCACTGGTTCTTTGTAAGATGTAAATGACAACATTCCACTCTCCTGATTTAAACCCTCCAGGTTTCTCCTTGCACTTAGAGCAAAATCCAAACTCCCCTCTCAGCTAACCAGCCCCACACGATGGGGTCCGGTCTACCTCTTAGTCCCGTCTCACCCCACCTGCCCCCTGGCCACACTGACATCTCTATCCCTTGAATTCACCAGGCTCATTCTAATCTCATGCCTTATGTCCTTGCTGTTCCTTCCACCTGGAATTCTTCCTCAGCTCTTGGCTGGATTGAGCTCCTTATCATGTCAGTTTTAACTCAAAAGTGGGATGGATGGACAGTCGGATGGATGGATGGGTGCTGCGATACTATTATTACATAAAATAGGTTTTGCCCATGGTTTCTAACTCGTAACTCTCACAGCCTTTGTTAGTCTTTTGTTATAATGTTGGGGTGCTTTTGGCCTCAGGGAACAGGCCTCGGAAAACAGAATCTCTCTCTGACCTCTGGCTGTCCTTCCTTCACCTGCTCCTTTCTCTCCTCAAGGTAGGAATCTCCCCCTGCCTTTCTGTCTTAGAACAGAAATTCTGGCCAGGCACAGTGGCTCACACCTAAAGTCCCAACACTTTGGGAGGCTGAGTCAGGCGAATCACTTGAGGTCAGGAGTTCGAGACCAGCCTGGCCAACATGGTGAAACCCTGTCTCTACTAAAAATGCAAAACGATTAGCAGGGAGTGGTGATGCGCACCTGTAATCCCAGCTACTCAGGAGGCTGAGGCAGGAGAATCGCTTGAATCTGGGAGGCAGATGCTGCAGTGAGCCGAGATCATGCCATTACATTCCAGCCTGGGTGACAAGAATGAGACTCCATCTCAAAAAAAAAAAAAAAAAACCACAGAAATTCTTCCTTAAAGAAATTCCCTGGCAGGGCGCGGTGGCTCACGCCTGTAATCCCAGCACTTTGGGAGGCCGAGGCAGGTGGATCACCTGAGGTCGGGAGTTCGAAACCAGCCTGACCAACAAGAAGAAACCCCGTCTCTACTAAAAATACAAAATTAGCCAGGCGTAGTGGCGCATGCTTGTAATCCCAGCTGCTCGGGAAGCTGAAGCAGGAGAATTGCTGGAATCCAGGAGGCGGAGATTGCAGTGAGCCGAGATCACGCCATTGCACTCCAGCCTGGGCAACAAGAGCAAAACTCCACCTCAAAAAAAAAAAAAGGAATTCCCTGACCTACCTTGTCATAAGACCCTCATTTCAGAATGGGTCCTGCCCCATCCCTTGGAGTAAGAAATGCTGCACAGAGAGGCCAAGAAGAATCTGAACAGACGGGCCTTGCGGGGGTTCCACGCTTCATCTAGTAATATTAGATCAGATCCTTTTTGCCCATTCACAGTTCTACACAGAGGTCAATCATGCCAACACAATAAAGTCCTTATAAAAGGCCCAAGGGGATCGGGTTTGGGCAGCTTCTGAGATAGCTGAACACATGGTTGTCCTGATGGTGCCCCCAGGTGGGAGGGGAAGCTCCGCATCTCTTCCCCGTAACCCGCCCTAAACATCTCTTCATCTGTATGTTTTATAACATCCTTTATAATAGACCAGTACACACAAATGTTTCCCTGACTTCTGTGAGCCACTCTAGCAAATTAACTGAACCCAAAGAGGGGTCGTGGGATCCCCAACTTGAAGTCCAGAGGCTCAGACTTGCAACTTGTGTGGAGGGAGAGGGGAGTCAGGGAGAAGGAGCTCAGGAGTTCGAGACCAGCCTGGCCAACATAGTGAAATCCTGTCTCTACTAAAAATACAAAAATTAGCCAAGCGTGGTGGCACATACCTGTAAGCCCAGCTACTCTGGAAGCTGAGGAAGGAGAATTGCTTGAATCCAGGAGGTTGCAGTGAGCCAAGATTGCGCCACTGTACTCCAGCCTGGGTGACAGAGTGAAACTCTGTCTCAAAAAAGGAGAAAAAAGAGGCCTGGCATGGTGGCTCACACCTGTAATCCCAGCACTTTGGGAGGCCAAGACAGGCAGATCATGAGGTCAGGAGTTCGAGACCAGCCTGGCCAAGATGGTGAAACCCCATCTCTACTACAAATACAAAAATTAGCCAGGCATGGTGGTGCGCACCTGTAATCCCCGCTACTCGGGAGGCTGAGGCAGGAGAATCACTTGAACCTGGGAGGCAGAGGCTGCAGTGAGCCGAGATCGGGCCATTGCACTCCAGCCTGGGCAATAGAGTAAGACTCCATCTCAAAAAAAAGAAAAGAAAAAGAAAAAGAAAAAAGATGCATGGCTAAGTGGGTGGATGGGTGAGGAGGTGGAGGGAGGGGTGGGTGAGTGGATGGTGGATCAGCAGCAGGAATTACTCATCATAGAGCCCCAAAGGGTGGGTATCTTCAGGGCCCCAATCTGGTGCAGCATGGCCCCTCCTTCCATCCCTCCTGCCCCCTCCCTGGCTTATCATCCCAGCCTTTTGAACCAGGAAGCCTCCTTCTCAGGGCCACGCCAACTTATGCACATGTGGTGCTGGGTGGATTTACAGAAAAGATCATCATGTTCTGTGTCCACCTTCTTATAAGTGGCAAGAAGATTTTCCATCTCTGTCTTTAGAAATTGAAGACGTAAACCAAGCTTCTTCTGTGACTTGGGTGGTCCTTGAGTGCTCTTCCTCAGAGACAGGTGACCTGAGTCCTGAGCGCAGGTGCTTCTCCCTGTCTCCCTGGCCCAGGACACACAGTCTTTCCATGGACAGTGGAGCCTTCTTTTTTTTCTTTTTTTTTTTTTTGAGACACAGTCTTGCTCTGTTGCCCAGGCTGGACTGCAGTGGTGCAATCTCAGCTCACTGCGACCTCCACCTTCCAGGTTCAAGTGATTCTCCTGCCTGAGCCTCCCAAGTAGCTGGGATTATAGGCACCCGCCATCATGCCCAACTAATTTTTGTATTTGTAGTAGAGACAAGGTTTCACCATGTTGGCCAGGCTTTTCCCGAACTCCTGACCGCAGGTGATCCACCCGTCTCAGCCTCCCAAAGTGCTGGGATTACAGGAGCGAGCCATAGCGCCTGGCCTGAGCCTTCTGCAGCTTAATCACCCAGTCACAGCTGTCCATGCGGGCGGGTACCTGGGGATGGTGAGGAGAGGCTAAAACAACAGAAGCAATGAAGCAACGCTGCTCACCCCAGCATTCCCACCCCACCCCCAGCTTCTGGCAGGATTATATCTGCCAAGGACAGGGCTATATCCGCCTCAATCTTTGTATTTGCCAAGCAGGGAGAGGAGCATTTATCTGTCTCTAATGTGGTAAACAACCAGAGGAGGTCCCCCGCCAAGTGCAGCCGTAGTCGCAGAAGCACACCCACTCCCAAGGCTTCTGATCCACCCTGAGCACCCGAGGCCACTGGAAACCCCCCCTCTTATTGAAGTCTGTCCCTGGGGACAATCCCCTCCCTCTTGCAGTTGGCCTCAGCTCTGCCCTGGGCCACACAGATTCTGCTGCATCACTGCTCTTCTGATGATTGCAGTCTCAGGGCCACCTGGGCTGCCTCCCTGCAGCACCCCATACATATACAAGCCTCCTTCCTCCAGGGGAAACACCTATGAGCCCCCAGGGCCTCACCTCCCAGAATCAGAATCCAAAGTATTCCAGAAGCAGCTTGGTTTAAATGGACATTTTCCTGAAGGCCTGTACCTAAAATCAACAGGTATAGGCCTTCAGGGAAATGTCCATTTCAGAAGCTGACCCTTTATTTTTAGGATGGGAGCAGGACCTAGGCACCGTAATACCCTTGCAGGTCAAGTTCACAACCCCCGAGACCCACCAACCAGAGCAGTCGTGAATTCTCCCCTAATTCCCAGAGCCCCTGGGGAGACCATGGGCTGCAGGAGGGCAGATGAGACTGTGGCTGGGTGTCCAGAGCTGCTGCCTGCTCCGGCACCTTCATGGAATGGCATTGGCCTCAAGGCCTCGCTGCCTGTTACTGGCTGTGTGACCTTGGGCAGGCCAGGTAGCCTCAGCTTCCTAGAGAATGTATGTAATGGGCTTGGCATACAGAATATGGCACATAGTAGGTACTCAACTATTATTATTCTGTTTTTAATAGCTAATTGGCTGGCATTTGCCGAGCACTCCGCATACATTGGGCCATTGCGAGGTCTCTTGCCTGCATCTTAGTTTGCTAATTAGGTGCTTACCTGGGACCTTCTCAGAGCGGGCATTCTCTCCTCTGTACGCGTGACAGCCCCAACCCTCGTTCCCCCAGCAGGAACAAAAGGGGTTGGGTATGATGACTTCCAGCTCAATGTCTAAAGATCTCTGGGTTTCAGTTTCCCCCTCGGCCAGCTCCTGCTGCCCCTACCACCCACCTCCCAAGCTGGGGGTTTCACTGGCCCACCTTTGTTCCCTGCAGAATCCTAGAGTCCTCCAGCCCTTCCCTCTGCAGCCTTCACTCGCCACATCCTCAGCCCAGCACAGGAGTCAATTTTGCCAAGAGGAAAAGAGACCTCACCATTGCTTCACCAGTCTGTCCATTTCCTAGCAAGCAACTGACACTTGTTTGGTTTTATAAATTAAGGTTTTGATTCTTGGCCAGGCGTGGTGCCTCACACCTGTAATCCCAGCACTTTGGGACAGCAAAGGTGGTGGATTACCTGAGGTTAGGAGTTCAAGATCAGCCCTGCCAACATGGTGAAACCCCGTCTCTACTAAAAATACAAAAATTAACTGGGCATGATGGCTCATGCCTGTAATCCCAACTACTCAGGAGGCTGAGGCACAAGAATCGTTTGAACCCAGGAGGTAGAGGTTGCAGTGAGCCAAGATGGCACCACTGCACTCCATTCAGCCTAGGAGACAAAGCAAGACTCCTTCTCAAAAAAAAAAAAAAAAAACAGTTTCAATTCTTGTATAATATGTTGCTAGTGGGAATGTAAAATGTTGCAGCTGCTATGATAAATAGTTTGGCAGTTCTTCAAAAAGCTAAACATAGAATTACCCTATGATCTAGCAATTCTACTCCCAAGTATGCACATACCCAAAGGAATCGAAAGCAGGAACTCAAACTAATATTTGTAAACCAATGTTCATAGCAACATTATTCACCAGATCAAAGGTGGAAACACCCAAGCATCTACCAACAGATGAGAGGAGCTAACAGCTGGGCGCGGTGGCTCATGCCTGTAATCCTAGCACTTTGGGAGGCTGAGGAAGGAGGATCATGAGGTCACGAGATCAAGACCATCCTGGCTAACATGGTGAAACCCCGTCTCTACTAAAAAATACAAAAAATCAGCCGGGCGTGGTGGCGGGCACCTGTAGTCCCAGCTACTCGGGAGGCTGAGGCAGGAGAATGGCGTGAACCTGGGAGGTGGAACTTGTAGTGACCCAAGATCGTGCCACTGCACTCCAGCCTGGGCCACAGAGCAAGACTCTGTCTCAAAAAAAAGAAAGAAAGAAAGAAAGAAAGAAAGAAAGAAAGAAAGAAAGAAAGAAAGAAAGAAAGAAGAAGGAAGGAAGGAAGGAAGGAAGGAAGGAAGGAAGGAAGGAAGGAAGGAAAGGAAGGAAGGAAAGAAAGAAAGAGAAAGAAAGAAAGAAAGAAAGAAGAAAGAAAGGAAGGAAGGAAGGAGCTGGGAATGGTGGCTCATGCCTGTAATCCCAACACTTTGGGAGGCTGAGGCAGGAGGACTGATTGAGGCCAGGAGTTCGAGACCAGCCTGGGCAACATAGTGAGACCTCATCTCTACAAAAAAAAATGTTTTTTTAATTAGCCAGGTATGGTGGCACACACCTGTATTTCCAGCTACTTGCGAGGCTGAAGTGGGAGAATCATTTAAGCTTAAGGGGCCGAGGCTGCAGTGAGCTGTGATTGCACCACCGCACCCTAGCCTGGGCAACAGAGAAAGAACTTGTCTCAAAAAAAAAAAAAAAAAAGATGAACAGATAAACAAAATATGGTATATACAGACAGTGGAATTTTTTTTTTTTTTTTGAGATGGAGTCTCGCTCTGTCTTCCAAGCTGGAGTGTAGTGGCATGATCTTGGCTCACTGCCACCTCTGCCTCCTGGATTCAAGCAATTCTCTTCCTCAGCCACTTGAGTGGCTGGGATTACAGGCACCCGCCACCATGCCCAGCTAATTTTTGTATTTTTAGTAGAGACGGGGTTTCATCATCTTGGCCAGGCTGGTCTTGAACTCCTGACCTTGTGATCCACCCACATCAGCCTCTCAAAGTGCTGGGATTACAGGCATTGAGAGAAGAGAGACAGATCCTCTCATATTGTTTTATATTGTCTTATACTCAGAAAAGGAAAGATAAGCAAAACTAAAGGCAGGTAGCCCGGCGCCTAGGAACCAGACCCGAAACCAAGGAACCAGACCCGAAACCAGGCCTGGGCCTGCCTGACCTAAGCCTGGTAGTTAAAGATCGACCCCTGACCTAACTGGTTATGTTATCTATAGATTCCAGACATTGTATGGAAAGGCACTGTAAAAATCCCTGTCCTGTTCTGTTTCGTTCTGATTACTGGTGCATGCAGCCCCCAGTCACGTACCCGCTGCTTGCTCAATCCATCACGGCTCTCTCACGCGGACCCACTTAGAGTTGTGAGCCCTTAAAAGGGAAAGAAATCGCTCACTCAGGGAGCTCGGCTCTTGAGACAGGAGTCTTGCCCAATGCTCCTAGCCGAATAAACCACTTCCTTCTTTAACTCGGTGTCTGAGGAGTTTTGTCTGCAGCTCGTCCTGCTACAGTGTGAGCCACCGTGCCCAGCAGACAATGGAATATTATTTAGCTATGAAAAAGGATGAAGTGCTGCTACATGCCGCATGCTACAGCATGGACAAAACTTGAAAACATTATGTTCAATGAAAGAAGCCAAACACAAAAGGGCAAATATTGTACGATTCTACTTATATGAAATATTTACAATAGACAATTTATAGAGACAGAAAGTAGATTAGAAGTTACCAGGGGCTGAGGGGATGGGAGAATAGTGGAGTTACTGTTTAATGGGTATAGAGCTTCTGTTTGGGGTTATAAAAAATAGTTTTGGGAATAGATAGTGGTGATGGTTGCACAATGTTATAAATGTAATTAATGCCACAGAATCCTACATTTAAAGATGGTTAAAATTGGCCAGGCGCTCCCCGCCCCGGACGGAGTCTTGCTCTATCACCCAAGCTGGAGTGCAGTGGTGCAATCGCAGCTCACTGCAACTTCCACCTCCCAGTTCAAGCCGTTCTCCTGTCCAGGAGGAGGGATTACAGCCACCACTTTTTTAGGTCAACGGGGTGGTTTAGATGTTTGAAGAGAGAAAGCATTTACCTCCCCCTGCTGGCCACTAAGAGAACAATATAAATTAGGAAGAAAAACAGCTTGTCAATTGCTAAACCTCTACTTAAACATATGACAAATTAAGACAAGCATGTGATTAAAACACTTCACACAGCTCAAAAGGGCTTTACAGAGAAAACCAAGTCTCCCTCTTTTCTCAATCCCCACAGCCAATATCTTTCTCATGCTTGTTTCCAGGGATATTCTATGTGCTACGCAGGTGAAAACATGCCAGACACTAACTGCATCTTTTTTTTTTTTTTTTTGGAGATGGAGTCTCTGTCACCCAGGCTGGAGAGCAGTGGCAGGGACTCAAACACGGTTCCCTGCAGCCTCAACCCCTTAGGCGCAAGTGATCCACCTGCCTCAGCCCTCCTAGTAGCTGGGACTGCAGGTGCACACCACCACATCTGGCTAATTTTTATATTTTTTGTAGAGACATGGTATCGCCATGTTGCCCAGGCTAGTCTTGAACCCCTGGGCTTAAGCAATCCTCCTGCCTTGGCCTCCCAAAGTGCTAGGGTTACAGGCATGAGCCACCATGCCTGGCCTATACTGGCTGTTCTGTACTTCGGTTTTATTCCCTTAACAGCATATCTTGGAAATTGTTCCGTGTCAGTGAAACACGTTTCTCTCTCTTTTTTTGTTTTTTTGTTTTTGTTTTTGTTTTTGTTTTTTTTGAGACAGAGTCTCGCTCTGTCGCCCAGGCTGGAGTGCAGTGGCGTGATCTCAGCTCACTGCAAGCTCCACCTCCCGGGTTCACGCCATTCTCCTCACTCAGCCTCCCGAGTAGCTGGGACTACAGGCACCCGCCACCACGCCTGGCTAATTTTTTGTATTTTTAGTAGAGACAGAGTTTCACCATGTTAGACAGGATGGTCTCAATCTCCTGACCTCATGATCTGCCCGCCTCAGCCTCCCAAAGTGCTGGGATTACAGGCGTGAGCCACCATGCCTGGCCAACACTTTTCTCTTTCTAAAGGCTGGGATGTATTCCACCTTCAACATTTTCAGCCAGTCACCTACTGGTGGACATTTAGGTTGTTTCTAGTCTTTTTTTTTTTTTTTTTTTTTGAGATGGAGTCTCACTCTGTCGCCCAGGCTGGAGTGCAGTGGCGCAATCTCGGCTCACTGCAAGCTCCACCTCCCAGGTTCACGCCATTCTCCTGCCTCAGCCTCTCCTAGTAGCTGGGACTACAGGCGCCCGCCACCACGCCCGGCTAATTTTTTGTATTTTTAGTAGAGACAGGGTTTCACCGTGGTCTCGATCTCCTGACCTCGTGATCTGCCCACCTCGGCCTCCCAAAGTGCTGGGATTACAAGCGTGAGCCACCGCGCCCGGCCGGTTGTTTCTAGTCTTTGACTTTTACGAGCAAAGCTGCACGATCCTCTGTGAACGTGGCCCTTTGTGCAAGCGTGCTGTGATTTCTAGGGGATAACTGAGCGCTGACTTTGTGCATACGCTATCACTTTAACCACATGCCAACCCCTGAAGTAGGTATTACAATCTCCATTTTACAGAGGAACAAACTCGGAGAGGTTGGGTAATTTGCCCCAAGTTGCCCAGGAAGTAAGAACCCAGGTCTGAGGGCAGGGTTGATGCTAACCCATCAGTGCTTTTGTGCAAATTAGGAAAAGGTATAACCCCACTCCAGGATGAGGGGTTTGGCAGATGGAGGTGAGCTGGATGTCTGGTTGAATGCTTAGCCAGGTGCTATGTGCAGTGCACAACCTGCCCAACCCTTCACAGTGGCGCTGTGGGGTTCCTGAGTTGTCACCTGAAGGTGAATTGTGGGTTCAGGTCTGGAGGTCAGTGAAAAAGTGATGGATGCGAACTGGATAAAGGCCAAGTGTTTGTTTGCATTCATTCCATTCATTCAACCACCATCTCCTGAACCTCTGTGAGGAGGGCCCATGGATACACAGAGAAGCAAGTAGAAATGACCCCTGACCCAATCCAGCCCCCTCCCAGCAGAAAAAGAGACCCACAGCAAAAGGCAGCCCAAAGGGAAAAGGCGTTTTGTGAGGGCAGAGAAAAGGCCCACAGGCTGGGAGGCAGGTGACAAAGCTCTGGGGCTACTGGTTCTGTGACTTTCAGCAGCCACTAATCCACTCTGGACTCAAATTAGACTTGGACCAGCACCTTCTAACTGCAGGCTGCTAAAGAGAACAGAACAGAAAATATCAGTATGCCTGGCACATAGGGTAAGTATTGCTGTGTGAAACTTGATTATGTGTGTGTGTGTGCGCGCGTGTGCGTGCGTGTGCGTGCGTGTGTGTGTGTGTTTAGGTCTGAGTCAGAGATGGAGATTTTGTTTTTGTTTTTTATTTTTTGAGACGGAGTTTCACTCTTGTTGCCCGGGCTGGAGTACAAGGGCACGATCTCGGCTCACTGCAGCCTCTGCCTCCCGGGTTCAATTGATTCTCCTGCTTCAGCCTCCCGAGTAGCTGGGACTGCAAGCACATGCCACCACACCCAGCTAATTTTGTATTTTTAGTAGAGATGCAGTTTCTCCATGTTGGTCAGGCTGGTCTCAAACTCCTGACCTCAGGTGATCCGGCCACCTCGGCCTCCCAAAGTGCTGGGATTACAGGTGGGAGCCATGGTGTCCGGCCTAGGTAGAGATGGATTTTCCATGACGCTAATAGACCTTAAATTCCAGGGCTCCTCCCTTGTCTTGGGAGAGGCCTTAGCAAGTGTTCATATGTTCAACAATTTGCAAAAGTGAGAGGTTTTTTTGTTTGTTTGTTTTTGAGATGGAGTTTCACTCTTGTTGCCCAGGCTGGAATGCAGTGGCATGATCTCTCTCACTGCAACCTCCACCTCCCAGGTTCAAGCGATTCTCCTGCCTCAGCCTCCCAAGTAGCTGGGATTACAGGCATGCGCCACCATGCCCAGCTAATTTTTTGCATTTTTAGTAGAGATGGGATTTCTCCATGTTGGTCAGGCTGGTCTCGAACTCGCAACCTCAGGCGATCCGCTCGCCTCGGCCTCCCAAAGTGCTGGGATTACAGGCGTGAGCCACCATGCCCGGCCCAAAAGTAAGAGTTTTAAGTCACAATCAGGGCTGCTGCTATCTCTTTCCACTGACTTGCTCTCTGTCACATTTTCCCGGGTGAAAGGGATACTGAGGTGGCCATAAGCATTTTTGAGACCCCACTAATTGGAGGTTGAGTTGGACATACACTTAATTTGAAATTTGCCAGGCATGGTGGCTCACACCTATAATCCCAGCACTTTGGGAGGCTGAGGTGGGTGGATCACTTGAGGTCAGGATTTCAAGACCAGCCTGCCTAACATATAGTAAAACCCCATCTCTACTAAAAATACCAAAAAAAAAAAAAGAGGCCAGGCGCGGTGGCTCACACCTGTTAATCTCAGCACTTTGGGAGACCAAGGTGGGCAGATCACGAGGTCAGATTGAGACCATCCTAGCCAACATGATGAAACCCCATCTCTACTAAAATACAAAAAATTAGACGGGCGTGGTGGTGTGCACCTGTAGTCCCAGCTACTTGGGAGCCTGAGGCAGGGGACTCGCTTGAACCCGGGAGGCGGAGGTCGCAGTGAGCCAAGATCGTGCCACTGCACTCCAGCCTGTGCGACAGAGCAAGACTCTGTCTAAAAAAAAAAAAAAAAAAAAATTAGCCAGGCGTGGTGATGGGCACCTGTAATCCCAGCTACTCAAGAGGCTGAGGTGGGAGAATCACTGGAATCCAGGAGGTAGAGGTTGCAGTGAGCCGAGATCGCGCCACTGCACTCCAGCCTGGGAAACAGGCTCCGCCTCAAAAAAAAAAAAAAATTGAAATCAGTGGGTTATAGTTATAAGGTTCACAGTCACTTCTATGAATAGTTACGTGATTGCTAGTGGCCCTAGTGTAGATATGGCTTCCAGAAATACTCCTGGAACCCCCGACACACCTGGTATCCTGACCTAAAGGTGCAGGGACAGGGGTCACTCTATGACCACAGTATACATCCTAGACGCCCGACATGGGAAGAATGTGGTCCTGGGAGGAGAAACAAGGTCTGCATTGTAGGGAAGCAGAAGCTAGTCTGCAGAAAATTCTTCCAATTATCAGATGCATTAAATTATAAATGGATGATTCAGTTCCCATTGATACTGGGTTAGAATAGAACTCCTGCCTATTGGGAACATAGTTAATAACGTTGCATATGTAATTACAAGTGTACCACGAAAGATTTGGCTTTTTGTTAGAAAGCATATGCAGTCGAATTGATCAGAATGCTTTTGCAGAGCACAAACCTGAAGCAGTACTGCAAACAGCAAATGTTTCTACACCTCGTGATTTACACGGCGTGACACACGAGCTGTGTCTCAGAATGCAACACATTACCAACAACACAAGATGACACCGAGAAAAACTTTCCTAAAATAAAAAAGTAAAAAACATTTTTTGATCAACCATGCCAGAAAGCTGACTTGTCTTTCCCTTTATAGAAAATATAATCTGGAGGCCGGGCGCAGATCCTAGCAATTCGGGAGGCTGAGGTAGGCGGATCACCTGAGGTCAGGGGTTTGAGACCAGTCTGGTCAACATGGTGAAACCCCGTCTCCACTAAAAATACAAAAATTAGCCAGGCATAGTGGCAGGCACCTGTAATCCCAGCTACTCGGGAGGCTGAGGCAGAATCGCTTGAACCCAGGAGGCAGAGGTCATAGTGAACCAAGGTCACGCCACTGTACTCCAGCCTGGGCGACAGAGTGAGACTCCATCTCAAAAAAAAGAAAAAAATATATATATATGCTGGCCATGGTGGTGCAGGCCTATAGTCCCAGCTACTGGGGAGGCTGAGGCAGGAGGATCCCTTGTTCCCAGAAGTTCGAGGCTGCAGTGAACTTCATGATCATGCCACTGCACTCCGGCCTGCATGACAGAGTAAGACCTCATCTCTAAAAAAATAAAAATAGAGGCCAGGCGCGGTGGCTCACCCCTATAATCCCAGCACTTTGGGAGGCCAAGGTGGGCAGATAACTTGAGGCCAGGAGTTTGAGACCAACCTGGCCAACATGGTGAAACCCCACCTCTACTAAAAACACAAAAATTAGCCAGGCATGGTGGCGCATGCCTGCAGTTCCAGCTACTCAGGAGGCTGAGGCAGGAGAATTGCTTGAACCCAGGAACTGGAGGTTGTAGTGAGCCAAGGTCGCGCCACTGCACTCCAGCCTGGGTGACAGAGTGAGACTTCATCTCAAAAAAATAAAAATAAAAATAAGGCCGGGCGCGGTGGCTCACGCCTGTAATCCCAGCACTTTGGGAGGCCGAGGCGGGTGGATCATGAGGTCAGGAGATTGAGATCATCCTAGCTAACACAGTGAAACCCTGTCTCTACTGAAAACACAAAATATTAGCCAGGAGTGGTGGCACATGCCTGTAGTCCCAGCTACTCAGGAGGCTGAAGCAGGAGAATCGCTTGAACCTGGGAGGTGGAGGTTGCACTGAGCCAAGATTGTGCCACTGCACTCCAGCTGGGGGACAGAGCAAGACTCCATCTCAAAAAATAAATAAACAAATAAAAACAAAAATAGAAAATAAAATAAAATCATTGCTACATAACAAGTAGGTGGCCCAAAATTGTAGGAAAAAAATGTATTACAGTGGCATGTCAGGTGCTTAAGTAAAAATATCTTATTGTTCTGATTTAATAATTATGGTATTTGCCAACATTTTAAAGTTTTTAATCTATTTCTCACTCTAAATAAATACATAAGCAGGGTGCGGTGGCTCACACCTGTAATCCCAGCACTTTGGGAGGCTGAGGCAGGTGAATCACCTGAGATAAGGAGTTCGAGACCAGCCTGACCAACATGGAGAAACCCCATCTCTACTAAAAATACAAAATTAGCCAGGCCTGGTGGCGCATGCCTGTCATCCCAGCTACTCAGGAGGCTGAGGCAGGAGAATCGCTTGAACCTGGGAGGCGGAGGTTGCGGTGAGCTGAGGTCGTGCTATTGCACTTCAGCCTGGGCAACAAGAGTGAAACTCCGTCTCAAAATAAATAAATAAATACATACATACATACATACATAATTTTGCATCGGTTATTTTATATCCTTTTTTCTTAGAAGTTCCCCAATTTTTTACAAATTTCAGGCTCCACAAAATCTGAATTCACCCCATCTTGATGTAAAATGTATTTCTTAAATTGGGTATCTGCCACAAAAGATCTAAAAGCTCTGGACTAGATAGATGATCTCAAAGATTTCTTTTTTTTTTTGAGATGGAGTTTCACTCTGCCACCCACGCTGGAGTGCAGTGGCGCGATCTCAGCTCACTGCAACCTCCACCTCCCAGGTTCAAGCGATTGTCCCACCTTTGCCTCCCTAGTAGGTGGGATTACAGGCACGCACCAACACTCCTGGCTAATTTTGTTTTGTATTTTTAGTACAGGCGGAGTTTCACCATGTTGTCCAGGCTGGTCTCAGATTCCTGGCCTTAAATGATCCACCTGCCTGGTCCTCCCAAAGTGCTGAGATTACAGGCGTGAGCCACTGCGCCCGGCCCAATCTCAAAGATGTTTTCCTGCTCTAGAATTCTCTAACTCTGTGAGAACTGCATTCTGATCCCCTCCCTGACAGCAGCTGCAACTCTAATAGAAAGACAAGGAAGTTCTTCCTTGGAGCTGAGCCAAGTCTTTCCTGCTGTCCTTGAAGTCCTTGTCCTGCAGGGAGACAGGGAAACAAAGTGCCAGTGTGCAGGGCTATAGGCAGGCCAAGACCGGGAGAGGTGAAGACAGGTGCTTTGAAGGTATATGCTCTGGGAGAAGAGAAGGAAAAGGGTGGGACCAAAGCCCTAAACCTAGGGAATAGAACTGACGGCCTCTCCCAGCATACCAATAGCAGCCACCTTTTGGAGCCTCTTTTTTTTCTTTTTGAGACAGTACCTAACTCTGTTGCCCAGGCTGGAGTGCAGTGGCACGATCATAGCTCACTGTAGCCTCAACCTCCTGGGTCCAGCCATCCTCCTACCTCAGCCTCTCAAATAGCTGGGAGCACAGGCATGCACCACCATGATGGGCTAATTTTTAAAAATTTTTTAGGGAGACAGGGTCTTGCCATGTTGCCCAGGCTGGTGGAGGCTTCTTTATTTAAAATTTATAGAGTGCCGGCCAGGCGTGGTGGCTCACGCCTGTAATCCCAGCACTTTGGGAGGCCGAGGCAGGTGGATCACGAGGTCAGGAGATTGAGACCATCCTGGCTAACATGGTGAAACCCTGTCTCTACTAAAAATACAAAAAATTAGCCGGGTGTGGTGGCGGGTGCCTGTAGTCCCAGCTACTCAGGAGGCAGAGGCAGGAGAATGGCATGAACCTGGGAGGCAGAGCTTGCAGTAAGCCAAGATCGTGCCACTGCACTCCAGCCTGGGTGACAGAGCGAGACTCCATCTCAAAAAAAAAAAAAAAAAGAATTTATAGAGTGCCTACCGTGTGCTAGGTAATGTACATGTAATTTCCTTTTTTTTGTTTTTATTTTGAGACAGAGTCTCCTCTGTCTCCCAGGCTGGGGTGCAGTGGCTCAATCTCAGCTCACTGCAACCTCCGCCTCCCAGGGTCAAGCGATTCTCCTGCCTCAGCCTCCCGAGTAGCTGGGATTACAGGCACCTGCCATCATGCCCGGCTAATTTTTGTGTTTTTGTAGAGATGGGTTTTCACCATGTTGGCCAGGCTGGTCTTGAACTCCTGACCTCAGGTGATCTGCCCACCTCAGCTTCCCAAAGTGCTGAGATTACAGGCATGAGCCACCGCGCCCGGCCATGTACATGTTATTTCTAACCTTCCAGCAACTGAGGTTGGAGAGGTGAAGTGACTTAACCCGAAGTCACACAGCTCTGCACTCTCCTGTCCTGCACTTCTTTCCCTCCTGCATTGCCATGCTCCTCGGTTCTAAAGATTTTATTTAGCAGGCTGGGCGACGTGGCTCATGCCTGTAATCCCATCACTTTGGGAGGCCAAGGCAGGCGGCTCACTTGAGGTCAGGAGTTTGAGACCAGTCTGGCCAACATAGTGAAGCCCCGTCTCTACGAAAAATACAAAAAACAAGGCTGGGCGTGGTGGCAGGCGCCGGTAATCCCAGCTACTCGGGAGAATGAGGGAGGAAAATCACTTGAACCCGGGAGGCAGAGGTTGTGGTGAGCTGAGATCGCGTCACTGCACTCCAGCCTGGGCGACAGAGCGAGACTGCGTCTCAAAAATAAAATAAAATAAAATAAAAAATATATACATAATTCATTTCACTAGTAAAAGACACAAACAAAAAGCTATAAGTATACACTATGTTACAGCTTTTATCGAGGAATGCAATAAACATACATATCACTTCCCTGTATAATCTCAATGGCCTTTGGGAGAGAATTTAGAAAAGCATCCCAGTCGCTGAATGGTTGAGTTTAGGGGAAAAACTGACCCAGCACAGCCCCCTCATCTCCTGGATGAGGTTACTGCGGTTCTGCAAGGTGAATCGAGGTCAGTCGCCAAAGCAGAACCGGATTCGCCAGATTCCCTAGTCTCAGTGGAGCTTTAACCCTCCCAGGCACAGGACCGCTGGAGAGGTCGTCACGGGCCGGTTTCCCAGCCAGCCGCGAGGGGGCGACAGAGTGCAATGGACCCAGGTGAGTCGGGGACCAGGCGCCGCCAGGTCGTGACGCCATAAGGTGAGGGAGGTCTTTGATGGAGGGAGATATAGGAGAAAAGGCGCCGAGCTTAGGCAGTCTGTTCGTGCTGTCCTCCCCGATTCCAGTCTGGCTCCCACTGCTATCTTCCTCCCACTGCTGGACCTTTCTAAAACAAAAGCCTGACTTTGCTACCATCCGTAAAACTGTAACGACACCTCCAACGTCGCTTACAGGGGGAAAAAAAAAGGCAGCAAAACATGGGACTTGGGTGATCTTGCCCCAGCCTAATTCCAAGATATCTCCTGCAAATAGATATCTATTTGCAGATATCTGGGAGCCGTATTGAAATACTTCCAATTCCCTGGACTCATCCTACTTTTTTTTTTTTTTTTTTTTTTTGAGACAGAGTCTTGCTCTGTCGCCCAGGCTGGAGTGCAGTGACGCAATCTCGGCTCACTGCAACCTTCACCTCCCGGGTTCACGCGATTCTCCTGCCTCAGCCTCCTAAGTAGCTGGGAACTACAGGCACGCCCCGATAATTTTTTTTTATTTTTATTTTTAGTAGAGACGGTTTTCACCGTGTCGGCCAGGATGGTTTCGATCTCCTGACCTCGTGATCCGCCCTCCTCGGCCTTCATCCTACTTTTTCTCCCTGAATATCTTTTCGCACCAGCTCTATGTGGAGAAATCCGACTGTCTTTCAGCCAAGTACAGTATCACTTCCTCTTGAAACCTCCCCTGACACGACCCCTCCCCTGACAACACCCCCACCCACCCCACCCCAGTTTGGCGGAGGAGCCCCCTCCTTTGTTCCCACTACCCGTGGGCTTCCCCTATCACACTGTGTAATAAATATCTGTCCTTGTCTATCTCCTTGTGTGCCCATCACAGAGCAAAGCAAATGCAAAGAGTTCATTAAACGTTTGCTGGGTGAATCGAGGAGACGGCACAGGGTTCAGGCTCTGCTACTTGTGCGGCCTCAGGCCGACTAATTATCTGGTGGGTTTGTTGTAAGGAGTCAGAACTAAATGGATTAATTACAAATAGTGCTTAGGACAATGCCCAGAATACTGTAAGCACTCAAGAAACTGATTTATTTTCGTCATTTTCACAGCGGCCAAGGTACGTAAGGCTGTACCTTATCGCCCTTTTAAGGGACGCTCCCACGTTCGACTTTAAGCGGAAGTACCCGCTCAGAGCTCCGGAAGTGGCCTCAGAGCTCCTCAGCAACATGCCCGCAGAGAATTCTTCCGGAGGCGGTCACAGACATCTCCGTGACGCAGAACGAGTTAGAGCGTCCCTTGGGGTTTCCATGGTGCTGCCCTTAGCCTCCAGTTTCTCCGCTTCCTCTCCCGCCTGAGCGCCGGGAACGGAAAAGCAGGCGGCCGGTCCCAGCTGCAACGTAGACGCCGCGTGGGGGAGGGGTTGGGCGCGTAGGTGACGCTCTAGGCGAGCTCGTTGGCCTCTCTATGGTGCCGAGCGCGCCCGTTCGGACGTTGCCCCTTTAATCGGCAGAGGGCGGTGCCCAGGAGGTCCCGCGAGAGCTGCGGGGGGCGGGGGGCGGGGGGCGGCGCCGAAGCTGGGGGCCGGTGGCGGATGGAGCCCGCGATGGAGCCGGAGACTCTGGAGGCGCGAATCAGTGAGTGTCCGGGAGGGGCGCGGGCCGGACCGGAACCGGAACCGGGGGCTCGAGGCGGGCCCCTTCCCGGCGGGGGCGGGGTACGGGTCGCCCCCTCCTCACGCCCCGCCCCCCGCCCGGGAGGGGCGGTGTCTTCAGTCGGTCCCTCAGACCCTGGAGCGATGGAGGACCCCGGCCCCTGCGCGGTCCAGCAGTGGGAGCGGGCGCCGCCCACCTGTCGGATCCCTGGGCCACGACCCCTGGGACGGGGAGTGAGCTGCGCCGGGAACCCGCGGGCCGGAGCGAGCAGCCTCCAACCCCCCAGGCTCACATTGCTCCACGGAGTAGCGGCCCGGGGAAGGAGCACGCGAGCGGTCTCCCGGGGTTGCATCGCACACCCGGGAGGGAGGGACCCTACTATTCTCAGGCCCCGAATCCCCCACCCTCTGGCCCTGCGTGGCGTTCCTGGAGCCCGCAACTCGTCATATTTGCTCATTACTCCGTCCTGGAAGGGAAGACCCACTGCCCCATTTGATTACCCCCGCCGCTCCCAGTCTTTGGCCACACAGTGAGAAACCCCCGCACCCTACAGGCTTGGGAGGGTCTTAGACTCCAGAAGTATTAATAATTCCAAGCTCCCTGTCACTCCCTTCAGCCTAGCCCCTCAGCTCCAAGATGCCTTTCCCAGCTCTTGCTGAACTTCCTTCAAAGGCCTCTACACCCCTTTTTTTCTTGTTTCTCCTCAGACACAGCTTCCTATTGCTTAGGCTTCCTAGCCCCCAAACCCTCCACCTGACCTCCTTAACACACAGCCCTGATGATCCCCCGCTCTCACGGCCCCGCTCCTGGACCCTGCCCCTGAAAGCCATGGCTGGCTTCTCCCTGATCTAGTGAGGGCTCTCTCCCAAGGCTTTAACCGCTGTTGGGACCCCGTCGTTGCCAGGGCCTCAGGGAAGCCTCTTGGACCCGGGCACACCGGCAACTGTCTAGCGTGGTTTGGGGTCATGGCCGGCCCCTTTTAAGCCAGGCGTGAACAGAGTTGAACCACGAGGTTGGTCCCAGAACCAAACCTCCAGGGATGTTTCAAAGTCATCCTAGCCAGCAGAGGGGCAGGGGGTGGAAAAGGGGCACTCAGCAGCCCTCGACCGTTGTGAACGCCACAAGTGTCCGCCTGGGTCTCAGCAGCAACTGGGCTGGAGGATGGGTGGGCCCCTGGCTGACTGATCTCAGACACAGGACTTGAGCTGTGGGTCATACAAAACATTCTCAGGTTTAGCAACAGTGGAGGTTTTCTGAGAGTCCAGAGAGTCTAAAACCAGGCAGAAGTTAGAGATACCTGGGTTTGGCTGGGCCCTGACACATTGGGGCTGGGATTTTCTCCTTTCCTTCCCCTTTGTGTCCTAGCAGAATTGTAAGATCTTCCCTCTTCCCTTGTGGAGGCTGGAGGTAAAGGGTAGCTTCTAGTTTTTTTGTTTTTTGTTTGTTTGTTGTGTGTGTGTGTGTGTGTGTGTGTGTGACGGGTTTTTGCTCTTGTCACCCAGGCTAGAGTGCAGTGGCACAATCTTGGCTCACTGCAACCTCCACCTCCCGGGTTCAAGTGATTCTCCTGTCTCAGTCTCCTGAGTAGCTGGAATTACAGGTGCGCGTTACCACGCCCAGCTATTTTTGTATTTTTAGTAGAGATGGGCTTTCACCATGTTGGCCAGGCTGATCTCGAACTCCTGACCTCAAGTGATCCACCCATATTGGCCTCTCAAAGTGTTGGGATTACAGGCGTTAGCCATCACGCCCAGCCTGGTGAGGTAAATGATGTTATTGCCAGCACTGTAGAGTGGCAGGGTGGAGTCTTACCCTGTTGTGAAACACCTCCCTCCCTCTCTAGGTGTTCTCCCCAACTGCCTGCTAGGGAGGGTACTCCCCTCAGGTAGAATTAAGACGGCTGAGGTTCAGGGGCTATGGGCCAAGGAGGTCAGTCAGATCTCCTTGGATCTGGAGGCACTGGCTTTCAGCCAGTTGCAGGGGGAGAAAGATGATGTCTCATGATGCCAGCGCTTCCTCTTCACTGGCGTCTGACCCAGGAGCAATCCAGAAGCAGCTTCTCTGACCTCACTCCAACTCACGTGTCTTTGACACTTTAAGGGACTTCCTGTTTTAGGGTCTTCTAGCTGGGTGTCATTGAATGGGAGTGATTCTCTAACTTTAGACTGATGTTCCCCAGCCTTTGGGGACTCGGAGGCAGAGTAGACAGTTACCCTTACCCCAGGGTTGGGGAGGGTCATATTCCTGGTATCCCCAGGAAGTCAACAGGGGCTTCATTTTTCTGAGAGACTAGAGGGTCTTGTGGAGCTCCTGGGACACATCTGGATCCAGAGAGAACATTCGTCCTTCCGATCTCAGCTCAGCTCTGAGAGCCCTCCCAGAGAGCAGCTCCCAAGGGCTCCAGAGCCGTCCGAGAGCCCTCCCAGAGAGGAGAGCAGCCCCCACCCCCCAGGCTGTGTGCACTTCTCCTTGCTATGCTTTGCTCTGTAACATTTCGCAATAGTCTGCAGTACACGGGGTTTGTTAATCTGAGTATTCGTTGTTTCTGTTGCTGGGCAGTGAACTTGAGGAGAGCAGGGATTTTGTCTGTTCACTGCTGGAGCCCCAGCACCCAGAATACTTAAATCTGAGTTGGACGAATGGCGACCAGCCACTGGGATTCCAGGGCTTTGGGCCCCTTGCCATAACATATGGCCCAGGGCAGGCGCCACATGCTGGGTCAGTCCCCAGCCTCCTGTCCACATATCCGTCTCTGTTCTACCTCCTGGGCTGTGTCCTTCCACACCCTCAGCTCGGTACTCAAGCGTGGGCAGAACTGGCTGGGAAGGGGTGGTGCTTAGAGGTGGGCTGTGGAGAAATGAAGATCGGGCTCTGGCTGCCCCCATGGCCTTCCCATGCAAAAAGTATTTTGTCATCCAAAATCCATATTTCGGTCAGGCCCAGTGGCTCATGCCTGCAATCCCAGCACTTTGGGTGGCCGAGGTGGGTGGATCATTTGAGGTCAGGAGTTCGAGACCAGCCTGACCAACAATGATGAAACCCCACCTCTACCAAAAATACAAAAAAATTAGCTGGGCATGGTGGTGGATGCCTGTAATCCCAGCTACTCTCAGGAGGCTGAAGCAGGAGAATCGCTTGAACCCAGGAGGCTGAGACTGCAGTGAGCCGAGATCTCGCCACTGCACTTCCAGCCTGGGCGACAGAGCAAGACTCTTTCTCAAAAAAAAAAAAAAAAAAAAAAAAATACAGGCTGGGTGCAGTGGCTCACACCTGTAATTCCAGCACTTTGGGAGGCCGAGGCGGGTGGATCATGAGGTTAGGAGATGGAGACCATCCTGGCTAACACAGTGAAACCCCGTCTCTACTAAAAATACAAAATTAGCAAGCATGGTGGTGGGACATGAATTCCAGTACTTGAGGTGAGGCAGAGAATGGATGAACCGGAGGCAGATTTGCAGTGACTGAATACAGCTGGGCACGGTGGCTCACACCTGTAATCCCAGCACTTTGGGAGGCCAAGACGGGCGGATCATGAGGTCAGGAGATCGAGACCATCCTGGCTAACATGGTGAAACCCCGTCTCTACTAAAAACACAAAAAAAATTAGCCGGGCATGGTGGCGGGCACCTGTAGTCCCAGCTACTCGGGAGGCTGAGGCAGGAGAATGGCATGAACCCGGGAGGCGGAGCTTGCAGTGAGCAGAGATCGTGCCACTGCACTCCAGCCTGGGCGACAGCGCGAGACTCATCTCAAAAAAAAAAAAAAAAAATCCGTATTTCATTCCAACTTTACAAGATGGGAAATGGAGGTTCAGGGAAGCACATAACCTAGATTGTTGTTTAACCAGTATTGGGGGTTAAAAGGGGTAACTGTCTGGTCGTGTTTACACCACTTCACGCAGACCTGTTGGCCTTCTTTCCTTGCCACTATCCATTTCTGGATTCAGACTTCCCCAGAACCTCACCCCTTGCCTGCCCTCAGCTGACTGCTCATTCATTTGCCAAGGGGAGACAGGTGTGGACATGAGTGGCTGGGATGCAGTGCCATAGCAGGCTGGGGGACACGAAAGAGAACCGACCCAGCACTGCTACCTTGGACAGGAGTAGAGGATTAGGGAAGGGGACACCAGAGCCACTCCCAAGGGAATGAAGGCTTTCTGAACCTGGTGTGATGGTAAGACCCACACTCCTTACTGAGGCCCCTCATTCTCTGCCTCGTGTGGTTACCCGCATCTTTCCTGCCTATACAGCCATGCGCGGGTCAGAGGTGGACCAGCTCCAGCCTGGGTGACTCCTCCTGGTCCCAGCTTGTGTGTTGCCTCTTCCAGGCAGCCTCCCCAGCCCCAAACTGAACTGAGTCCTCTCCTCTGTGTTTCTCTTTTGTTTGTTTGAGATGGAGTCTCCCTCTGTCACCTAGGCTGGAGGGCAGTGGCGCGATCTCCGCTCACTCCAAGCTCCGCCTCCCGGGTTCAAGCCATTCTCCTGCCTCAGCCTCCCAAGTAGCTGGGACTACAGGCGCCCGCCACCAAGCCCGGCTAATTTTTGTATTTTTAGTAGAGACAGGGTTTCACCATGTTCGCTAGGATGGTCTTGATCTTCTGACCTCGTGATCCGCCCACCTCAGCCTCCCAAAGTGCTGGGATTACAGGCGTGAGCCACCCCGTCCGGCCCCTCCTCTGTGTTTCTACAGCTCCTTGGCTTCCCTCTGTCACACTATTGAGAACCTAGCTTCCCTTGGCCCACTTCCCGGCTACACAGCTCCTTGAGGGCGGGACTATAATTTTTTTCTCCCTTACTTCTGGATCTCCTCTGAGCATAAATTTCATGAGAATTATGGAGACACTGTTCTCAGCAGAATCAGAGGAGGTGGGGCTGGCGTGATAGGTCCAGCTGCAGGGGTGGGAGGAGTGGGGAGGAGGAGAAGGGCCCTGACCATAGTCTCTAAAAGTGGGGCCCTTTGGAGGGCAGCTGTGCTCATCTGTCTGTTTACACCCACACTCAGGTCTTGAGGCTGTCTGGGCAGGAAGGCAAGGGGAGAGCTTTCCCATGTGTCAGTCACGCTCCCCTCCCACTCCTGACCACACCTTTGCCAGGGTCAGGAGTGGAAGAGCAGGAATCCCACTGCTGGGCCACAATGACCCCAGCTCTCCTCTTCCAGATAGAGCCACGAACCCCCTGAACAAGGAGCTCGACTGGGCCAGCATCAACGGCTTCTGCGAGCAGCTCAACGAGGACTTTGAGGGGTAGGTGGCCGGCCCCACTTGTTTGCACTGCTCTGCACTCTCCAGAACCCAGTCTCGGGTACAATGGCCTGGGTGGGTGGAGACCCGGTTTTCATTCTGAACGTATTCACAAAGTGGTGAGGATGGGGCACTTGGCACTGAATGCTGTTTGGGTGTCACTCTCTGGGGTGGGCCTTGCTGGATCCGTTTAACAGGTAAAGAAATCAAGGCTCAGAGGACTCAGATCTGCCCCCCCATCTCACAGGGAGAAAATGCTAGTCCGGAGCTTGGTAAGACCCGGGGCTGCTGGACCCGCAGCCAGTGCTTTGTGGGGAAAGGCCCCCCAGAGGGAGAACTGCATGTTCCCAATTGGGAGGAGGCCAGTCGGCCCTTTGCTCAAGGAAGAACCAGAACTACCTGTGTTAGAATCACCTAGAATGTTGGCCAGGCACAGTGGCTCATGCCTGTAATCCCATCACTTTGGGAGGCCGAGGTGGGCGGATTACCTGAGGTCAGGAGTTTGAGACCAGCCTGGCCACCATGGTGACACCCCGTCTCTACTAAAAATGCAAAAATTAGCTGGGCATGGTGGCACGTGCCTGTAATCCCAGCTACTCAGGAGGCTGAGGCAGGTGAATTGCTTGAACCCAAGAGACAGAGATTGCAGTGAGCCAAGATTGCACCACTGCCCTCCAGCCTGGGCAGCAGAGTGAGACTCCATCTCAAAAAACAAAACAAAGCAGGAGGCTGAGGCAGGAGAATGGCATGAACCCGGGAGGTGGAGCTTGCAGTGAGCCAAGATCGCGCCACTGCACTCCAGCCTGGGCGACAGAGCAAGACTCCGTCTCAAAAAAAAAAGAAAAAAGAAAACAAAGAATTACCTAGAATGCTTGTCAGAAATGTACATTCTTAGCCAGTCATGGTGGTGCACACCTGTAATCTCAGTTACTGGGGAGGCCAAGGGAGGAGGATCCCTTGAGGCTAGCCTGGGCAACATAGCGAGACCTCATCTCTTAAAAAATAAAAAAATAGGCCAGGCGCAGTGGCTCACACCTGTAATTCCAGCACTTTGGGAGGCCAAGGCAGGCGGATCACCTGAGGTTGGGAGTTTGAGACCAGCCTTACCAACATGGAGAAATCCCGTCTCTACTAAAAATACAAAAAAAATTAGCTGGCCGTGGTGGTGCATACCTGTAATCCCAGCTACTCGGGAGGCTGAGGCAGGAGAAACGCTTGAACCCAGGAGGTGGAGGTTGCAGTGAGCCACGATCGTGCCATTGCACTCCAGCCTGGGCGACGGAGTGAAACTCCGTCTCAAAAAATAAGTAAATAAATAAATAATAAAAAATAAGGCCGGGTGTGGTGGCTCATGTCTATAATCCCAGCGCTCTGGGAGGCCAAGGCAGGTGGATCACGAGGCCAACAGATTGAGACCATCCTGGCCAACATGGTGAAACCCCGTCTCTACTAAAAATACAAAAATTAGTGAGGCGCGGTGGTGTGCGCCTATGGTCCCAGCTACTCGGGAGGCTGAGGCAGGAGAATCGCATGAACCCGGGAGGCCGAGGTTGCAGTGAGCCAAGATTGCATCACTGCACTCCAGCATGGTGACAGGGTGAGACTCCATCTCAAAAAAATAAATAAAGTAAATGCATATTCTTGGACTGCCCCCAGACTCGACTCTCCAGTGGGGGGTTGGGAGTGGACATTCTTTTTTTTTTTTTTTTTCTTTTTTTTGAGACAGAGTCTCGCTCTGTCGCCCAGGCTGGAGTGCAGTGGTGTGATCTCGGCTCACTGCAAGCTCCGCCTCCTGGGTTCATGCGGTTCTCCTGCCTCAGCCTCCCAAGCATCTAGGACTACAGGTGCCCAGCACCATGCCCGGCTAACTTTTTTGTATTTTTTAGTAGAAAAGGGGTTTCACTGTGTTAGGCAGAATGGTCTCAATCTCCTGACCTCGTGATCTGCCTGCCTCGGCCTCCCAAAGTGCTGGGATTACAGGCGTGAGCCACCACACCTGGCTGGGAGTGGACATTCTTGGTGGGCTCCCCAGGTGATACTAAAATTTCGGGACCACAAACGGTGTGTGTGCTTTGGAGTCATGCTGCTTGGGTATGAGTCCCGTCCCCTCTCCTAGCTGAGTAACCTCGGGTGAGTGGTTGCCTCTGAGTGTCAGTTTCTTCACAGTTGAAGGAACTTCCCACAGTGAGGCGGGAATGACAGTGCTGCCTGCCTTATGCAGCTTAGGCAGCAAAGTGCATGTGAGCCTCCTCACACACAACCAGTTCAGCACATGTGAGCTCTTACCGTCACTGGTGACGGGTCTTTTACACTCTGGTAGATGACGTCAGCACCTCCACCATGAAGCTGCTCTGATTTGCCACAGCAGAACGTCCTTTGCCACCTTAAGTTCCCAGGGAACTGTGTCTGCCCGTCTCTCGTGGCATATTGTAATTGTCTCTATGGCAAGCCAAGCCAAGGACGTGACACATCAGAATTCTTAGGCCAGCCCAGGAGCTGAGCTCACACCTTTTGAAGGTCCATGCCTGCAGTCTCTGCCTGGCCCTGCCCTGCCACAACCTCAGGCCATATCTGATCTGGAGAGGGAGCTGGGCCTTTGCATATGCCTGCAGAAACCTTGGAGGGCTGAAGTCTCGGCGGCGGGCTGGGGTGGTGACCCTCCCCTAGGGTGACCAGGGCTCCTTGGAGAAGGGCTGCAGTCCCGGCGGGCTGGGGTCATGGCCCTCCCCTGGGGTGACCAGGACTCCATGGCGACTCTAGCTCTGTGTTGTTCCTCCCACCCAGGCCTCCACTCGCCACCCGGCTGCTGGCCCACAAGATCCAGTCCCCGCAGGAGTGGGAGGCCATCCAGGCCTTGACGGTGAGAAGGGGAGAGGCCACCGTCTGTCCCCCGCCATGTGACGACACCAAGGGAGGCCAAGACTGAGGTTCTTGGGGTCCATAAGGCTCTTCAGAGCCCAGGAGAGTTGTGCTAAGATGGCCCAGGATGGAGATCCGGACCCGCCCCAAGGGTCCCACCACAGCCGGCGGGCTGGCCTCCCACCCCAGCATCCACACACATAGGCCTGTTGCTGAGGGAAGGCCCTCTAGGGTCATCTGGTCCAGGGGTTCCTTGCTTCAGCTGCACATCGGCTGCCTCTCCAGGAAGTGTGTTCAACACATGGAATCAGGGCTCCACCCAGACCTGCCAAGGCCACACTCCTGGAGTATCTGCATCCAGAGATCTGCACATTTGTAAAGCTAAGGGGTGGTGCTTGGGCTCAGGCCTGAGGTTTTGCATCTGTTCAATAGCAGAGGAGAGAGGGGTGTACTGTCTGTGGCCCCCAGCATGGGCCACATACCAACCCACCATGGAGCAAAGCTGATTTTAAGTGGTGGTAGAGAAACAGTTTCTCTTTTAATACTTATGTGTTTAGTTGGGTGCAGTGGCTTACACCTGTAATTTCAGCACTTTGGGAGGCCAAGGCAGGAGGCTTGCTTGAGGCAAGGAGTTCAAGGCTACAGTGAGCTATGATTGTGCCACTGTACTCCAGCCTGGACAACAGAGTGAGACCCCATCTCTAAATAATAATCATTATTGTTACGTATTTGTTTTAACATTTTTTTTCTCAAGTATAACTAGTCCTATGATTTCATAGATATAGCTTAGGATAAGGCCAAGGTAGATGTTGCCTATATAAGGTTTTTTTTAAAAAGGAAAAATAGGCCGGGCTGGTGGCTCACGCCTGTGATCCCAGCACTTTGGCAGGCCGAGGCGGGCAGATCACCTGAGATCAGGAGTTCAAGATCAGCCTGACCAACATGGAGAAACCCCGTGTCTACTAAAAATACAAAATTAGCAAGGCGTGGTGGCGGGTACCTGTCATCCCAGCTACTTGGGAGGCTGAGGCAGGAGAATCATTTGAACCCGGGAGGCAGAGGTTACAGTGAGCCGAGATCGTGCCACTGCATTCCAGCCTGGGCAACAAGAGTGAAACTCTGTCTCAAAAAAAAAAAAAAAGGAAAAATAGTAAGAAAATAATGTACAGTTGGTACTCAGATATGGGGCCTAAGCTATGAATGGGACTAGAGCATTGCTACAGGTTGGGCATTGCTGGGCACTGTAGGTCTCCTGACCCTATCTCCGATGGGAGTGATGACCACTCCCAGAGGCCTCTGTGACTGTGAATCTTCCATCCTCACAGGCCATTCCCTCCCTTCTGAATGCCCACCCATGGGCTTCTGGCCCCTCTCCAAGGCGTGGGAGGGAGGCCACAGCCTCTGATGCTCCTGGGCATCCCCTCTCATCCCCCCTCCCTGCACAGGTGCTGGAAACATGCATGAAAAGCTGCGGCAAGCGATTCCACGACGAAGTGGGCAAGTTCCGCTTTCTCAACGAGCTCATCAAGGTCGTGTCTCCCAAGGTTGGTGCCCCCAGCCCAAGCTCAGACCTGCCCTGTCGGATGTGGGGAGAGGAAAGAGGACCTTCAGATTGTGGAGCACCTTTTCCAGGGAGTCTCCCACTGGGGTGTCACCTCAGCCCCCCATTAGAACTCAGACCTAGGACAAACACAGATCCCTTCTCACAGTCCCCTCATACCTGATTCTGGGACAGCCTGGGGTCTCAGAGGAGTGTTTCCAGGCTGGCCAGGGGTGGGGCAGCCATGGAGCTGCCCGGTGCTTAGGGAGAAATGATTCCAGGGAATACATAAGCTGACAGATGGCCATATGTGTCAGCGATCTCTGGCCTGAAATCACTCCCTGTGAACCTGGCCACAGAACCCTACCTGATCTCTGTCCCCACCACACAAGAGCACCCTCCCTGGACCTCAGCATCCAAGGCCACAGACCTGAGTGATGGAGCCTGCTGGCTCCAGACGGGCCATCCCTGGCTCAGCCCAAGGAGTCTTCCCACAGACCGTGAACATTTCTTTTTCTTTATTTTTTTGAGATGGAGTCTTGCTCTGTCACCCAGGCCAGAGTGCAATGGCGTGATCTCCGCGCTCCACAACCTCCGCCTCCTGGGTTCAAGCAATTCTGCCTCAGCCTCCCAAGTAGCTGGGATTGCAGGCGCATGCCACCAAGCCCGGCTAATTTTTTGTATTTTTAGTACAGATGGGGTTTCACCATGTTGGCCAGGCTGGTCTCGAACTCCTGACCTCGTGATCCGCCTGCCGTGGCCTCCCAAAGTGCCGGGATTACGGGCGTGAGCCACCATGCCCGGCCTACCTACCATGAACTTTTTCTTTTTTTTTTTTTTTTTTGACAAGGAGTTTCACTCTTGTCACCCAGGCTGGAGTGCAGTGGCGTGATCTCAGCTCACTGCGCCCTCCACCTCCCAGGTTTGAGCAATTCTCCTGCCTCTTCCTCCAGTGTAGCTGCAATTATAGGCACCCACCACCAAGCCTGGCTAACTTTGTATTTTTAGTAGAGACAGGGTTTCACCATATTGGTCAGGCTGGTCTTGAACTCCTGACCTTGTGATCCACTGCGTTGGCCTCCCAAAGTGCTGGGATTACAGGCATGAGCCACGGCCTCCAGCCACTGTGAACATTTCTTAAGCTGTTTGAGTGACAGCCCACCCCCTTGGCCCTTCCTTGCTCAGATCCATCCTTTGACCACAGCTACTGAATGATCCATATGGCCTCCCATTCTCCTCCCAAGAGGGGACTCTGGTGTGAGAGCCACTTTCCCCAGCCCAGTTTGCTGCTAGGAGATGGAGAGTAGGCCCAGGGCCTCCCAGTTCCGCCCTCACCCCTCCCTGGGCAGCCTGGAGGCCTCTGGCTCCTCTTCCCTGGGATGTCAAGGCTAAGTCCCCAGAGCCGACCGTGAGCAGGCCTGTCCTTCATGTCAGTTCTGCATCCTCACCATGGTGCCATCTAGCAGGTGGGGAAACAGACACTGAGGGCTGACCCAGCTAATAAGTGGCAGGGGTAGTAGGTGAACTCAGTCTACCCCAGGCTGGTTGAGTGGGGCTGTGAGGAGCCTGTAGGCTAGAGGGCTTCCTGGGGAGTCCTGGGGAGGCAGTAGGGTGTGGACAGGGCTTGAGGCTGAAGTGAGTGGGGCCGGGCAGTATCAAAGGCCTCCCCACTGTGTCCCTGAAGTATCTGGGCTCTCGGACATCGGAGAAGGTGAAGAACAAGATCTTGGAGCTCCTCTACAGCTGGACAGTGGGCCTGCCCGAGGAGGTGAAAATCGCAGAGGCCTACCAGATGCTAAAGAAGCAGGGTGAGGCACACAGAGGGTGGGGGGTGACCAGGGCCTGCCCTCCCCTCCCCCCACCATGAGTTGGGGCTCCAGCAGCTTCAGGGGCTTCTGAGCCAGCAAGGTCATGGGTCTGTCCTTTAACTCCTGGAGAAAGTACAGCTAGTGTGGCCTTCTGTGCTCTGCCTGAGGCTAGCTTGGGTGGAAAGAAGGTGAGTTCGAATCAAGCTTCCCCTCAAAGAGTGGTCTCCAGGGAGTGGCCTCAAAATATGGGTCCCCAAACCATCTCCCCTAGGCAATTTTGATGGAGTAGGTAGGAGTAGGCCCAGGCCACTAAGAGTCCAGAGCCAGCGTGCTGGCAAAAGACTGACCTCCTCTTCTGTCCTACCCTTGCCTGCCCCCATCCCCATGTCACCCCTACCCCTGGGCCTGGGACATATTGACAACCTTTCTGACACTCATCTAATCCAGGGATTGTAAAGTCCGACCCCAAGCTTCCAGATGACACTACCTTTCCCCTTCCTCCTCCACGGCCGAAGAATGTGATCTTTGAAGATGAGGAGAAATCCAAGGTGAGACTCCAAGGAGGTACATATGGGGACTCTGAGCCCAGGTGGGGGTCCGTGGGTTCTGATCCCTAGCTGCCCTGGCATTAGCCGTTGGAACAGAGGCACACACTGAGCCTAGGCGTCGTCGAAGATGATGGGCACTGTTTACTGGGCTCTTAATATGTGCCGAGTATGTCCCATACAGCATCCTCACATTTAATAAACAGGAGTGTGTCTGGTGTCCCTGGAGTTTGAGCGTGTTTTGACCTTTTCTATAAGAATTTCACTAATTTTTTGTTAAAAGTTAATAAAATTAAAACTTGTGGGTGAAAAGTTAAACAGCCCAGGAGGAGGTAAGATTAAAATAAAGGGGTTAAAGTAAAAGCTCCCCTCTGCCCAGTCCTAGCCCCAGCCCTGGAGGGTATCTACTGTTAAGGTTCTTGTACATTGTCCCAGAAAGGTTCTCAGCCATGGGGATATAAGGAGCACCATTTGTTGATTACTTATTTCTGCCAGGCGCTGCGGTGTGCACTTTACACGCAGTGTCTCCGCTGGCCTGTGGCCACCCTATCAGGTATCAGTAAATTCTCACCATTTCACAGACAGCTTAAGTAACTTACTCAGGTCCCACAGGCAGGAAGAGGGGAGCCATCATGTGACTCCAGTCTTCTGACCCCTGGCCCAGGTGCTGCCCTCAAGGTCACACCCCTCTGTCTCTGCAGATGCTGGCCCGCCTGCTGAAGAGCTCCCATCCCGAAGACCTCCGCGCAGCCAATAAGCTCATCAAAGAGATGGTGCAGGAGGTAGCGGCCAAACCCAGAGCACAGGGAGGAGGCGGGATGGGGGTATTGAGCTGGGCCACCGAGATGGGGCTGTATGCGTCTTCACATGGAAGGAGCCCTGCAGTGACCCAGGCTGGCACAGCAGAGAAGCTGATGCTGGGGGACCAGGGTGTGCAGGGAAGAATTCCCGGCAGCCTGAATGACTTGCTCTGGATGGGCCTTTGGGAGGCTGGCTACTACCTCTTCGTCAAAAGTTATAAATGAATTAGGCCTTAGTATATTTGTAAAAATACATGAGTATATGTAAGTATGTCTATGTGTATGTATATGAGGAGACTTTTTTTGAGACAGAGACTCACTCTCTTGCCCAGGCCGGAGTACAGTGGCATGATCATGGCTCATTACAGCCTCGACCTCCCGGGCTCAAGCAGTCCTCCCACCTCAACCTCCCAGGCCGCTAGCACTAAATATGTGTGCCACCACACCGGTATAGTTTTTGTATTTTTTTTTTGTGGAGAAGGGGTTTCGCCACGTTGCCCAGGCTGGTCTGGAACTCCTGGGCTCAAGCGATCTGCCTGCCTCGGCCTCCCAAAGTGCTGGGATTATAGGCATGAGCCACTGCCTGGCCAAATGTTTAATTTTTAAGTAAATATACATATGTTGCTGGGTGCCTACTGAAACTTTTTTTTTAAATTGAGACAAGATCTCATTCTGGAGTGCAGTGGCATAATCATGGCTCACTGCAGCCTCAACCTCCTGGGCTCAAGCGATCCTCCCACCTCAACCTCCCAAGTAGCTGGGACCAAAGGCACACGCTACAACGCCCGGCTAATTTTATTTTTTGTAGAGACAGCGTCTCCCTTTGTTGCCCAAGCTACTCTCGAACTCCTGGGCTCAATGACTCTCCCATCTCGTCCTCCCAAAGTGCTGAAAAAAAGTTTCAAAGCTGGATGTGGTGGCTCATGCCTGTAATCCCAGCACTTTGGAGTCCAAGGTGGGAGGACTGCTACTTTTCACTCTGCAAAGGAGGGGCACGCACAGTAAGCAGAGGGGCAGGGGAAAGCCGGGCTGCTCACAACAGCAGCCTTTGAAGGCACGGGCTCCCCTATCTGCCAGGCACCGACAGACACTGGAAGGGTCTTCGTGCTCATTTCTAGGCTGTACCTAGTGACCACAGAGGTCCCCTTCCACTATAAAGTACAGGAACCTCCTTTGAAAGGGCAAACACAAGGAGGGCAAGAGTCACTGAGAACCACAGTGGATGTCTAGGGCCCTGGGCCTTCAGATGCATCTGGTGAGGGGGTTGGAAACCCAGGTTCCTGGGCCATCTCTGAAGATTCTGATGAGATTGTGCAGAGGCCTGGGCACTGGGGGCTTCTTGCACCAGTGTGCCCTTCCTAGGCATGAGGGGCTCCTGGCAGGGCCTGCTGGAGCCCCACCTGGTGTCTGATCCCACAGTCACCCAGCTGTCAACCCAGATCCCAGCACACATTCTCTCAAGTGGCAGGGGGCAGTGCCTCGTCCAGGCCAAAGGTTCTCAGGGGCCCTTGGCCAATGTGTCCCCAGGACCAGAAGCGGATGGAGAAGATCTCGAAGCGGGTGAATGCCATCGAGGAGGTGAACAACAATGTGAAACTGCTCACAGAGATGGTGATGAGCCACAGCCAGGGTGGTGCAGCAGCTGGCAGCAGCGAGGACCTCATGAAGGTGCGCCTGCCTCCCTGCCTACCCCGCTCCCTGCCCACTCCACAGCCCACGCGGACCCTCACCCACCCACCCTGCTGCCCTCAGGAACTGTACCAGCGCTGTGAGCGGATGCGGCCCACACTCTTCCGACTGGCGAGTGACACAGAGGACAATGATGAGGCCTTAGGTGAGCCCGGGGCAGGTGCTGAGGTCAGGTCCCCTACTCTCCCTCCACCTCCTGCCCCCACCTCCCCCAGGCCCTGCTAAGTATCTGCAGTTGGAAGGAGCCACCACCAGGGGGCCCCCTTCTCCAGCAGCGACCTTGGGTTTCTCCTCTCTGAGGACATAGAGCAGGGGCCGCTCGGCTGTTGAGAGGCCCTGTGGGCCAGCCCCCTTAACAGGCATCTCATTTACTGCCCGCAGCTGCACAGGAGGCAGAACCATCCCCTTTTCACAACTGGGGCTAAGGGAGGAAAATGACTTGCCCAGATCACAGAGCAGAACAGTGGCAGAGCCAGGGGAGACAGAGGGCCATCTGCCCCCAGACCTTCCTCCCTGGTGAGGGCGAATGGAAGCTAAGAGTGCATCCCACAGCCCGGGCAGTTCCAGACCTGAGCCTGACGGCTTCTGCCAGGGCCACATACCAGGTTCTTTACCTTGATCTCTGCCCACGTGTCAGCCTGGGCCACTTGGGCTGCGGTCTGGGCACCATCCACTCCCTCATTAAGCAGGAGCCCCACCCACAAGGCTCACTGCCCAGATTGCCCCACACCCTGGCACCCGGGCAGGTAGTGTTGCCAAGGGCCTGATTGGTGCCAGGCACTGTTCTAGGCCCTCAGGGATCTGGCACTGATCAAAGTTGGCAAAAGGCCGGGTGCAGTGGTTCACACCTGTAATCCCAGCACTTTGGGAGGCCAAGGTCGGAGGATTGCTTTAGGCCAGGAGTTCAAGACCAGCCTGGGTAACATAGAGAGACCCAGTCTCTATTTCAAATGTATTTATATTTAAAAAAAAAAAAAAGGTTGACAAAAGCTTCCTCATGGTAGTTTAGTGAGAGGAGACAGACAATAACTAAGTCCATGAGCACCGACAGTTTGTCACAGTGGTGAGTGACATGGAGGAAGAGAAGCAGGGAAGGGATGAGGTGGTGCAGGAGGGATTTAGGACAGGCCTCCCTGAGGTGAGCCTTGGGTGAAGACCTGAAGGCAGTAAGGGATGAAGCTATGCAGAGATCCGGGGCAGCCAGAGAGCAGAGCTGGAGTGGAGGCCTGGAAGCAGGAGCGGACCCAGCGTGTTGAGAGACAGCCTGGGCAGTATGGCAGGGAGTGAATGAGGGAAGGGTGAGAGGTGAGACCAGGGAGGTAGCGGAGGGCCAGAGTCTCAGCAGACGAGATGGGCTGTTTCCCTGCCCCTTTCCCTTCCCCTCACACACAGGCTGTGATGGATGTGGGGTCCTCGTCCCCCGCCGCCCAGAGGCCCCCACAGTCCTTCAGCCTGGCCTCTCCCCTCCTGCCTGTTCCAGCGGAGATCCTGCAGGCCAATGACAACCTCACTCAGGTGATCAACCTGTATAAGCAGCTGGTGCGGGGTGAGGAGGTCAACGGTGATGCCACAGCCGGCTCCATCCCTGGTGAGGAGGTGGCAGGAGAGCTGGGAGGGCACCCATCAGGCCGGAGGGGCACAGAGACTGCAGGGTGGTGTGTGGTCTCAGAGCAGCTGGAATGACTGCCAGGGTGACCCTGGCCCCTTAAGATGGGGAAGGCCCCAGGGAGGGAGCTGGGGGTGAAGTCAGTGCCAAGCCTGCAGCTGTGGGGGAAGAAGTCTGGATGTTGGTGGGGGAGCTGAGGGTTTGGCGAGGACAGGCGGAAGAAGGAAGGCTTTCTTTCATTTGACAAATCTGGCACCTGTTGTATAGGGCTAGATGACACCCCCGAGGCTTTATTTATCAGAAAATGCAAGGGGGGTTAGGAAAGTAAACATTACAGACTCAGTTCTAATAAGGGTAAGATAGCAGCCTTGGGGGGTCACAAAAGGGGTTAGAATTGGTTCTGTTAGGGAGAAGTGGGGATGGAGGCGCTGCACGGAAGCAGCCAAGTTTCAGCAGGGCCTTAAGGATGGGTAGCAGTTTGCCCAGTAGAGCTAAGAAGGAAATACATTCCGGACAGAAGTACCATCATATGCCAAAGAGAAGTCCTGTTGAGCAGCTTCCAGGCAGAGGCTGGTGTGGCCAAGGAAGGGGAGGCAGGAGACCAGTGGTAAAGCATCGGGGGTTAGGTGTTGTTCCCCCGCAACCCCTGTGGACTCCGAGAGACACGTGTACACCCAGGACTTGCCAGCCTCTTCTTTCCCACCCCAGGGAGCACCTCGGCCCTGCTGGATCTCTCAGGCCTGGATCTCCCGCCTGCAGGCACCACCTACCCAGCCATGCCCACCCACCCTGGCGAGCAGGCCAGCCCTGAGCAGCCCAGTGCCTCAGTTTCCCTGCTTGACGACGAGCTCATGTCTCTGGGTGAGGAAGAGGCCAGGCCTGGAGGAGGGCGGGCTCAGCAGCAGATGGGGCATGATCCCAGGGCCCACTCACAGGTAGCAGAACCACGTACCCCAGGTGTGAATCCTGTAGGGCACATGGATGAGCATTAGGCCCACTTCACAACTGAGGAAACCGAGGCTCGGGGAAGTTAGGAGCTTGTGCGAGGCCACACGGCCAGAGGGTGAGGCTGGCAGCCTCTAAGCCAGCCTCGGATAAGCTAACCAGCATTCAGGCTCTGGCAGCCCTGGGGGGGAAACCAGGGGATTTCCCCGCAACAGGTTACAGCCTGGAATTGAGAACTGTCTGGGCAAAAGTTCAGCAGTTTCTCCATCCACCAAGAGGAGAGCGAGGGCTCTGGGCTCCAGAGCACCCAGAGGCGCCAGAGAAGCCAAGGCCAGAGCGCCAGGGACTCGGTGATCCAAGCTGGTCCAGGGCCAGGCCTGCTGTTACTCCCGGGCAGGCTCCGGCTCCGGAGCCCAGCAGGGGCCAGGCTTACCCCGGGGAAGCAGCAAAGTGGTCCCAGCTGCCCAAACCATTTTTGGGTTTCCAGCTGCTCTCAGGGCAGCAGCCCCATCCGAGAGCTGAGATCAGAACAGCCTCCTCCTGAGAGCGCTGAAGGGATGAAGAACAGAGATGTTAGAGCCCCATCAAAGGAATCCTCAGGGATATGTTGGAAGCCTAGATTGAGACTGTGGTTTTCTGAGCCAGTTCTGAAGCAAAAACCAGACCCGAAGGCCTTGAAGAAGTGATGGGGGCCCGGGGCGCCCTGGGTGGGGTCTGCCTGGGTTCCAGGAGTGCTTCCTTAGGTGGTGCCCACTACTGCACTCTGTCCTGTCTTAGGTGACCCTCACCGTCTCTGCAGGCAGGTGCTGTTAATAGCCCCACTGCACAGTGAGGAAATGGCAGCACAGAAAAGCTCAGTGGCTCATGCTTGGAATCCCAGCACTTTGGGAGGCCGAGGCAGAGGGATGACTTGAGGTCAGGAGTTTGAAACTAGCCTGGCCAACATGGCGAAACCCCGTCTCTATTAAAAATACAAAATTAGCTGGGCATGGTGGCACATGCCTGTAGTCCCAGCTACTGGGGAGGCTGATGCAGGAAAATTGCTTGAACTGGGGAGGTGGAGGTTGCGGTGAGCCGAGATGGCACCACTGCACTCCAGCCTGGGTGACAGAGCGAGGCTCCATCTCACAAAAAAAAGAAAAAGAAGAAGAAAGGCTGGGTGACTTGTGCAGAAAGGGCTCCAGGACTTGAGCTGGGCTCTGATCCTGAAGCCACACTGTGAGCAGCTGGGCTGCTCTGACTTGTTGTTCATAAGCAAGGAAAAGGAAATGAGGACCTGGAGTGTGGAGGGAGAGCTGAGGGGAAAGGAGGCCCAGTTGTGAGCTCCCTTTGTGAACCCACCAGCCAGCACCCTCCCTGAAGCTGCTTACAAGCCCCATGCAGCCGCCCCCTCTTCATTCAGAGCCGAGGGTGACTGCAGGGAGAGGACCTTTACCCCATTCTACAGAGAGGTAAAGGACAGTCAAGGGACAGGAACGTTCATACAAGGTTTATCTTCCCCTGTGGAGCCAGCCCTGGGTAGCAGCTACCTGAGGGGCAGCGGGTAGGGAAGTACTGCAGGGCCACCAGCCCCCAGCTAGCAGCTGCAGCACCACCTCCACAGGAGAAGCAAGATGCAGCCGCACTTCCTGTCCCCACACTGCATTGGCATAGTCCTGAGCCACCAGCTTCCTTCTGTTTTCCTCTCAGAGGCAAAGCATGGGGGCACAGGAGCCAGAAGTGCCAGGGCAGCCTGCAGCCTGGGCCTGGGGAATGGAGGAGGCCCTGGGGCCACACAGGGGGCTGGTCCTCACTCTTCACGGCAGGGGTGGGAGACAGGTTCCTGTCCGTCAAGGAGGGTGTTCAGGCAGCCTTAACCTCCCCCGTCTCAAGTGATCCTCCCATCTCAGGTTCCTGAGTAGTTGGGACTACAGGTGTGTGCCACCATGCCCGGTTAATTTGTTTATTTTTAGTAGACACAGGGTTTCACCTGTGTTGGCCAGGCCGGTATTGAACTCCTGGTCTCAAGTGATCCACCCACCTCAGCTTCCTAAAATGCTGGGATGACAGGCATGAGCCACTGCGCCCACCTCTTTTTGGTTTTGAGATGGGGGTCTCACTATATTGCTCAGGCTGGTCTCAAACTTCTGGCCTCGACTAATCCTCCCATCTCAGCCTCCCAAGTAGATGGGACCACAGGCACTGGCTAATTTTTTTTCCTTTTATTCTTTAGAGGTGGAGTCTCTATGCTGCCTGGGCTTATCTCAAACCCCAGCTTCAGCCTCCCAAATAGCTGGGATTACAGACATTAGCCACTGCACCTGGCTGGTGTCTCCATTTTACAGATGAGGCTGTCACCCCCCCAATATCACACAGCCAAGTGGCAGAGTTGTGTTCAAATGCTGGCAGTCAGGCCATGCTCTGTCTGAGTCCAGATTCTGCCATTTTCCAGCTGTGTGTCCTCGGGCAGTTTATTTACCAACTCTGAGTCCATTTTCTTATCCCTAAAAGAGGGCTGAGAAGCTCACCCCTACTGTTGAAGCTTGTTTGAGGATTAAGCAAGACCAGCATCTGAAGGGCCTGACGCATCTAGGGCATCATCAATGCACTTTATCTCTGGCCTCTAAGAAGTGCATCTAGAAGAGACCCAACTGTCACAGCTTCCTGGTACCCTTGCCTTTGCCTCTCAGGTAGCACTTCGGTTTGGACCTCACTTTTTCAGGATTTGTAGAAACAAGATCCCTTATCTTCTCTAGGTCAGATCTGGGGTGAACTTGGCTGACAGTATTCCCGGGCAGGCAGAGGTCAGGCTGGCTGGTGACCTGCTGCCTCCTTCCCATTGGCAGCTAGTTCCAAGGCCATCCACAGGGCCCCCCCAGCCCTCTGTAGTACCAGTGAGCCTCACTGGCATGTGCCAGGGCCAACAGGGCCTTCAGTGTCGCCTCCAGTCCAGCCCTGTCCTCATATTTTTGGGGACACTGTGGCTCAGCCAGCACAGTGCCTAGCCCACAGTCACCCAGCAGGCGTCCCTGGAGTGGGCCAGTGGCGGGCACAGAACTGCTCTCTGCTTGCCTGGATGCATGAGGAGAGGAACCTCATCTCCTTGCAGCCCAGCCCTGCAGGCTCTCTGCTGCCAGACGACGAGTGAAGATGAAAGTCCTGATGTCTGTTGTCTTTGTGCACAGACAACAGTGGCCTGGCCAGGAAGAGGGGAAGCGTGTGTGGGGTCAGCAGAAGGGGCTGCCGGGATCTTGGTTACTAGTTCTGCTCTGCTGCTGGTTCCCTCTGAAAGTGTGGGTTTCTCCCCTCCGTGCTGAGCCTCAGAAAGGGGCAGGGAGCCCCATGCCAGCACACATGGCCCCTCGGCTCTCTGGCCTCTGCAGGGTCAGCCCAGCTCCTTCACCTCTCTCCTGCTTTCCCCTCAGGCCTCAGTGACCCCACACCCCCTTCAGGCCCAAGCCTGGATGGTACCGGATGGAACAGCTTCCAGGTAGGAGGGGACCACAAACTAGTCTGGCCTGTCCCAGTCCCAGGGTCAGGGCAGCTGGGACAAGCAGCCTGGAGAAACTAAAAGGATGGATGGGCTCTATTCAAGGGCCCAGGGCCAGGGGGTGGCCCAGGGGCCTGGAGACACCCACCCAGGGTAGAGGGCCTCCCCTTACCTCCAGCTGTATCTTCCCCAAGTCTCAGCCTTGGGGCTGCAGCCCAGCCTTTGGGATTGGGATTGAGATGGGCAATCCCTCTTCCTTTCCCTTGAGGGTGACAGAGGTCCCTGGAATATAGAACCCCTAACCATACCTAGCCACCCTGCATCATGGACATGGGTGGTCTGGGGTCCCCACCTCTGTGGCTGCTTTCCCAGATACCATTTGCAGGGAGGACACTGAGCCTCAGGGCAGGATCAGGTGATGCTGACACCTCTCTAGACAGCCCCACCCCACCTGCATCCTTTTCCCCACAGTCGTCTGATGCCACTGAGCCCCCAGCCCCTGCTCTGGCCCAGGCCCCCAGTATGGAAAGCCGACCCCCAGCGCAGACATCCCTGCCAACAAGCAGCGGTCTGGACGACCTAGACCTCCTGGGGAAGACGCTCCTGCAGCAGTCGCTGCCCCCGGAGTCCCAGCAAGTGCGGTGGTGAGGGCCCACCATGGCTGGCATGGGGTGGGGAGCACTCCCCGTTCCCACAAACCAGCAACTTTTCCTGGGCTTGTCCAGGCCCAGCAGGGAGAGGCTCGTTGTTGTCTTGTTCTATAAGCAGCAGATGCCAAGCACTGCACCTGCCTCTGGAAACACAACAGTGCCCAAGGCAGACCTGGGCCCATCTCACAGAGCACAGTTTATGAGACCTGGGCCCACTGGCCTGGCCTCCCCCGAGGTGTTCCCAGCTCCCTTGAGAAAGGCCCAGAGGGCCAGCGGAGGGGAGGACACTGGGCTGGAGTGAACAGGTGGGGTGCAGAGTGGAGGGAGAACAAGAGCTGCTCCTTCTGAAGGTAAGAAGACCCAAGGCCAGAGAGACAGCCACACGTGCCAGCCTTTCCTGTGCCCTTGATCTCTCCATCACCAAAGAATCACTTCTTTTTCTTTTTTTGAGACGGAGCCTTACCCTGTCACCCAGGCTGGAGTGCAGTGGCATGATCTCGGCTCACTGCAACCTCCATCTCCCAAACTCAAGCGATTCTCCTATATCAGCCTCCTGAGTAGCTGGGACCACAGGTGTGCGCTACCACGCCCAGCTAGTTTTTTGTATTTTTTATAGAGACCAGGTTTCGCCATGTTGCCCAGGCTGGTCTCAAACTCCTGAGCTCAAGCGATCTGCCCGCCTCAGCCTCCCAAAGTGTTGGAATTACAGGGGTGAGCCACCACGCCTGGCCAAGAATCACTTCTTAATGCACTGTCCCCCCATTAAGGGAGAAGCAGCAGCCAGCCCCCCGGCTCACACTCCGGGACCTGCAGAATAAGAGCAGCAGCTGCAGCTCCCCCAGCTCCAGCGCCACCAGCCTTCTCCACACCGTGTCCCCAGAGCCCCCCAGGCCTCCGCAGCAGCCCGTACCAACCGAGCTCTCACTGGCCAGCATCACTGTGCCCCTGGAGTCCATCAAGCCCAGTGAGTAGGGCTGGGGTAGGCACAGGCTGGGCTGGGTCAGCTTGCTGCACTGTCAGGAGCTCTGTCTGGGGAAGCTAGCGGGAAAGCGGGGCTCCCCTGGCTCTGCCACTGGCCAACCGGAGGGGAGCTCTGAACAAGGCCCTCCCCTTCCCAGGAGTCAGTTTCCTTATCTGCCCCAGAGCAACCAGAGGACTGCTGTACAAACTCCAGGCTTATACAAGCAAGAAGACCTCTAGGGAACCGGCTCTGGGCCCCTTCCCTCATTGCCCTCTATGAGCTCCCTGTGACCAAAGACACTACCCCCACAGTGTCTCCCAGCAGTAGGCAGAGCTGCCCCTCTCACCAGTAGGAGAACCCTGAGCTCAGAAAAGGGGAGTGACTGCCACGAGGTCACACAGCTTGAGATTCACCCTCACCAAGTCCCTCACCCCAGCACTCCAGGCAGCAGCCACACTGCATCGGGGGAACCTGGGCTGTGACTCGGCTCCGGGGTGGGTGTCCTGCCTCCACTATCAGACTTGGGGTTCACCTGCCCTCTCTGGGCACCGCTCTGTGCCCCTGCCTGCACTGCCGCACAGGGTCCAGGTAATGCCCCAAAGGAGGGCTTTGCTCTTGTTGCCAGTACAGCAGCCAGCTCCTGAGGCGAGCCGGGTGGGGGCTGGGGGCAGAGCAGATGTGCTCTAGCTCAGCTGTCCCATCACCCTTCCATCTTCTCCCGCAGGCAACATCCTGCCCGTGACTGTGTATGACCAGCACGGCTTCCGCATCCTCTTCCATTTTGCCCGCGACCCACTGCCAGGGCGCTCCGACGTGCTGGTGGTAGTGGTTTCCATGCTGAGTACCGCCCCCCAGCCCATTCGCAACATCGTGTTCCAGTCAGCTGTCCCCAAGGTGACAAGCCAGTCGGACAGGGCATGCCTCCCTCCTCTCAAGCCAGGGTGACGTGGAGCTGGGTGGGGAGCCACCTGTCAGGGGGGCAGGTCTCTTTCCCTTGCTGGGTGGTCAGGGTAGAAGGGACCAGAAGGCTGAGCCTCAGGATCCCCGGAGGGGAGCTGGCAGGCTGGGCCTGGTTCCTCGGAGCAGGGCAAGCAGCCAGGGCTAGCTGTGCCCATCCTGCCGTCTGCCCACAGGTTATGAAGGTGAAGCTGCAGCCACCCTCGGGCACGGAGCTGCCGGCTTTTAACCCCATCGTCCACCCCTCAGCGATCACCCAGGTCCTGCTGCTTGCCAACCCCCAGAAGGTAAGGGGCCCCCAGGCAGTGCTGCAGGGTGGGGGCGGCCACTTCTCCTCCTCTGACCCCTCTGCCTTTGCCGTCTCTTTCCCAGGAGAAGGTTCGCCTCCGCTACAAGCTCACCTTCACCATGGGTGACCAGACCTACAACGAGATGGGGGACGTGGACCAGTTCCCCTCACCCGAAAGCTGGGGTAGCCTCTAGAACAGAGAGGGGCTGGGGAGAGGAAGGGGCAGAGGGACCGGTCACTGTCCAGCCTGGAGGGAGGCAGTGGTGGCCAAGGACACCCTTTGTTGCCCATGGCCATTCACCCCCAGGCCTGGTGCTTCTCCCCACACCCCTGTAGGCCTCAAGTGACTCTTCCCCCTTCTGCTCCGGCCCCACCCCTGCTGAGCCAAACCCAGTAGGAGGCTGGGCCTGGGTTTGTGCCACTGGGGTCTCCATCACCGGGACCCAGAGAGGGAGGGGCTGCGTAGCCTTGGAAGAACTTGGGTCATGGGGAGGAAGCGCGGCTGTCGGGGAAGGGCCAGGACCTCAGGCCCAGCTCCAACCCCAGCTGGGGTGGGGTCTTCCCCGCCTGTCTCTTATGCCTTATGGGAAGGCCCAGCCATAACTCGGGGGCCATGCTGGAGCTGGGGACCAGCTCAGGCCTCCTCCATAGGAACCCAGTGACTGGGGGGTGACGCCTACACCCCCAGCTATTTGCACTCTGGTGTGTGGTTTGACTCTGCTTTTCTTCCGGATTGGCCCTGTGGTCACAGCCTCAGGGGGCCAGGCTGGGGGAACCTCACCTGGCCCCTGCTCCTCCTGGGGGTTTCCCTTTGCCATTGGGCCCCGAGGGACTGTGGGGGCTCAAGGGTAATACCAGAGGCCCATGGCCCCAGCGAGGGGCTGTGGGGCGCCTAGAGTTCTCAGTGTGTCTCTTTCATTCATTGGCCTCTGCTGGGGCCTCCTATGGGTGTCTCACGTCTGTCCATCCATCTGTCCGTGGTCAGAAGTGGGGTCAGTGTGTGAGTGAGAGCAGGAGTATTTATGAAAATAAAACGTCGTTTTTCCTGGACCAGCTGCTCTCGTGGCCCTTCGGAGGTTGAGGGAGATGGGAGGGGTCGAGTCCACGTTCCCCAGGGCTGCCCTGTAGACCTCTCCACTTCCGTCTTTGGAGGTCAGGCCGTGGGCCCCCTCCCCACCACCCCCAGGCCCTGCACCGGAAGAGGCCCTGCAAAGGGGCCTGTGGCCAGTGCTGAGTCACCAAAGAGGGCGCTGGGCTGTGGTGGACCAGGACCGTCCCAGCTGGAAGTGGGCGACTGCTAGGGCCTGGCAGGAGCCCCAGCTGCTACAGACACCGAAGGGGAGGCCCCTGGCTGCTCACGACTTCCTCCTGCTGTGCTCAGCCCTCCACACAACCTCAATGCTGCAGCACCCTGGAGGGAAGTCCAAGCCCAGCTTCTCCCTCCCCCCAGACATCACTCCCTTGCCCAGCACCAATCACAGTTTGTTTGGGAGCAGACCCAGGGACCCTGAGCTGGGCCCCACCACTCCCAGCGGCAGCTCTCCCCCACATAGTGCTATCAGAGTTTTCTCCAACCAGGAGGCTGGGGTCCAAGCTTGGGCGTGGCTTCGAGGCCACACAGCTGGGAGCGAGGGGGCGCTAGTCCAGGCAGATGGGCCCCGTTGTGTGGGAGGCCAGCCCTGCGTGTGGCTCTGCAGGAAAGTGTTCCCTGCTCAGATGAGTCTGGGGAGGCTGCCCACGGTTTCTCCTGAGCTGATGAGCCCATACGGACCCTGGGAAGTCCCTCATTTAAGAAGCCATTTTCACTTTGCTAATCTAGTGTTTCCCAATCTGAACTTGGCCGCTGAACCCTTCTCCTTAGATATGGTTGTAACATGCTGGAGAATTGCCCAGCACACCCGCCTCCCAGCATGCGCTCTTTAACACTCATCAGCAAGCAAGGGGCCCCTCTCTGCTGGGCCCACACTGGAAGCGCAGGCTGGCTGAGAGCTCCTCCATGTCCGCCTTACTGCTGAGGGGACAAGAGGCATTAGCTGCGCCCCGCGGGAGCCTCCTATCAGATCCCTACAGCGGGACTCCCACCCTGGCACAGCCCTCCAGACAGAGCCTGGCCGCTGGAGGCTTCCAGACACCCTCTCAGCCACGTGGCCTCGTTCCTGTTCCCCTCCCCTACCCTGCAGGACTCGCCTCCACACTTGTGATGTCTCCTGAAGATAACTCCAGTTGGAAGTTTCTTCTACCTGAAATGAAACCATATCGCCTGCAGCATCCACTTGTGGTGCCGGAGTACCGCCTCCAGCACAGTCTCCATTACTGGCCGTGGCAGGGAGGAGTACAGGTTGGCATGCGGAACAGGTGGGACTGTGAGCTGGGAGTCTGGGGGCTGGTTCTGGCTGGGTCACTGGCTTGCTGTGTGATTTTGAGGAAGGTGCTTTCCTTTATGGAAAAGGGGAGAGGGACTCAATGAGCTATAAGGTCCCTCTGAGGGGTCCTTGGACAAAGGAGCCAGGCTGTCAGCTTTGGAGTGACCCAGGATGTTCCGGGGACGGGAAGGTGGGGTCCCTTCAGCCTTTGGACCTTCTCCCTTGCCTTGACCTTAACCCACCCATCCTGTCAGTCATGCCAGTGTTTCCTGAGCAGCCCCTGAGCCAGCCCGTCCTAAGAGTTCACAAGCTGGCAAGGACTTGGGAGCCAGTGTGGCACCCTGAGGGCGAAGACATAAGGTACCACAGAAGCCCTGCATCTGTCTGAGAGTCTGGGATAGGTTCTAACCAGAGGAAAGGACCCTGGGCCTCCACTCCCTGGAGGAGTCCTTCCCCAAATACCATGTTACTGCACAGAGGCCCGGGCCACTGCGCTCTTCAGTCTCAGGGGCTGGGATGCGGTGCACTGGGGAGGCGTGTGCTCTGTCTCTTGAAGGGTGACCCCCTGTGCCATGCCAAGACCAGTGGGACTTCCCAGATCTCGAAGCCACACTTCCATTTCTGTTGATTTGGCCGAGGCAGCAGTTAATTTTGGTTTTCAGCAACCGCAGCACACTGTTCGTCTGTTTGTGGCAGCCAGGAGAAGTGGCAAGGGCCTAGGAGCCTGGGAGCCTGGGAGCGTGCTCCTGCCTAGTCGTTTTTTGTTGTTGTTGTTGTTGTTGTTGTTGTTGTTTTTACGGAGTTTCGCTCTTGTTGCCCAGGCTAGAGTGCAATGGCACGATCTCGGCTCACTGCAACCTCTGCCTCCCGAGTTCAAGCGATTCTCCTGCCTCAGCCTCCCGAGTAGCTGGGATTACAGGCCTGCACCACCACATCCTGCTAAGTTTGTATTTTTAGTAGAGACGGGGTTTCTCCATGTTGGTCAGGCTAACTCCCACCTAAGGTGATCCACCTGTCTTGGCCTCCCAAAGTGCTGGGATTACAGGCGTGAGCCACCACACCCAGCCCCCAGTCAGTTTTTTGGGGTTTGTTTGAGGCAAGGTTTCTGTCAGCCAGGCTGGAGGGCAGCGTTGTATACACAGCTCCCTGCAGCCCTGACCGCCTGGCTCAGGCAATCCTACCCTCTTAGCCTCCTGAGGAGCTGGGACCACAGGTACGTGCCACCACGCCCAGCTAATATTTTTATTTTTTGTATAGAGTTTCGCCACGTTGCCCAGGCTGGTCTGGAACTCCTGAGCTCAAGCGATCCACCTGCCTCAGCCTCCCAAAGTGTTGTGGTGAGCCACTGTGTCCGGTCTGCCTGGTCTCTCGACATACCCCCTCCCCCAGTCTCTTTGGGCCTCGAAACCAGGGCAAGGCAGGCAAGAGGAGCCACCGGACCTGATGCCTGTAGCCTGAAATGCCCCGTGAAATGTGAGGTGAGGCCCAGAGAAGTCACACATTAGGGGCTGAGTCTGGGCCAGCAGTCTTGAGGTGTCTACCAGCATGGCACATTGCCCCCTACCTCCCAAGTCCTCCCCCCAGCCTCTGTCGGGCTGTCCTCTGGGGCTGGGCTCAGGGTACACACTCCTCCAGGGCTATCAGGATTAAAATGGAGTCCTCAGCCTTAGGGCCATCCCAGGATTTCCTGGAAAGTCCTTTGGGCTTGGGGAGGGAGGTGAGGGAGTTTTTAGAGCCCCAGAGATCTCACTATGCCCCTAGCTGCTCTGAGTGGAAGTCCACACAGAGGGCAGCACCGCAGGATGCTACAAACAGGCAATTTGTCAAAGTGTCTAAAATGAGATGTTTCTGCCCCTGCAGCCCCTGCTTCTGACTCCCGTTACCACCACCACTCAGCTGCTGACCTCCCTTTCCACATCCTGCTCAAGCCTTACCAGCACACGCTACCCAGACTGTCCCAGGCTTTCACAGACAAATCCGCACAGAGGCTGCCGGGCCCTCAAAGCAACCACAGAGGTTAAGGCGGAGCCAAAGGCCAATATTTCTGGAGCTCCCAGGCAATGCCGTCTGGGTATGGCACAGCAGGAGAGCCCATGCGGGCTTAGGAGACTGTCAGATCTGTTTCCTAACTTGGCCTCTACCACTTTCCCAGCTGGGGACCTTAGGCCAGGTGCCTTGGGCTATTCACCTGTAAAATGGGGACAGTGATACCAGCCTCACTGGAGGATATGCTATAGCACATGACAAAAAGTCCCATTGACCCAAGGCAGCTCGACACACACAGGGGTCGCTGTGGCAGGAATGGGGGTAAGGGGTCTTTCCATTCCTGACTTGGCAAGCTGAATAATGATGGTAACAAGAAACAGCGCAAGGCACTTTATAAGCATCTTGCATCTATTAATTAACCCTTCTATGAGGTAGGTACTATTATTTCCAATTTACTGAGGAGGATGCTGAGGTTCAGAGACGTGAAGTGTCCCACCTAAGGTCACCCAGCTAATGAGAGCCAGAGCCTGGCCAGATAGCCTCCTCCACACCCTTAAGCTCTCTCTGTTCCTGCTGCCTGAGCCACTGTGACAGGCACACTGCTGGGTCCCAGAGGATTTAGCAGGAGCCAGCTAAGACCAGCCTGGTAGAGAACGACCCAAGTCAACAGGCCCCTGGATTGGGGAAGGGCCCCACGAGGGGTTGGCTGGGGACTTCTGAGGTCCCCCTTCTGCGTCCGCAGTTTAGAAAGGCCATGATCCCAACACCCACTGATCAAAACTTCTGAGTCCGTAAGTCTCTGATCACAACATCCTTCTAAGGAACAGCCTATAACCCTAACCCAACCTTTGGGGAGTTCATCCTTCTATGATTCAACATCCAGGTGTGACAAGGGAGGGCCTAAAATCTACCCGGCACCCAGCTAGGAGGCACAACAGCCCCACCCGAATCCGACTCAAAGGCCCAGGATGTCTCTCCTGCCCAGGACCCTTAGGTCTGGCTGGAGGGGAGTCTGGAGACCAGGGCAGGAGTGCGGGGCAAGAGCTCAGTTAGACTGATAATAATGGCTCTGGTAGTTTCCACCACAGCTGTGGCTACAACCCACGTGTACTGACCCCTCACCAGGCCGGAGCTGGGGCTCAGGACTGGGCAAATCTAGGAGGGACAGAGGTATAAGCCAAACCTTGCCTTCAGGGACCTTCAGACCAGCTATAGAACCAGACAAGGCCAGGCCCAGTGTGGTCTGGGCTGGGGGCTTGGCTGGAACAGAGCGGGGACACTACATAGTCCAGAGACTTCCCGAGGGACAGGAAGGATGGCACCTGAGGTTCCCTTGCCATGCCACCTATAGTCACTGGCCAGCAGCCTTCCTGTTGGGAAAAGGGAGATGGGGGAGGGAACCTTGCCTGACGTCTCATCCTGGCCTGAGCTTTGATCTTGGAGCCTCCCAACTTCCCACCAGGATTCCACACTCAGGTGGGCTCCCATCTGGGAGGCTCTGGCCATAGCAGGCAGCTGTTGGGTTCCCTTCTCAGCTCCTCCCACCCCCAGTGAGGCCTGCCTCATTAGGGAGGAGAGAAGCAGCCAGTGAGTGTGCCAGGCCCTGTGCTGGGCACTGGGAGTATGGAGATGTGTGGGGGCCAAGGTCCTGCCTCTGAGAGGCGCCCAGTCTGCACCGGCACACAGTAGTGGTTCAAATAGTCTCAAACTAAACTGAAACTAACAAAGCAAAGTGCAGAGGGTGTGGCAGGACTCTGCGGCGCACCCTCCCCTCTTCCCCACGCCTGTGGCTCCTGATGCCACGGGTGCAGGGTAAGGAGAGCCTACTGTTTCCTAAAGGCTCTCTCATCTTGTAAAACCAGCAGTTATGGAGCACTTACTGTATGCCTAACTCTGTGTTGAGTGGAGGGCCAAAGAGAACTCCTACTGAGTTTGGGGGGTGGTTAGAGCAGCACCCACATCATTGCCCTACAAGAAGGAAGGGGGACGGAGGCTGTTTGACAAGAGGAATGAGAGGAGACGGGCTTCACAGATGGAGCAAACTGCCAGGAGATGTGGAGAACAGGGTGTCGCGAACCGCTCTGGGAGGGTTCCTGGTGGCTGAGGGAGGGGTGGTACGCACCTCCCTTAAAGGGAGCTGGCAGGGGTGTCTTGTCCACTCTGCAGAATGGGCAGGCCCAAGACAGCTGGCCCATCAGACCATTAGAAACAGCGAGTCCGGAGTTCCAGGGGCTTGTCCGCGGTCCACGGCCACACAGCAGCCCGTGGCCCCAGGAAGCCAAAGCTCCCAGCCAGTCATCCAGTGGTGGGGGGTTTAGTTCCAGGAGGCCAGAGGTCCTCTGCGGGAGAGAGTGCAGGGCAGTATCCGCGGCAGGCCCAGAGGGGCCAGGACAGGTCAGAAAGGCCTACCCCTCTTTCGCTTGGCACCCTTTCCTCTTTGCGAGGGATGCAAAGGTTATTTATACCCCGGGCCTGCAGGCTGCGGGTGGGGCAGGCACCCCGCCTGGGGCGGGTTGCGGGCGCGGGGGCAGGAACGGGCTTACCTGCTTCCCGCCACCGGGGCTGGGCGGGGCGCTGCGGGGAGGAGGAGCCGGGCACAACCTGTAGACGGCCGCGGCCGGCGGACACACAGCAGCGGGGGCCCGGCCGGGGGTCGCCGGGGGGCCCGGAAGCCGGGGGAGAGCGAGGAAACCAACTTGGAGAGGGGAGTGACCTGGGGGCCGGGGGCGGAGTCGTGAGCGGGGGAGGAGAGAGCCGGCCGCCAGCAAGAGCCGCGCGGCGGCCCAGGAAGCGAGAGCGCCGCCCACCCATCCGGGGCAAGAGCCGCGCCGCAGGAGAGGCAGGCTGGATCAGGGGCTCCCCGGACCCGCGACCCCCCCCGTGACCCCGCAGCCCCCAGCCCGCCCCCAAGATGATGAAGAGGCAGCTGCACCGCATGCGGCAGCTGGCCCAGACGGGCAGCTTGGGACGGTGAGTGTCACCCCCTTCCAGCCCCACTCTTACCCCGGCAGGACCTGAGGGTTCGTAAAAGGGTCGGGGGAGACGGGGGTGGGGGAGGCTGGGGACAGCTGGGCAGCGACCCTCTGAGCGGCCAGACTCTTGCCCTCTCTTCCTCCCCTCTGAATGCCGCCCCCGTCTCTCGGGCAGAGCTGGAGGAGCAGAGGTGGCCTTTGGGGGAAGGGATGCCCCCCCTTACTGGATTGGAGGGGGCTCCAGGCGGGAGAATGCTCTCTGCCCTAGGACACTGGGACTTCTCTGCCTGTACGAGTCTCTAAGTGGATGGTCCTCCTGACCTCACTTGTACCCTCTGGACAATGGGGCAGTTCACCACCTCTGCTTGCTGGGCCAGGGAGGGAGGAGGGTCGATTTAGGGCCACAGACCTGGGGCGAGGGGAGGAGATGGGTCCTGGCCTGGTGGGAGGAGGGGCCTGCCCCTGGCCTGCAGCGTCCCTTCCCCTCCCCCTCCCCCCAGTCCAGGGGCCTCCTGCTTCTCCGTCTCGTTTCTGCTTTTCTTGGACTCAGGTGGAAACATCCCCAGGTCTCCCAGCTCCTACCCCCAGCCTCTGAGCCAGTGGCACGGAGGCCGGAAGTTTGGGGAGCTTCTGAGAGCCTGTCTTCTCTGCTCCTCTTCCCCCAGCCTCAGGAGTTCCCCATTCTCTGGACCCAGGGAGGGGACCGGCTGTCCAGAGACCTGGTTCTAGTCTCACACTGGCACAGATGCCTATGTAGCCTGGACAGTCAGACCACCTTGCGTTGGGCCTTGGCATCCCCCATGTGTCCCTAGGTGGGGGCCAAGGGCCTGTGCACCCCTGCCCACAGCTGTAGTCCAGAGTGCTGTGTGACTGCGCCTAGGAGTCTGAGCTCCCTCACTTCCCGTTCTTGGGGCCAGCTAATACTCCTCATCCCGGGGTGGGCTGAGGATTTGGGAGTGGGCAGAAGAGAGGCTTCTGTGTCCCAAAGCTGGGCCCTGGGTGGGTCTCTCAGCCTCCCCTTTAGTTTCATCTGTCCGCCCTCTCTGAGGACACAGCCCTGGGTGGAGGAGGAAAAACCCATGTATCCTATTCCCACCCGCATGGAATGTGCTCTGACTGGGATGAAGCAACTGGGCCACCCAGGGCAGGCCACACCTGGGAGGGACAGTGGAAGCACTGGGGTCCAGGTGCCCTGCTTCGGGGAAGGGAAGCAGGGGGGCATTGTAACCCAGGCAGGCTCAGCAGAAGCACTCTCCCCACTGCAGTACCCCGGAGACCGCTGAGTTCCTGGGTGAGGACCTGCTGCAGGTACGTGTCTGGGCTGGGCAGGTGGGAAGGCAGGCCTGTGTCTGAGCCGGGCGGGTGGGAAGGCAGGCCTGTGTCTGGGCCCGGCGGGTGGGAAGGCAGGCCTGTGCAGGCTGTCGGAGCAGAGGGCCGGGGCGGGGATGCCAGGTGGGGGCCCAGGTTGAGTCATTCCTCAAGCTGTTGGCCATGGGGTCCCCAGGGGACAGGAGAAAGTTTCCTGCTCAGGGGGAGACAGCCTCTCTTGATCCTTAACCTCCAAACCGCCTTCCCAGGTAGAACAGCGGCTGGAGCCGGCCAAGCGGGCAGCCCACAACGTCCACAAGCGGCTGCAGGCCTGTCTGCAGGGCCAGAGCGGGGCAGACATGGACAAGCGGGTGGTGAGTTGGGGGTCCCGGGAAGGAGGAGCCTAAGCAGGAGACTTCATCCAATGGGGAAGCAAGGTCGGGGCTGGGGTTTCCTTGGCAGTCTGAGTGTCTGGCACCAAGGGCATGGAGACTGCTCTGTTCCAAGGCCCGTCTGGCACTGCACTCAAGAGGCCCTATACTTTCCCCATCACCTTTACCCCACTTCCCTGTGCACCAGTTCCCATAAGCCAAGGCCAGGCCTCTGACAGCACCTGAACTTCTCTGTCCAATCAGCATGCAGAGCAGGCTCTCAATGGGGCGGCCTCAGAGGGCTTCCTGAAGGAGGTAGCAATTGAGCTGGCTTTTGAGGGATACTCATGTATTAATCAAGAGGCAGCGTTTATTGGCTGATAACCGGCAGTCTATTGCTAACATCAGTGCATTGTCTCATGGAACACTGGCACAACCCTAGGGGCAGGCATTGTTTTACAGATGAGGAACTGGAGGCTTAGAGGTAAAGTCACTTGTCCAAGGTCACATAGCTAGTAAGTGGCAGAACTGAGGTTTGAACCCTGGTCTCTGATCCCAGAGCAGGCATTCTCCGTAACTCCAGATGGGGTGGGAGTGTGGGGCCATGTTTTGGAATCAGCTGACAACTCACTGTGGCCAAGGCAAGGAAACTGGGAGCCATAGAGCATTTGAGCTCAGCGGTGGCTAGGTTAGCCACATATACCCTGGGACAGGGGAAACAGCCCCCGCTCCCAGGCCAGCTCCCCCTCCCATTCTCCCTCCACCTGTGTGACCTGGGGCAAGCTCCCTGCCCTCCATGCATCTTAGTTTCCCAGTCTGCAGTAAGACTTGGTCATTCCTTCCTGCCCAGTCAAGTGGTTTCTGGGAAGAGGAAAAGGGCACACCAGATGGGGAGGGGCTCCATCCACGGTCTCAGGGAAATGTCACCCCCACCACGCCTTGTCATCTTGTTTCCACTCTCATCTGGGACTGTGGCCCTCCTGGGTTCCCTCCTCTCCTGCCCCAAGGGGCTGGCCTGGTGCTCAGGCAGGGTGGAGGGAGGCACGGACACTCACCGCCGGCCCCACCCTCCCTGCAGAAGAAGCTTCCCCTCATGGCTCTGTCCACCACGATGGCCGAGAGCTTCAAGGAGCTGGACCCTGATTCCAGCATGGGGTGAGCACAGACGGGGCCTGGCCCTCACCTGGGAATACCAAGACGTGATCTCAGCTGGGAGGGGGTCCAGGTGGTGAGGGCATCCACATCAGAAGAATGACCAGGCTGGGGACAGTGCCCAGGTCAGCGAGGGTGGCCAGGCCTGGGAGGGTGTTCGGCTTAGCAGAGATGAAGGATATCTAGGAGGGGCCGGAAGTGAGGGAGGAGAGGCCCCACCAAGTGTTTCCAGTGGAGGTGAGGGCAGCGGGCGCCTGGACCCATGGGGTGCCGTGTCCACAGGAAGGCCTTGGAGATGAGCTGTGCCATCCAGAATCAGCTGGCCCGCATCCTGGCCGAGTTTGAGATGACCCTGGAGAGGGACGTCCTGCAGCCACTCAGCAGGCTGAGTGAGGTGAGCCCGTGCCCTGCTCCCAGCCCCCAGCTTCCCCAGCTTCTGGCTCCCTCCTCCCCCAGCACACTGACCCCCCATGCCCATCCCCAGGAGGAGCTGCCAGCCATCCTCAAGCACAAGAAAAGCCTCCAGAAGCTCGTGTCCGACTGGAACACACTCAAGAGCAGGTGGGAGCCCCAGCCGCTCCAGGGGCTCATATCTGGGTCAGCCCACAGAGATGGTCATAGAGCTTTGAGGCCCTGGCCACACCAGGAGAATTCTTTGGGGCCTGCTGAGTACAGTGTGTGTACTTGTGCACGCCTGGTCCCTAGGAACACAGGTGGTGAGGGTATCTGTGAGGGTGTGCCCGTGTGTGTCACAGCTGGTGCTGGGGCGACCCCAAAGCCTGGGATCGCTGTAAACAGTCCTGCGGCGGCCCCATTCTCCACTCTGTGGAGTGGCTGTGATCACCAAACTTGCCACCAGGGGGCAACCCAGAGCACTCATGGCCCAGCCTGGGCAGAGGCCCCGGCCAGTGGAGCTCTCAGATCTGCAGCTCTAAATCCTAGAATCCCATGTAGTCTGCTGTATGGAGGGGACACTTGGCTCTGGACATGCAATAGGGCAGGTGACCAGCTCACCTTGGGATCATCCCCAGGCTCAGTCAGGCAACCAAGAATTCAGGCAGCAGTCAAGGCCTGGGAGGCGGCCCGGGCAGTCATAGCCATACAACCATGGCCAACAAGGTGGAGACGCTGAAGGAGGAGGAGGAGGAGCTGAAGAGGAAGGTGGAGCAATGCAGGGTGAGGGCCATGGGGGTCCCCTGGATATGTAGGGGTGGCAGGAGTGGGTCCTGGCCCCATCTCACAGGCAAGGAAGCTGAAGTTCAGAGAGGTGACGTGACTTGCCTAAGGCCATATGGCTAGGAGCCAGCAGAGCTCCGCCATTCCCTCGTAGCCTCTCTGTCTGTACCCCATGCATAACTTGGGAAGGCGGAGACTTGGTCTGTTTCCTGAGTCTCCATGTGTGTGTTTGCTGAGTGAGCGAGTGAATGAATGAATGAAGAGTGAATGAAAGAATGCTTGAATGGTGAATAACAGGGCACTGTGCAAGGCCAGGTGCGGTGGCTCACGCCTGTAATCCCAGCACTTGGGGAGGCCGAGGCGGGCGAATCATGAGGTCAGGAGTTCAAGACCAGCCTGGCCAACATGGTGAAACCCTGTCTCTACTAAAAATACAAAAACTTAGCTGGGCGAATTGGCAGGTGCCAGTAATCCCTGCTACTCAGGAGGCTGAGTCAGGAGAATCGCTTGAACCCAGGAGGCAGAGGTTGCAGTGAGCCGAGATCACGCCACTGCACTACAGCCCGGGCAACAGTGTGAGACTCCGTCTCAAACAAAACAAAAAAGAAGGCACTGTGCTAAGGCTATGGGGACACAGAGATGGGGACGAGAAGCCAGAAGAGTTTGAGGGAGTTCCCAGGGGCTGGCCCCAAGCACCAACCTTGGCAGAGAGAGGAGCCTGGCTAGGACCTTCCACCTGCAGTTGTGTAGCCTGGGGCAGGTCACCAACCCTTCCAAGCCTCCCCTTCTCCTCTAGACCCCCCAGCCTCACCCAATGTAAGCTCTCCCCTCTCTATCCCCAAGGACGAGTACTTGGCCGACCTGTACCACTTTGTTACCAAGGAGGACTCCTATGCCAACTACTTCATTCATGTGAGTCCAAGACCGGGCCCCAGCCATCCAGAGCTCGGGGGCTGAATGCCAGAGCCAGGGGCCACTGGGGCTGTAAGATGGTGGAGGGGGTGTCTGCTCTCAAGGACCCTATAGAAGGCTCATCTTCCCTCACTTCCGCTCAGGGTGTCCCTTTGTCCCCACAGCTCCTGGAGATTCAGGCCGATTACCATCGCAGGTCACTGAGCTCACTGGACACAGCCCTGGCTGAGCTGAGGGAGAACCACGGCCAAGCAGGTGGGGACATAGGCCCAGCGATACCACATCCCTGACTGTGCCCTGCTCGGGGCTTATTGAGAAGCTTGCACTTCATCCTGAAAGGCAGCAGGAATCTGTGGATGGGTTCTGAGAGCTAGGCTCAATCTGTGATGGAGAGGCTGCTCTGGCTGCCGTGTGGAGGGTGGAATGAAGGGGGCAGGACTAGAGCCAGGCCTGTTAGGCAGAAGGAGGCAATGGTGGCCTAGACTAGGACAGAGGTAGTGGAGGCGGGCCGATTCGAGAGATGTGATGGATGATTTCAGGTGTGTGCCTGGACAGTCAGTGGCAGGTGGTACCACCTTGAGGACATCAGGGGGGTGCCCCTGCCTGACTGCTTGGGGTGGGAAGGCCCTGGGCCACTGATCTGTTTCATCCCTGCAGACCACTCCCCCTCGATGACAGCCACCCACTTCCTCAGGGTGTATGGGGTGTCGCTGGCAACCCACCTGCAAGAGCTGGGCCGGGAGATTGCCCTGCCCATCGAGGCCTGCGTCATGATGCTGCTTTCTGAGGGCATGAAGGAAGAGGTGGGGCCCCCTGGGGCAGGTGGGGAAGGAGCACGGGGGCCCTCATTCTGTCCCAAACCCCCAACTTGCTGCCCTGTCCCGGTGCCTGTAATTCCCTCATTCAAGCCCAGCTCCCTGGGAGAAGACATGGCCGCCTCCTGCGGCATCCACACCACCTCCCCCGTGTCAATGCTCGCGTGGGCCAAGTGCTGTGCTAGAAGCCTTTGCATTCCTGGCTCCATTTCTTTTTTTTTTTTTTTTTTTTTTTTTTTTTGAGACGGATTCTTGCTCTGTCACCCAGGCTGGAGTGCAGTGGCACGATCTCGGCTCACTGCAAACTCCGCCTCCCGGGTTCACGCCATTCTCCTGCCTCAGCCTCTCCGAGTAGCTGGGACTACAGGCGCCCGCCACCACGCCCGGCTAATTTTTTGTATTTTTAGTAGAGACGGGGTTTCACCGTGGTCTCGATCTCCTGACCTCGTGATCCGCCCGCCTCGGCCTCCCAAAGTGCTGGGATTACAAGCTTGAGCCACCACGCCCAGCCTCCTGGCTCCATTTCACAATTTCAGAAGAGAGAGACAGAGGTAGAGAGGTAACCATGCCCAGAGTAATATGAGAAGGTGACTTCGCAAACCAGGGGCTCTGCTGCCACACACTGGCTGGATCTGCTGTGAATACATTGCCCCCCTTGTCCTGAAGACAGACCCTAGTGATGGCAGGTACCCCAAAACAGTTCTGAGCTGCTCAGCAATCCTGCTGGGGCTTCCTTTCTCCCTTACACTTCTTTTTTTTTTTTTTGAGATATGGAGTCTTGTTCTGTTACCCAGGCTGGAGTGCAGTGATGTGATCCTGGCTCACTGCAACTTCCACCTCCCAGGTTCAAGCGATTGTGTCTCAGCCTCCCAAGTAGCTGGGATTACAGACGCCCACCACCATGCCCAGCTAACTTTTTTTATTTTAGTAGAAATGGGATTTCACCATGTTGGCCAGGCTGGTCTCAAACCCCTGGCCTCAAGTGATCCACCTGCACAGGCCTCCCAAAGTGCTGGGATTACAAGCGTGAGCCACCACACCCGGCCCCTCCCTTCCACTTCTGACTGGGCTGCCATTTCCCCATGATTTTTCCCACCTCCTCCCAGACTTCCCAGCCCCACCCTCTGCTCAGAATTCTAGACCTTGAAGGTTGAGGCCCGTGGACACCGTGGTGCCCACACTGCCGGCCAGACCAGCGGGGACACAGGCCTAGCAAGGGCCAGTGGCACACCCCAGGCTACAAGTGCGCCAGGGTGTCCTGCCCTGCCCACCCCTTTTTGACCCTTGCCTGCCTCCTCTCGAACCCAGGGTCTCTTCCGCCTGGCTGCTGGGGCCTCGGTGCTGAAGCGTCTCAAGCAGACAATGGCCTCGGACCCCCACAGCCTGGAGGAGTTCTGCTCCGACCCGCACGCCGTGGCAGGTGCCTGATCCGGGGAGCCCTGGGCAGGAGGTTGGGGGTAAGGGGTGCAGCGGCTTGAAACGATCCCAAGATAGCCTGGCTGTAAGACTTGATATTCTGTTGAGACTGAGGACATTCAGGGGTTCTTAATGTGGGGTCCATCATGAGCCCCCCCAAAATGTTTGTACATTTTTCTGGGGACAAGATGGCTAGCCTTCATTTTCTCAAAAGGGCCTGCAGCCCAAAGAAACTGTCAGACCTAGACACGTTAGTGTGAACAAGGGCTGAAGGTTCCTTCTACAGGGAGAGTGGGAGAGCGGGATGGGGGCTGCCTCTGACCCTCCCCACACCCCTGCTTCAGGTGCCCTCAAGTCATATCTGCGGGAGCTGCCAGAGCCTCTGATGACCTTCGACCTCTATGATGACTGGATGAGGGCGGCCAGGTGAGGATGTTGGAGGAGGGAGGGGATGGGGAGGAGAAGGATGCAAAGGTGTAGCTCTGCGCTGGCTGACAGGTCTCTCCACTCCCCGCCAGCCTGAAGGAGCCAGGGGCCCGTCTGCAGGCCCTCCAAGAGGTGTGCAGCCGCCTGCCCCCCGAGAACCTCAGCAACCTCAGGTGAGCCCGAGCCTGCCTCCCCAGCCTGCCGCAGAGCCAGAGCCCAGCTGGGATCAGGGACCCTGGGACCCCGGGCTTGAGCCTGGCCTTGCCACTGTATCCTAAGAAATATTTCTGAAAATGCAGCTTTGATGGATTAGTCATTTATATATATAATTTTTTTTTTTTTCTTTCTGAGACAGGGTCTCACTCTTGCCCAAGCTGGAGTAAAGTGGTGCAATCTCAGCTCACTGCCATCTCCGCCTCCTGGGTTCAAGCAATTCTCCTGCCTCAGCCTCCCGAGTAGCTAGGACTACAGGCGCCGGCCACCACACCCGGCTAATTTTTGTATTTTTTGTAAAGATGGGGTTTTACCATGTTGGTCAGGCTGGTCTCGAACTCCTGACCTCAGGTGATCCACCCGCCTCAGCCTCCCAAAGTGCTCGAATTACAGGCGTGAGGCACTGCACCCGGCCAGATTAGTCATATATTTTTATGCGAAGCATTGAAATAAATGAGACCTTGAACTTTTGAAGCCATACCTAGCCTGGCTTCACATGCCACCTCTGGGCAGGCCACTTGGCGTCATCATCTGGAAAATGCAGATTGTAACAGTCCCTACCCTATAGAGTGGCTGCGAGGACTCAGCTTGGCTCAGTGCCTGCTGCAGGGTTGGCGCTCAGTGGATAAGCTGATTTAACTGTGACAATGTTAAGACCATTCTGGGCGGTGCCTTTCACACTATTTGGAAACCCTGTGCTGGAGAATTCTCAGGGCTGGGTGCGTTCTGCCCCTGGCCTAAGCCTGCCTCCACCCTTAGGTACCTGATGAAGTTCCTGGCACGGCTGGCGGAAGAGCAGGAAGTGAACAAGATGACACCCAGCAACATCGCCATAGTCCTGGGACCCAACCTGCTGTGGCCACCTGAGAAAGAAGGGTGAGGGGCCACGGGCTGGGGGAGGTGGCAGGAGGAAGGCAGATCCCCCCCAACCATCTGTTGTCTATTTTTCCCCTGGACCTCGGTGTCCCCATTTTTGGAGTGGGTTTTTGAGGCCGTTTTTGAGGCTGCCGTGAGGAACAGGCCGAAGGGGCCGTGCAGGCCACAGGGCTTTGGAGAGAGGCAATTCTGGCATTTTGGCCAGTGGTGGTGATCAGGTGTTTAGTGGGATGGGGGAGCTGGGAGCCTAGAGATCAGGTTCTTTTTTTTTTTTTTTTTTTTGAGACGGAGTCTTGCTCTTGTTGCCCAGGCTGGAGTACAGTGGTGTGATCTCGGCTCACTGCAACCTCCGCCTCCCAGGTTCAAGCGATTCTCCTGCCTCAGCCTGCCAAGTAGCTGGGACTACACGTGCGCACTACCACTCCTGGCTAATTTTTTGTATTTTTAGTAGAGACAGGGTTTCACCGTGTTAGCCAGGGTGGTCTCGATCTCCTAACCTCGTGATCCACCAGCCTCGGCCTCCCAAAGGGCTGGGATTACAGGGGTGAGCCATCGCGCCCCAGGTGTGAGCCACCGTGCCCAGCCTGATCAGGTTCTATTAATAGCTCCGCCCCTCCACCTTCCAGAGATGGGCCTGAGGAGGTCACCCTTAGAACCTCCATTTCCTCATCCATAAACTGGGCAGAAATCTTACAAACTTTGAGGGCTTTTGCTTTGGGGAGTGAGCGATATGATGAACTGAGAAATGTTTTAGAAACTGTGAAGTGCAAGCCAGGTCCAGTGGCTCTTGCCTGTAATCCTAGCACTTTGGGAGGCAAAGGTGGGAAGATCACTTGAACTCAGGAGTTTGAAACCAGCCTGGGCAACTTAATGAGACTCTGTCTCTACAAAAAATTAAAAAGAGTAGCCAGGCAGGTGGTGCGCACCTGAAGTCTGAGCTACTCAGAAGGCTGAGGTGGGAGAACTGCTTGGGCCTGGGGCGTCAAGGCTGCAGTGAGCCATGATGGAGACCCTGTCTCTAAAAATGAAGAAATAGGCCGGGCGCAGCGGCTCGCGCCTGTAATCCCAGCACTTTGGGAGGCCGAGGTGGGTGGATCACCTGAGGTCGGGAGTTTGAGACCAGCCTTACCAACATGGTGAAACTCCATTTCTACCAAAAATACAAAAATTACCTGGGCATGGTGGTACATGCCTGTAATCCCAGCTACTCGGGAGGCTGGGGCAGGAGAATCTCTTGAACCTGGGAGGTGGAGGTTGCAGTGAGCCAAGATTGTGCCACTGCACTCCAGCCTGGGCGACAGAGCAAGACTCCGTCTCAAAAAAAAAAAAAAGAAGAAATAATAAAATTAAAGTGTAAAGTGCAGTGCTATGTGAGGAGTCATCATTATTTACGTGGCCACAGATGGCAAGATTTCCTCTCACGTGCTGATTGCATTTGCTTGGTAGAGGCGTCTAGATCACAACCATGAAGAAAAGGGTCCTTGATTAATGAGTGATGTCTGTCGGGGTGAAGGAAGGGGGACATTTGGCATGTGAGTGACACATTTACCATCAACCAGTGGTTTATGGGCATTTTGAGAACAAGGACTCAGTATGATGGATCCTTGTGTCTCCATTGCCCAGCACAGGGCCAGACAGAGAGTTGGGGTCACAAACCCTTTGCTAAGCAGATGCATCTCTTTGTCTCAGGGACCAGGCCCAGCTGGATGCGGCCTCTGTGTCTTCCATCCAAGTGGTGGGCGTCGTCGAGGCGCTGATCCAGAGCGCAGACACCCTCTTCCCTGGAGGTGAAGCTCCCGTCTGCATGGACGCCCCGCTGGGTGCCCTCCTTCTGCTCTGCTCCCTCCCCTGCAGCCCCACAAACTCACTATAAGTCCAGGAGGAAGTCTGAGCCTCAGTTTCTCATTTTTACAACGGGGATGGTCTGCCTGCTTTGTGGGGTTGTGATGAGGCTCACACGGGAGTGGGGAAGCTGAGCATGGTCCAGATGGGTTCAGGGGAAGGGGAAACGGTCCTGGCCAGTGGAGTGAGGAGCCTGGTGCAGTCTCTGAGAGCCATCTCCGCTCCTTCTGTCTCCAGACATCAACTTCAACGTGTCAGGCCTCTTCTCAGCTGTTACCCTCCAGGACACAGTCAGTGACAGGCTGGCCTCTGAGGAAATTCCATCCACTGCTGTGCCCACCCCAGCCACCACCCCAGCTCCGGCTCCAGCTCCAGCTCCAGTTCCAGCCCCAGCCTTGGCTTCAGCGGCTACCAAGGAAAGGTGAGGACTGAGAGGCATGAATGGCTCCTGTGGTGGTCCCACAGTCAGCCTGCCTGAGGCACCATGTCTCAGAGCTGGAAGCTGATTTTTGGAAATGTAATTATTAGTATTTTCATCTCGAATACCAGATCTCCTAGTTTGGAGAGGGTGGGGTGGAGACTCAGAGGCGGCATTTGTCTCAGCCACTGATGTGTGAGCGCCCTGTTCATCATGTGGCAATTTCCTGAGCACCTACTGTATGCCAGGCTTTGTTTCCAATCCTAGGGAACTCGAGAGATGATCATTTTGGAATCTGTAAATACCTTCCAGTTTTGTTTTGTTTTTTAAGACAAAGTCTCACTCTGTCGCCCAGGCCAGAGTGCAGTGGCACAATCTTGGCTCACTGCAACCTGTGCCTCCCGGGTTCAAGTGATTCTCTTGCCTCAGCCTCCCAAGTAACTGCGATTACAGATGAGTGCCACCACACCTGTCTAATTTTTGTATTTTAAGTAGAGACGGGGTTTTGCCATGTAGGCCAGGCTGGTCTTGAACTCCTGGCCTCAAATGATTCACCCACCTTGGCCCCTGAAAGTGCTGGGATTACAAGTGTGAGACACTGCACCTGGCCTCTTTTTTTTTTTTTTTTTTTTTTCCTGAGATGGAGTTCACTCTTGCTTAGACTGGAGTGCAATGGCGAGATCTTGGCTCACTTGCAGCCTCCACCTCCCGGGTTCAAGCAGTTCTCCTGCCTCAGCCTCCCAAATAGCTGGGACTTCAGGCATGCACCACCATAGCCGGCTAATTTTTGTATTTTCAGTAGACACAGGTTTACCCCATGTTGGCCAGGCTGGTTTTGAACTCCTGGCCTCAAGCGATCCGCCTGCCTCGGCCCCCCAAAGTGCTGGGATTACAGGCATGAGCCACCGTGCTTGGCCACCATCTTCTCTTTGATTGTTTAAATCTGGAAGGGCTTCGTGGTACCGTGGTGCCTCCATACCAAGCAGCTACTGTTCAGGATACCACAGAGCACTGGGGCTCACACCTTGAATTTCCTGATGAGCAAGACAAACGCTTACGTTCCAAGGCACAGGGAGAGAGAGAGACAGCATCAAGCACAGCCACCAGTGCGTTCTCTCTATAGTGTCAGGTGGAGAGGCACTGCCAAGGGAGGGGGAGCAGGTTAAGGGGGAGCGTGGGGGCTACATTAGCTGTGGGGCCAGGAAAGGCCTTGCTGAGGAAGAGACGACCAAGCAGAGACCCGAAGGCAGTGAGGAATGAGCCTAGGACCCCCTCTGCTTCTCACCCACTCTCTGGCTTCCGGTGGCCAAAGCAGCTCATAAAGATCACGTGGCTGGGCGCGGTGGCTCACACCTGTAATCCCAGCACTTTGGGAGGCCGAGGCGGGCAGATCATGAGGTCAGGAGATTGAGACCATCCTGGCTAACACGGTGAAACCCCGTCTCTACTAAAAATACAAAAAATTAGCCAGGCATGGTGGCATGTGCCTGTGGTCCCAGCTACTCGGAGGCTGAGGCAGGAGAATGGTGTGAACCCCGGAGGCGGAGCTTGCAGTGAGCCGAGATGGCGCCACCGCACTCCAGCCTGGGCAACAGAGCAAGACTCTATCTCAAAAAAAAAAAAAAAAGATCACGTGGAGGCAGATTGGGCAACATAGCAAGACTGTGTCTCTACAAAAAATAAATGAGGTCGGTGTGGTGGTGCACACCAGTGGTCCCAGCTACCCAGGAGGCTATGGTGGGAGGATTTCTTGAGCCTAGGAGGTCAAGGCTGCAGTGAGCAATGATTGTGCCATTGTACTCAGCCTGGGCGACAGAATGAGATCCTGTCTCAAAAAGAAATGGCTGGATGTGGTGGCTCACTCCTGTAATCCCAGCACTTTGGGAAGCCAAGGCAGGTGGATCACTTCAGGTCCAGAGTTTGAGACCAGCCTGGACAACATGGTGAAATCCCATCTCTACTAAAAATGCAAAAAATTAGCCAGGGATGGTAGTGCGCACCTGTAATCCCAGCTACTCGGGAGGCTGAGGCAGGAGAATGGCTTGAACCGGGGAGGCAGAGGTTGCAGTGAGCCAAGATCGTGCCATTGCACTCCAGCCTGGGCAACAAGAGCAAAACTCCATCTCAGAAAAAAAAAAAAAAAAAAGAAAGAGAGAAAGAAAGAGAAATGGCCGGGTGTGGTGGCTCACACCTGTATTCCCAGCACTTTGGGAGGCTGAAGCAGGTGGATCACTTGAAGTCAGGAGTTTGAGACCAGCCTGGCCAACATGGTGAAACCCCATCTCTACTAAAAATGCAAAAAATTAGCAGGGCATGGTGGCGCACGCCTGTAATCTCAGCTACTCGAAAGTCTGAGACAGGAGAATCCCATGAACCCAGGAGGCAGAGGTCACAGTGAGCCAAGATCATGCCATCACACTCCAGCCTGAGTGACAGAGTGAGACTTCTTCTCAACAACAACAACAAAAAACAAGGCTAGGTGGTGCACACCTGTAATCCCAGTACTTTGGGAGGCCAAGGTGGGCAGAAGATCGCTTAAGGCCAGGAGTTCAAGAACATGACAAAACCCCGTCTCTACTACAAAAAAAAAAAAAAAAAAAAAAGCTAGGCATGGTGGTGTGTGCCTATAATCCCAGCTACTCCAGAGGCTGAGGCAGGATAATTGCTCGAACTTTGGAGGTGGAGGCTGCAGTGAGCCAAGATCACGCCACTGTACTCCAGCCTGGGCGACAGAGCGAGACTCCGTCTCAAGAAAAAAAACCACATGGAGGCCGTGAGCTGAGGCAGAGGTCAGGGCCTATGTCCCACCTCCCATCCTGCCCCTACCTACCAGGCAGGTGGGGCTCCCTCCTGGTCCCTGGAGGAACATGGACTCTGTCACAAGGTCACAAAGCAGCCAGGGGCTCAGTGGATGCAGACCCCGACCAATGCCAGAAGCATCTTCTGGCAGGGGTGTGTGGCGTGGGGACAGGGTGATAGAGAGTGAGTGCTGGGAGGATCCAGACTCCACCTGGCAGCTGGAGACTCGTCAGGATTCCATGAGACTTCTGGGAGGTGGCCAAGTCTGCCCCATCCTCTCCTTCCCTCTGCAGGACAGAGTCTGAGGTGCCCCCCAGACCAGCCTCCCCCAAGGTCACCAGGAGCCCCCCGGAGACGGCTGCCCCAGTGGAGGACATGGCTCGGAGGAGTGAGTTGGCTGTGGGAGGGGAGGAGGGGACAGAGGGTGGGCGGGGAGAGGGGACAGGCAGTCCCAGGTCCCCCTATCTTTTTAGGCAGCCAGGGGAGGCCAGGAATAAAGGTGATAAAGAGCCCAGGTTTTGCCACCTGGCACTCTGGGTTTAGATTTGAGCTCTTTAACCTTGGGCAGGTGAGTTCACCTGTCTGGGCCTCACCTTCCTCCTCTGTGTAATGGGACAGTGTCTGCACTTACCTTATGGGGCTGCATGGAGCCTGCAGTGGTGCTGCAGGAAGAGTGCCTGGCCGTGGCACACAGCACGTGCCCACTAAAGGGGAGCCGGCGTGAGTACTGGGGTACTGGAGTCCCGTCCCTCCAGAAGCCCAGAGGTCACAGACTACAGTGGAAGGAGGGAGTCTTCAAAGGGCAGTGAAGGGGCTGGGCACAGTGGCTCACACATGTAAACCCAGCACTTTGGGAGGCTGAGGCGGGTGGATCACTTGAGGCCAGGAGTTCGAGACCAGCCTGGCCAACATGGTGAAACCTCATCTCTACTAAAAATACAAAAGTTAGCTGGGCATGGTGGTGAGTGCCTATCATCCCTGATACTTAGGAGGCCGAGACAGGAGAATCACTTGAACCCGGGAGGCGGAAGTTGCAGTGAGCAAAGATCGCGCCACTGCACTCCAGCCTGGGTGACAAGAATGAGACTGTCTCAAAAAAAAAAAAAAAAAAAAAATGTCAGTGGCAGTGAAGGAGAGGAGGTGGCAGGGGTGGGAAGAAACCAGGGGCCTCCTTCTGAGCCCCTCTGGCACACTCACCTGTCAATTTGGCCCAGAGCCGACCAGGTGAGAGAGTGACTGACACTCAGTGGAGGCAGTGGGCAGTGGACAGCCAGGAATAGGCAGAACAGCTCTGGGAGCCTGGTGACCAGGGCTGGTAGGTAGTCTACAGTAAAATAAAAATGAACAAGATAGGCCAGGGACGGTGGCTTATGCCTGTCATCCCAGCACTCTGAGAGGCCGAGGCAGGAGGCTCGCTTGAGCCCTGGAGTTCAAGACCAGCCTGGACAACACAGCAAGACCCTGTCTCAAAATTTAAGAACTTTTAAAAACTAAAAAAAATGGGCAAGATAATTTCAGAGGACAAAAAGTCCTGCGAAGAAAATACAACTAGAAAATGTGACGGAGCAGCTGGGGTGGGTCATGGGGTGGGGCTCTAACTAGGGTGCTCAGGGAGGACCTCCAAGGGGCAAAGGGCACAAGGAGAGGCCTAGATGATGAGGAGCCAGCCACGGAAACGGGTGTTCCCGGCAGAGGGAACGGCAGATGCAAAGGTTATGAGGGGGCACGGAGCTTCGTGGATTCACCACAGGCCACGTGGACACTCAACCTCCCTCACCCTTTCCTTCCTCAACAGCCAAGCGCCCAGCGCCAGCCCGGCCCACCATGCCGCCCCCCCAGGTCTCTGGCTCCCGCTCCTCCCCTCCAGCCCCGCCCTTGCCCCCTGGCTCTGGAAGCCCTGGGACCCCCCGAGCCCTCCCCCGACGTCTGGTTGGCAGCAGCCTCCGAGCCCCCACAGTGCCACCCCCATTACCCCCCACACCCCCTCAGCCTGCCCGGCGCCAAAGCCGGCGTTCACCAGCCTCCCCCAGCCCGGCCTCCCCAGGTCCAGCCTCCCCCAGCCCAGTCTCTTTGAGTGCCCCCGCACAGGTGGACCTGGGGTCTGCCACAGCAGAGGGAGGAGCCCCTGAGGCTGTCAGTGGGGTCCCCACTCCCCCAGCTATCCCCCCTCAGCCCCGCCCCAGGAGCCTTGCCTCAGAGACCAACTGAGCGGCTGGTTTCTGCCTAAGCAACCCTCGGCATCCCCTCCCTCCCCACCTGGCCCTCCCAGGACAGCTCTCACCCCCCACAAAGGGGCGTGGGCCTCCAGCCTTTGCCCACAAGTGCCTCAGTGCCCACTGGGTCGGCCCCCATGGCCAGGAGGGCTCAGGACAGTCCTCCACTTCCTGACCTTTTGCTCGTCCACCCTGGGCTTGGGGACCCCCCACCGGATTCTCCACTCTCCAGCAGGTCCTAGGGGAGCCACCGGAAGGAAGGAGAGGCTTGCCTGCTCCTACGGGACTGATTCTTCTCTTGATGACATGTTTTTTGTAAGGCTGGTAAATAAATTATTTTGGACAAAACTGGAGCAGGTGCCCAAATGATAGTTTTATTTTCTGTCCTTGAAATAAAGAAGCCAATTTTATAAAGGGGAAAAAAAATACATATTCTTTGCCTCCTTTCTTCCTGTCTGAAATGAGATCACAGCAGACATTTTTAGAGCTTTCTCTGCACTACATGCTGTGCTTTTCTGTGGATGATTTCCACTTAATCTTCTCCTACTGCAGTAAATACCATTACCTCTTACCAGTGAGGAGACTGAGGCTCAGACAGAAGTGACCTGCCAAGGTCACACGGCAGTCAGGCAGGGGCCTGGGATTAGAGCCTAGGTCTGACTCCAAAGCCTGGCTTGTCCCTCACGTTCTGGACAATTTACTTAACTTCTTGGTATCCCTTTTCCTCATTTGTGAAACTTTATAACAATTCCCTCCACAGAGGCATTGCTCTCCATTGAAAACCAAAGCACCAGCCTTGGCCCACGGAAGTGCCTACCGCTCCCACTGTTTCCTGGACCCCTCTCCTTCCAGGAGGAGGCTGGAAAGGCTCCCCAAGGAGCAGGGATGGATCTGTCCTCAAACCTTCCCTAAATCTGCTCTGTGCCAGGCCCTGAGCTAGCTCCCAGACTTAACCCTACACCCAAAGAGTTCCCGAACAGACAGGCAGAAGCAACCATTAGAATCAAGTGTCTGGCCAGGCACGGTGGCTCACGCCGATAATCCCAACACTGGGATCCTGAGGCAGGAGGATCACTTGAGCCCAGGAGTTCTAGACCAGCCTGGGCAACATAGTGAGACCCCGTCTCTACAAAAAAAATTACAAAATTTAACTGGGCATAGTGGCATGTGCTTGTAGTCTCAGCAACCAGGAAGGCCGAGGCAGGAGGATCGCTTGAGCCCAGGAGTTGGAGGCTTCAGTGAGCAGTGATCATGCCACTGCACTCCAGCCTGGGTGACAGTGTAAGACTTGTCTCAAAAACAAATAAAATCAAGTGTCATTGCACTGGGAGCCCATATTAGCCAAGTTAGGGGTGGCCATATAACCTAGACTCATGTGTATGGGGTGGGTGGTTAAGAACGGCTTCCTAGAGGAGGGATATTTAAGGGAAGTCTTTCAGGAGCTGACCTGAAGATGAATTTTATCTGTTTATTTTTATTTATTTATTTATTTTGAGATGGAGTCTCGCCCTGTCGCCCAGGCTGGAGTGCAGTGGTGCGATCTCGGCTCGCTGCAAGCTCTGCCTCTTGGGTTCAAGCGATTCTCCTGCCTCAGCCTCCCGAGTAGCTGGGACTACAGGCACCCGCCACCACGCCCAGCTAACTTTTTTTTTTTCATTAGAGACGGGGTTTCACCGTAGCCAGGATGGTCTCGATCTCCTGACCTCGTGATCCGCCCATCTCAGCCTCCCAAAGTGCTGAGATTACAGGCGTGAGCCACCGAGCCCGGCCCTGAAGGTGAAATTTTTAAAGGAAAAAGGAACATTCAGGCCAAGGAGACTACCTATGCAAAGGCCAGGAGCAAAAGGCTTAGGGCGCTTGGGGAATAGGAGCTCGTTGAGCTTCCAAGGTTGGGTTACAAGGTACAGTTTTTCCCAAGTCTTTGGAGCTCCAGTTGCTCCTGGGGGTCACAGCCTTTTCTGAAGTTGGCAGACTTCAAAACTGTGACACCACAGCTCACAATTCATTCATCCCCACACTGCAGACCAGTGGCTCCTCAAAGGTCCCCAGACCTGTGGTTGCTTCCAGATCACAAGGCCCCCTCCCTAAGATAGGGACCCAGCCAACCTGGGTCACCCCATTACTATCCTGGGCAATTGGCCACGATCATTCTGGCTCCTGCCCTCCTGGGGCGTGCTCCAGTGACAGCCTGCCTGCCTCTAGCCCAGTGCTTCCCTACCCTAGCCTCACAGTAGAATCCCTGGAATTAAACCAACTAACCAACCAACCAAAAAATGCCCAATCCTCACCCAAAACAGTTACATGAGAATCTGTCCTGCTACACATCGGTGATTTTAAAAGCATTTGTCAAAAGACATTGAACTGTACATTTAAGATCTATGTATTTTACTATATGTAATGATATCTGAAAATAAGTTCCCAGGGGACTCTAACGCAGTGTGAAGAATTACTGGTCTAGACCGAGGGCTCCAGCACCCAAGAAGACACCATGTGCCTCGTACCCCATCATACCCACACGTTTCTTGGGACTTCGCTCTGAACTGGAGGGTCCACGATTCAGAGGGCAATGAGATTTGACCCAAAGGCAGTTCATTTAGCATCTGTTTTTCTCCTAGCAACCAGCTCGCCTAAGTTTCTGATTGGCTGGAGGTCGCGGGGCCTTTCGCTTCGCGTTTTGTTTGTAGATTCTTATTGGTTAAGAAGAGCGTCAGTCTCCCACCCCGTAAGCGTGTAGTCGGCGATGAAACTCGGCGACGACTGGTCCAGCAGAACCAGGGACGGGGAGAAGGATCAGGTTAGCTCTTCATTGGTCCCTTCCCTTCGGTGTTGGCCACGAGTCCGCCCCTTTCTCCAAGTTCCGTTAGCTCGCGGCCTTGCTCCTCTCCGGGACTCTCGCCCCCATTGGCTGCAGGCCATGCCTTCGCCCCGCCCCCCGGTTCTTCCAGCGCGCCAATTGGCGGCTGCGGGGAACGTGCCGGGGCGAGCGCGCCGTGCCCGCGGAGAAAGCACGACGCGGGAGGCCGGCGGCCAGCCGGCTGTATGGCGCGTTGCGAGAGGCTGCGCGGAGCGGCCCTGCGCGACGTGCTGGGCCGGGCGCAGGGGGTCCTGTTCGACTGTGACGGGGTGCTGTGGAACGGCGAGCGCGCCGTGCCGGGCGCCCCGGAGCTGCTGGAGCGGCTGGCGCGGGCCGGCAAGGCGGCTCTGTTTGTGAGCAACAACAGCCGGCGCGCGCGGCCCGAGTTGGCTCTGCGCTTCGCGCGCCTCGGCTTCGGGGGGCTGCGCGCCGAGCAGCTCTTCAGCTCCGCGCTGTGCGCCGCGCGCCTGCTGCGCCAGCGCCTGCCCGGGCCTCCAGACGCGCCGGGCGCCGTGTTCGTGCTAGGCGGCGAGGGACTGCGCACCGAGCTGCGCGCCGCGGGGCTGCGCCTGGCTGGGGACCCGGGCGACGACCCGAGCGCGGGGGACGGCGCGGCCCCGCGCGTGCGCGCGGTGCTCGTGGGCTACGACGAGCACTTCTCCTTCGCCAAGCTGAGGGAGGCGTGCGCGCACCTGCGCGACCCCGAGTGCCTGCTCGTGGCCACCGACCGTGACCCATGGCACCCGCTGAGCGACGGCAGCCGGACCCCTGGTGAGCGCGGGAATGGCGGGGAAACTGAGCTGGGGGCGACCTGCGCATTCGCCTCCACGCCTAAGGGTGAGGGGCGGGGAAGAGGCGTCTCCAGGTGGCAGGTGGGGAACAGGAGAGGGCGAGGGAGGCCCAAGGTGCTTTGGTGTGTGGTGGGGGTGATCCCTGTAGCCGCCATCCTGTGAGGGGCAGCAGTGTGGTCCCTGTTGGACAGAAGAGGAAACTGAGGCCCATTGTAACTCAGGGAGTTGGGCGGAATTCTGCCCTACCCACCATCGGGGTGGGGTTGGAGAGGAAGCCTGGAAGGATTGTCCCCGTGTGAGGGTTGAAACACCATTCCCAGAGGCAGAATGTAGGCAGATGTGTGGAGAGCAAAGGCGGTGGAGTTTGACCTCAGTTCTAGGTCCAGCTCCAGCTCCACAGCTGTGTAATCGTGTTCAGTTACATAACCTCCAAGCATCTCTGCCTGGATGAAAAATGGCAGTGTTCACCACGCCTGGTGACAGTGATCAGGGTGAGTGCCTGGCACATAGTAGGTGTTCAGATGATGTAAGTTGTAGCCAGAGTCCCCCATATTACAGAGAACTTAATGAAACAGCTTGGTGTGTGTTCTTCTTTGGTTTCCAAATTACTCTGGAGATGGGAGTTATTGTCCCATTTCTCAGTTAAAGAGACTGAGGCAGCCGGATGCAGTGGCAACGGCCTGTAGTCTCAGCTACTCGAGAGGCTGAGGCGGGAGGATTGCTTGAGCCTAGGAAGTCAAGGCTGTACTGTGCTATCATTGCGTCTGTGAAAAGCCACTGTACTTCAGCATGGGCAACATAGTGAGACCTTATCTCTAAAAGAAGAGGAAAGAAACTGAGGCTAAGAGAAGGGAAGTGAGCTGCCCAAGAACAGATACAGTGAGCCCCTCCACCTCCTGTGTCCCCACACACCTGCCTCCATCCTGCCTCTGAGAATTGGTGTTTCAGCCCTCACACATAGGGACAGTCCTCCCAGGCTTCCCCTCCAACCCCACCCCAATGATGGGTGGGGCAGAATTCTGCCAGCAACTCTCTGGCAGAGTGATAGAGCGTGGGAACCTGAATTTGGCCTTTGTGACACCGACCTCCAGTGCACTCTTCACTGCTGTCATCTTGCGAGTTCAGCCCTCCAGGGGAGGCAGAAGCAAAAGGAGGCCCCTTCATTGTTGAGGGTTCGAGTCTGACAAGAGCAGGTGGCAGCAGAGGCTAATTGGCAGTGGTCAGTGTATGTGCACAGGTAAATAGCCCAGTCAGTAGACTGGGGCCATGGACAAATCTCTGTCACTCCCTCTCTGTTGGCCACTGATCCAGACAGCCATTGATATTAAATCCTGGGGGTACAGGATGGTATTGAGTGGAGAGAAGTAGACACAGGATTATGGTGGGGTGGTGAGCAGGGCCTAGTGCCAGGGGCATCTAGGAAGACTTCCTGGAGGAGGCATGATGCACGGCAGTGATAATACACCAGGAGATGTAAACCCAGTGTTATGGCATGGCAGAGAGGGATTCCGTAGTCCTTGGCCTCTCCTGGCTGTGCTGCACACCTGCTTGGTATGTGGGCTCACCTCAGCCTCAGTTTCCCTATAAATCTGTGTCGAGGGCGCTCTGGTCAGGGCTCTCAGCGGCAGCAGCTCCTGCCTGCCTTAGGTTATGCTATGAAAAGTTTTTCCCAGGAGGCCTCAAGGCTCAGGTTAAGGCTGTGGGTTAAGAGGTTCCCCAGGGCTCAGGAAGGCTGGTTGTCAAGGAGCTAGGGAGAAACCAGGCACTGCCCACACCTGCCTTGCAGGCCTCTGTGGAATCCAGACCCCTTTGGTCTCTAGCCACCCGGCTGTGCCCACCCATCCTGCTGTCACTCCCACAGCCTAGAGGGGGAGGCAGAGGCTTAACAAATACAGCGCTGCGATCATGTTTGTGCACAACTTGATGCAGCTTTCAAACGGTGTGGTGTGGTGTGGTGTGTGTGTGGTGTGGTGTGACAATATTAATAAAAGCCCCCATGATGCATATGTCTGAAATAATGCAAATATCTCACCCCCAATTCCTCCTCCCCCGCCCCAGGGACCTCCGAAATTGTGTGTTTATCTTGTCACCACATGACAGCCACTTGAGCTGACAGATAGAAAGGCCTGCTGTCTTAGGAATACGTCATCAGCATAACATGCAGAGCGGTGGATTACAGAGTGGAGGGGAGTGGAATGATGGTGGCCTGGGAGCGATGTTCCCAGATGCCGCTGCTAGGAGGCTCACTTCCCTGAGGTCAGGATCTTTGTAGTATTGACTGCTCTGTCCCCTGTGTCTGGCATGTAGTTGGGCCTTAGTAAATATTAGCTGAATGAAGGAAGTGGGACACAGGGCCCAAAGGTGATCAGCTCCATCCTGGTGGGGAAGGACAGAGTTGGGGCCATTCTTGAGCTCAGAACATTTTGGGATGACTCAGTGGAAGCCCTTTCTGTCCCAGAAGGAATCGCTCACCAGCGGAGCACATGGCTTTTATTCTCTCTCATTTTCTTTAATTTTTTTTTTTTTTTTTTTTTTTGAGACAGAGTCTTGCTCTGTCACCCAGGCTGGAGTGCAGTGGCCTGATGTTGGCTCACTGCAACCTCTGCCTCCCAGGTTCAAGTGATTCTCCTGCCTCAGCCTCCCCAGTAGCTGGGATTACAGGCACCCACCACCACACCCAGCTAATTTTTATTCTCTACCAAGTTCTTAAAATAGGCAGGTCATAAGATGTCAGATGGGGGGAGAACTCCCAGGGGTGTTGCCCTGGGCCAGCCTGAAAGCATGAGTTCTGGCCCACCTCGGCCTTGATCTTGTGACCCTGGGAAGTTTCTCTTCCTCATCTGGGGACAGCAGGGCTGAGGAATCTTGCTCTCCCCACCTGTTTTCCCCTTTGTTCCCCTTCCCCATCTTTGCCTTTGGCTTAACTGAGTGGAGTGTTGTCGGCTTTGGGAAGGGAGACAGGAGACCCAGAGCATTTGGGGTCAGACCAGTGGTGCACTGAGAAACATAGAATAGCAGGGAAAGCCATGATTATACCATGTACTGGCTTCTGTGGTGTAAATACTCCCAGTACAGCGGATCTTGAGCTACCAATGTGAAGTCAGTCCTTGAACGTGGGGTCGGGAAGAGATGTGCGGTAGCACACACCTTCATACGGGATTTCCACCATCACAGGTATGGTGGAACCTCAAGAGCAAAAAGAGCAGAGGCTAGTGTGGTTGAATAACTAAGAAGTGATGAGTTTTGAGATCTTATTACCTTCGTTTTAAACATTATCATTTAGGCCGGGCACAGTGGCGCACGCCTGTAATCCCAGCACTTTGGGAGGCCGAGGCAGGTGGATCACTTCAGGTCAGGAGTTCGAGACCACCCTGGCCAACATGGAGAAACCCTGTCTTCACTAAAAATACAAAAAGTAGCCGGGTGTGGTGACACGCGCCTGTAATCCCAGCTACTTGGGAGGCTGAGGCAGGAGAATGGCTTGAACCCAGGAGGCAGAGGTTGCTGTGAGCTGACATCACTCCATTGCACTCCAGCCTGGGTGACAGAGTGAGACTCCATCTCTAAATAAATAAATAAATAAATAAATAAATAAAAGATTATCATGGGCCGAAGTGGCTCACGCCTGTAATCCCAGCACTTTGGGAGGCCGAGGCGGGCAGATCACGAGGTCGGGAGATCGAGACCATCCTGGCTAACACGGTGAAACCCCATCTCTACTAAAAAAATACAAAAAAAATTAGCTGGGCATGGTGGCGGGTGCCTGTAGTCCCAGCTACTCGGGAGGCTGAGGCAGGAGAATGGAGTGAACCCGGGAGGTGGAGCTTGCAGTGAGCCGAGATGGTGCCACTGCACTTCAGCCTGGGCAACAGAGCAAGACTACGTCTCAAAAAAAAAAAAAAAAATTATCATATAGTTGTAAGTTTGTAAGCTAACTTTTTTGAGACAGAGTCTCACTCTGTCACCCAGGCTGAAGTGCAGTGGCACGATCACAGCTCACTTTAACCTCAAACTCCTGGGCTCAGGCACTCTTCCTGCCTCAGCCTCCTGAGTAGCTGGGACTACAGGTATATACCACCATACCCCACTATAATCCTGTGTCTACTTCTCTTCACTCAATACCATCCTGTACCCCCAAGATTTAATATCAATGACCGTCCGGGTCAGTGGCCAGCAGAGAGGGAGTGACAGAGATCTGTCCACGCCCCCAGTCTACTCACTGGGCTGTTAACCTGTCCACACACACTGACCACTGCCAATTAGCCTCTGCTGCCACCTGCTCTTGTCTGACTCGAACCCTCCATGATGGAGGGGCCTCCTTTTGCTCCCGCCTCCCCTGCAGGGCCAAATTCGCAAGATGACAGCAGTGAAGAGTGCCCTGGACCGGGTGTCGGTGTTACAAAGGCCAATAATTTTTTTATTTTTTGTAGAGACAGGGTTTCATGGTGCAGGCTGGGCCTTTTATTTATTTATTTATTTATTTATTTATTTATTTTAAATGCAGCTGTGCCTGGAATAAGTTGACTTTTTTTTTTTTTTGAGTCAGAGCCTTGCTCTGATGCCCAGACTGGAATGCTGCAGTGGCGCGATCTCAGCTCACTGCAGCCTCTGCCTCCCGGGCTTCAGTGATTCTCCTGCCCCAGCCTCCCGAATAGCTGGGATTATAGGCGTGCGCCACCGCGTCTGGCTAATTTTTGTGTTTTCAGTAGAGACGGGGTTTTACCATGTTGGCCAGCCTGGTCTTGAACTCCTGACCTCAGCTGATCCGCCTGCCTCAGACTCCCAAAGTCCTGGGATTACAGGCTTGAGTCACAGCGCCTAGCCAGCTTTTCTTTTTTTTAAAGTTTTTAAATATATATCTATATTTAAGTAGAGATGGGATCTCCCTATGTTGCCCAGGCTGGTCTTGAACTCCTGGGCTCAAGCAGTCCTCCCACCTGTGCTTCCCAAAGTGCTGGGATTACAGGCATGGGCCACTGTACCCAGCCATAAGTTGACTCTTAATAGTACCTTCCTTTAACAACCAGCTCATAAAATTCCTGCATAGGAAACAATCTGTACTCCCAGGTCAGAGCTGGGTTGGACCCACCCGAATGCAAATCCTTTTGCTGCCACTTACGAAGCTGTACAACCCCAGGCAAATTACTTAATGTCCCTGAGCCTTGGCATTCTCATCTGTAAAATGGGCTTCCATAAACACCCAGCACAGGCCAGGCGGTTTAGAATGTGCTTAGTAAATGGTGATTATCATCATTTGTTCAGGGACATTAGCATGAAGGCCGAATGTTCTGGCACAAAGACACGTCTGTGGGACAGGCACAGTGGACTTATTGTGTGAGGCAGGATGGTACTGGGCTGGAAGACAGGACTGTCCTTTAGTTCTAAACAGTCCTCCTATTGTTGGACATTCGGGCGTGTTCCACAGTTTGGCTTATCAGTTACTGTAGCCACAGACGTCTTCCAGCCTGCAGCTTTTTGTCTCCAGCTGGAATTCTCTTCTTGTGATCACTTTCCCCGGGGAGGCAGACTGGGTCAGAGGTGCGAACATTTCTGTGCCCCGCTGTGTTCCAAAGGGGCTGTGCCAGTTTCTGACGCCAGCCACATGAATTCCTGCAGCAGTAACCACAACTGCTATCTGTTAAGTGCTGTTCCATTTACAAAGCACTTGCCCCTGTGTTGCCCAGCGCCCCTTTGGAGGTAGGCGTTACTTGGATTCTGCTTTTGCGGGAGTCCGGAGAAACTCGGGGTGGTTGAGTGGTTTGTCCAAAGGCCCACAGCTGCCAGGGTGAAATCGCGAACCTCCGGCAGGACTGACCGAGCCAGGCCCTGTTCACCTGCAGTAGCTCCATGCATCCTCACAGTACCCACATGAGATAAGTGCCATAGACATCCCCATATTAGAGATGGGAAAACCAAGGCACAGAGAGGTTAGCTAGCCTGCCAAGAACGGTGGAGATGGAGTCCAGATACCGGCATCTGGTTGCCGTCTCTACCCTTAGCCACTACAGTAAGACTCGGAAGTGGGCTTTCTGGCTCGTGTCAGCAGCTGATTTGACCCTGGCACAATCCGTCTCCCTGGACTTCCAGTTTCAGAGCCTGACGCTGTCCCTGCCGCCCTCCTGCTGACTGCGTCTCCATCTCCCTACAGGCACTGGGAGCCTGGCCGCTGCGGTGGAGACGGCCTCGGGACGCCAGGCCCTGGTGGTGGGCAAGCCCAGCCCCTACATGTTCGAGTGCATCACGGAGAACTTCAGCATCGACCCCGCACGCACGCTTATGGTGGGTGACCGCCTGGAGACCGACATCCTCTTTGGTCATCGCTGTGGCATGACCACTGTGCTCACACTCACAGGAGTCTCCCGCCTAGAAGAGGCCCAGGCCTACCTAGCGGCCGGCCAGCACGACCTCGTGCCCCATTACTATGTGGAGAGCATCGCAGACTTGACAGAGGGGTTGGAGGACTGAGCCCACTGCCCCTGCAGCCACAGGCCCACCCCTCCCCACTCCCCGATCCCGCAGGTGGAGGCAATGGGTCACGAGCTGTGTTACGCACAACCGGCTCCTTGGCCCAGTTCTGCACCGGGGTGGGGCTGGGACCCGGGGAAGGTTTGAGGGCCCTTGCAACCCCCTCCCAGCAGTGGCTGGGCACTCTTTGCTGCCCCAGAAGCTGGTCCCCTATGGATTCATCTTGGCCCGACCCAGCTAGGTGGCCTTATTTCTTGCCCTGTCACCTTCCCTCCTTGAAATCTGGGCCCTGGTGCCCGCTGAAGATTTCCTCTATCCCTGAGCATTTAGTCTTCTCCCCCTTCCCTGGGGCTTCTAGAGCTCTCTCTGCCCCTCAGGTCCTGGCCCTTGGGTCCTTGTCAACCAGAGGTCTAGGGAACCACAACCCTTATTGTCCTGAGTGGACCAATCCAAAGGCTAAGTGATAGTGACTCATCAGTGTTGGGTCCTGTGGGGTACCAGTTTAGGTTTCTACGTAACTGACCCTTTCATGTCCTGGAGCCCAAGTGGACCAATCGGAAGCCTAAGTGACGATGACTCTCGCATGTCCTAGGTCCCTAGGTGGACCCGTCCCGACCCCAAGTGATAGTGACCCAGTGGTCTTTTAGATCCTCAGTAGAACAGTCCGGAAGCCTGAGAGACAGTGGCCTCTTGATAATCTGGGTCTCATGGGACCAGCCAGGGGTCCAGGTTTCAGTCAGTAAATAAGAGTGGTCCACGTCCTAAAGACACCCCTCCTCTACAAAGACTTGTGATGCTCTGGGGCTTCTGTGGCCAAGCCCCACCCTTTCCTGGTCATGGTACCCATACAGTGTTGATGGCCACAGCTCGAAGGGGGGCTTTCGTGTCCTCCTGTGCGGTCAGTGTTTTCAGTACCACCTCTCTTACGTTCCCACTCTCGGCTATTTACTTATTTATTTATTGTGTGCCAGTGATGGTGGGTGGGGGCTGGGCCTTCCCCGCCACCTCCACCCCTGTTGTGACCTGTCCTTCCGTACTTAATAAAGTGCGCGTGGGAGTGTTCCCGTGTTTGAGTCCATGTTTGGGGAGAGAGGAGGACCCCCTGCTGGAGCGTGCTCTCCCTGGAGCTGGCCCGCCACATTGTTCCCTGCATGAAATGACCCATTCCCGTTCTGAGTGTCTTCTGTGTGTAGCGATTCTTTGAGTCAAGAGCGCTTTTTATGTCAAAGTCTTTGTATACTGACTGATTTCAGTGCTTTGGGAAACCCGGCATGTTTGAATTACTCATTCCTATACAGCAGGAAATGGGATCAGAAATGTGATGTTAACTTACCAAGGGTGCACAGCTGGACGCTGTGCTTGCCTAATGCAGGATTTGAACGTGCATTGGCTGACTGTAGGAAGCTGTAGCCCCTCTCTGCAGACACTGAGAGGGAGACAGGAAGGTGGAGGATGAGGTCTCAACCTCAGGAAGCTCAGGGGAGATGCTCTTTGAGACATCCTCACCCCTGGGATGCTGCCAGTGACGTTCTGCCCTGCTGGCCCCGAGCTCCTCCAGTCAGAGGCTGTGTGTCTCCCTCGTTGCTGCGTCCCCGGGGCCTCATGCAGAGTAGGTGCCCAGCCATGAGCTAGCCGGGGTCCAGGGGCAGCCTGGAAAGGCCCAGAGAAGCCGCGAGCTACTTGGGGAGGTGCGGTGGCTGCTGCACAAGCTCAGCTTTGGTCTCCTCATTTGTGAAGTGACCTTGGGACTTCAGGGTCTGGGAAGTCCTCTCCAGTATGATTCTTGGGAAGGGGGGGTGCTTGGCAGAGCCTAGATGCTTTGTGAAGTAGGAGCGAATGTAGTGCAGTTGTGGAGACTCGTGTTCATTTCGGACACTCAGTTCAGCCCGGCGCGGTGGCTCACACCTGTAATCCCAGCACTTTGGGAGGCCAAGGCGGGTGGATCACAAGGTCAGTTCAAGACCACCCTGGCCAAGGTGGTGAAACCCCGTCTCTACTAAAAATACAAAAATTAGCTGGCCATGGTGGCAGACGCCTGTAATCCTAGGTACTCAGGAGGCTGAGGCAGATAATTGCTTGATCCCGGGAGGCAGAGGTGGCAGTGAGCTGAGATTACGCCACTGCACTCCAACCTGAGCGACACAGACTCCGTCTCAAAAAACAAAACAAACAAAAACAGGCCAGGCACAGTGGCTCACGCCTGTAATCCCAACACTTCAGGAGCCCAACGCAGGCGGATCACAAGTTTAGGAGTTCAAGACCAGCCTGGCCAACCTGGTGAAACTCCATCTCTACTGAAAATACAAAAATTAGGCCGGCGCAGTGGCTCACACCTGTAATCCCAACACTTTGGGAGGCTGAGGCGGGCGGATCACAAGATCAGGAGATCAAGACCATCCTGGCTAACACGGTGAAACCCTGTCTCTACTAGAAATACAAAAAATTAGCCGGGCGTGGTGGCGGGCGCCTGTAGTCCCAGCTACTTGGGAGGCTGAGGCGGGAGAATGGCGTGAACCCAGGAGGCGGAGCTTGCAGTGAGCCGAGATCACGCCACTGCACTCCAGCCTGGGCGACAGAGTAAGACAATGTCTCGGGAAGAAAAAAAAAATTAGCCAGGCATGGTGCGGTGTGCCTATAGTCCCAGCTACTTGGGAGGCAGGAGAATCGCTTGAAGTTGCAGTGAGCTGAGATCACGCCACTGTACTCCAGGCTGGGCGGCAAAGCCAGACTCCGTCTCAAAAAAAAAAAAAAAAAAAAAAGCTCAACATGGCTAAGGCTTAGGGGGTTTGGTCTGCTCCATGAGGTGGTCTAGCACCCTCCAGGTGTATCCTTCCCAGTTCTGAATCCCCAACCAACATCCTAGGGCAGATTCTCATTGGCCTGGCTTGGGTCATAGCCCATCTGGATGGGACACAGCTATTGGTCCATGTGACCCTACCCCCCTTCCCCTTCCCCCTCCACCAGTAAGGAAATGGTTGCCTCCACACAGTCTTGCCTCAGCCTCCCAAAGTGCTGGGATTACAGGCGTGAGCCACCACACCCAGCCTAAGCACAGAATTTTTTTTGTTTTTAAGATAGTTTCTCCCTCTGTCACCCAGGCTAGAGTGCAATGGCGCGATCTTGGCTCACTGCAACCTCCGCCTCCCAAGTTCAAGTGATTCTCCTGCCTCAGGCTCCCAAGTAGCTGGGATGACAGACGCCTGCCACCACGCCCAGCTAATGGCACCACGCGCAGCTAATTTTTGTATTTTGAGTAGAGGTGGGGTTTCACCATGTTGGTCAGGCTGGTCTCGAATTCGTGACCTCAAGTGTTCCCCAACTCGGCCTCCCAAAGTGCTGGGATTACAGGCATGAGCCATCTTGCCCTGCCTCTAAGCACTGAGACTTAATGAGTTTAAAGCTTGAGTGTAAACCAATCACAGTAATTTGATTCCTCCGGGTCAGTGATTGGCTAATCTTCTGACCAATGAAACATGAAGACAGGTCTGGAATGTTTGCCTCACTATTTTTTTTTTTTTTTTGAGACAGAGCCTCTCTGTCACCCAGGCTGGAGTGCAGTGGTGCGATCTTGGCTTACTGCAACCTCCGCCTCCCGGGTTCAAGTGATTCTCCTGTCTCGGCCTCCTGAGTAGCTGGGGCTACAGGCGCACGCTGCCATGCCCAGCTAATTTTTTTGCATTTTAATAGAGACATGGTTTCACCGTGTTGCCCAGGCTGGTCTCGAACTCCTGAGCTCAGGCAATCCACTGGCCTCGGACTCCCGAAGTGCTGGGATTACAGGCGTGAGCCACCGTGCCCGGCTGTTTGCCTCACTTTTAAAGGACATAGAGGAGGGAGTCACTTTTCCTGGCTTTGGGTGTGGTGCTGGGAGCCGTTGCAGCCATTCTGTGATCAGGAGGTATGGCTGAGCATTTAACTCAGGTGACCCTGCTGCAGGTAGCAGAGCAGAAAGACGGCAAGAACTTAGTGGGTTTGTTTTTCCCCAACTTGTAATTTAGAAAAGTTTCAAATTAATAGAAAAGGTGCAAGGATAACACAATGAATACCGCTACATCCTTCACCTAGATTTACCAGTTGTTAATATTTGCCCAGTTTGCTTAACTGCTCTTTATATATGTTTACTTTTTGTTACTGTTTTAGAGATGGTCTCACTCTGTTGCTGAGTCTAGACTGTAGTGGCGCAGTCACAGCTCATTGCAGCCTCGAACTGCTGGGTTCACGTGATCCTCCTGCCTCAGCCTCCTGAGTAGCTAGGAGCACAGGCATATGCCACCACACCCAGCTAATTTTTAAAAAAATTTTGGCTGGGCACAATGACTCACACCTGTAATCCCAGCACTTTGGGAGGCTGAGGCGGGTGGATCACAAGGTCAGGAGATCGAGACCATCGTGGCTAACACGGTGAAACCCGTCTCTACTAAAAATACAAAAAAAAAAAAAAAAAAAATTAGCCGGGCATGATGGCGGATGCCTGTAATCCCAGTTACTCAGGAGGCTGAGGCAGGAGAATGGCGTGAACCCGGGAGGTGGAGCTTGCAGTGAGCCAAGATCGCGCCACTGTACTCCAGCCTGGGCAACAGAGTGAGACTCCGTCTCAAAAAAAAAAAAATTTGCAGAGACGGGGTTTCCCTTTTGTTTTTGTTTTGTTTTAGAGACAGGGTCTCAGTATGTTGCCCAGGCTGGAGTGCAGTGGCTATTCACAGGCAGCATCCCACTGCTGATCATCGTGGGAGTTTTGACCTGCTCTGTTTCCAACCTCGGCCAGTTCACTCCTCCTTAGGCAAACTTGTGGTTGCCTCTCCCAGGAGGTCACCATATTGATGCCAATCTTAGCGCACTACAGCCTACGATTCCTGGGCTCAAGCGATCTTCCTGCATCAGTCTTCCAAAACGCTGAGATTACAGGCATGAACCACTGTGCCCAGCTTGTTTACATTTTTTAACTGAACCATTTGAGAGTATGTTACAGATGCTAACACAGTTCACTGAAAATTCTTCAGCTTGTATGACCTAAGAGCAAGGACAGCCTACACAGCCACCATCCAGGATTACACAAGAACCTAGATATCTGATGATTTTATTGAGTCACTGAATTAATCTGGTATGGAAACTCCCAACTGCAGAATTTTTTTTTTTTTTTTTTTTTTTTTTGAGGTGGAGTCTTGCTCTGTCGGCCAGGCTGAGTGGCGCGATCTCGGCTCACTGCAAGCTCCGCCTCCTGGGTTCAAGCCATTCTCCTGCCTCAGCCTCCCGAGTAGCTGGGACTACAGGCGCCCGCCACCACGCCCAGCTAACTTTTTGTATTTTTTAGTAGAGACGGGGTTTCACCGTGTTAGCCAGGATGGTCTCCATCTGGCCTCGTGATCCACCCGCCTCAGCCTCCCAAAGTGCTGGGATTACAGGCGTGAGCCACCGTGCCCAGCCTTTTTGTTTCGTTTTTAAGACAGGGTCTTGCACTGTCGCCCAAGCTGGAGTGCAGTGGTGCGATCACAGCTCACTGCAACCTGTGCCTCCCAGGCTCAAGTGATCCTCCCACCTCGGCACCCAAGCAGCTGGGACTACAGGCATGCACCACGATGTCCGGCTAATTTTTGTATTTTTAGTAGAAATGGGGTTTCACCACATTGCTGAGGCTGGTCTCAAACTCCTGAGCTCAAGCAGTCAGCCCACCTCAGCCTCCCAAAATGCTGGGATTACAGGCATGAGCTACTGCGCCCAGCCTAGACTTCTTATGAAAAAGTTTTCCTGAATTTTAAAGTGATTTCCATTGACTTTTCTATTACTTGCAGCCAAAAACCTTCCTGATACACAGGCCTCAGGCACATCATTAGAAAACATTAAAATCCACTCATATCCCACATTAAATATATATTTTTTGAAGTATGTTTATGCTTTTATTTGAGGGATTATTTGGCAAGCAGGACCTAATTTAGGACGGACTAACCTCTAGGAATACTTGGAAATGCTTTTGAAGTAAGAAGACCCAAGCTACAAAGTCGTTTTCAAGTGTGATGACATTTTTCTTACTACCCAAGTTAATATAAAGTTTGAGCACAATAAACATTTATTAATTTCAGCTTTGCAGTTTAGTATTTTGGAGCCAATACATTTTTTTCTTCAGATCTCAAATATTTTCTAAGCTTTTTGTTTGTTTTTTGTTTTTGAGACAGAGTCTTACGCTGTCACCCAGGCTGGAGTGCAGTGGCGCCATCTCAGCTCACTGCAACCTCCGCCTCCTGGGTTCAAGCAATTCTCCCACCTCAGCTTCCTGAGTAGCTGGGATTACAGGCATGCCCACCATGCCTAGCTAACTTTTTTTGTATTTTCAGTAGAGATGGGGGTTTCACCATGACGACCAGGCTGGTCTCGACCTCCTGGCCTCAAGTGATCCACCTCGGCCTCCCAAAGTGCTGGGATTACAGGCGTGAGCTGCCATGCCTGGCCAGATATTTTCTAAACTCTTTTTTTTTTTTTTTTTTGAGACAGAGTCTTGCTCTGTCGCCAGGCTGGAGTGCAGTGGCGTGATCTTGGCAACCTCCGCCTCCCTGATTCAAGCAATTCTCCTGCCTCAGCCTCCCAAGTAGCTGGGACTACAGGCGCACACCACCATGCCCAGCTAATTTTTGTATTTTTAGTTAGAGACAGGGTTTCACCGTGTTGGCCAGGATGGTCTCGATCTCTTGACCTCATGATCCACCCGCTTCAGCCTCCCAAAGTGCTGGGATTACAGGTGTGAGCCACCGCGCCTGGCCTCTAAACTCTTAAAAAGCTTTTAGATTTCCTTTGTGTCTATAATTATTTTCAAAATCAAATGCTTACTGGACACAGTGGTTCACACCTGTAATCCTAGCACTTTGGGAAGCCAAGATGGGAGGATCGCTCAAGGCTAGGAGTTAGAGACCAGCCTGGGCAACATAACGAGATCCTGTGTCTCCAAAAATAAAAATAAATTAGCCAAGCACAGTGGTGTGCACCTGTAGTCAGTCTGAGCTCCTCAGGAGGCTGAGTCAGGAGGATTGGTTGAGCCCAGGAGTTTGAGGTTACAGTGAGCTATAATCCACTCCAGCCTGGGTGACAGAGTGAGACCCTGTCTCAAAAGTAAAATAATAAAATATAAAATAAAATGCTAAAAGCATTGTAAAGGCTCAGGCCTGAGTCTGGGAGGGCTATGAATGAAAGGGCCTGGCCTCCACCCAGACCTTACCTGAGAGGAGAGGCGGGGCCCTAACCAAGGGCTGAGGCCTGCAGTCAGAAGAGATACAGACAAGAAGCGGGAAGGCCAATGGAAGGTGTGGAGGGGGCTGTCTGGACAAAGGCTGGGAGGCGAGAATGGATGAGCAGGGTTGAGGGGGTGGGCTGCGGTGCCACCTGGCTGGAAAAGGGCCCAGGTTGCCAGGGGCATCCCCCACCTTCCTAGAGTAAGAGGGAAAATATAGCTTTTCAAGCCCAGGTATCTTTAGCTCAGCAGATGAAAGAGGGTCGGCCCTAGCTACCTGTGTGACCTTGGTCAAGTGGCCACCCTCTCTGGGTGGTTTCCCCGACATTAAACTGCATCATTAAATGGGGGAACAGGGCAGACACGGTGTCTCAGGGTTCCTCCCTGCTCTGACTTCTAGGACTCAGGAGCTGGCTCTGACCTCCCCTACCTTCCCTGGCTGGAGCAGCCAGGTTGGCTGCGGGTGTGGATGGCGCCTCTGTGGGCTGCCGTCCTCAGCACCGCCAGCTGAAGGAGGTACAGCTTCCCTTTCCCCGCCTCTGCCCCCTGTCCCTGGCAGGGCGGGAATGACCAAGCTGGCCTGGATGACTTGTCTAGACCAAGCTGAGCCCATTTCTCACAGCAGCAGCCAAGATCCAGCCTAGGACAAAGGAATTCCAGAGAGCTCACTGCCTCTATTTCAGGACAGTTATAACGTGGGGAGGAGAATCCCTGGGGTGGTGGCCTTAGCCTTGGGGGACGCAGGAGAGAGCACTAACATCGAGCCCCTCCTTAGACATCACTCCTATAATCCTCCAAGCAGTGGCCTTATTCCCACCTTCCAGGCCTGGAAACGGGTTCAGAGAAGCCAAGGACCTCAGCTACAGCTGCGGCCACTCAGCCCCCAAATCAGAACTCACCTCTCGTCTCATCTCCTGATTCTTTTTTTTTTTTTTTGCAATGGAGTCTTGCTCTGTCGCCCAGGCTGGAGTACAGTGGCACTATCTTGGCTCACTGCAACCTCCACCTCCTGTGTTCAAGCACTTCTCCCTGCCTCAGCCTCCTGAGTAGCTGGGGTTACAGGCACCCGCCACCACACTCAGCTAATTTTTGTATTTTTAGTAGAGATGGGGTTTTGCCATGTTAGCCAGGCTGGTCTCGAACTCCTGTCCTCAGGTGATCCACCCACCTCAGCCTCCCAAAGTGCTGGGATTACAGGCATGAGCCACCGTGCCCGGCCTCTTCTCCTGATTCTAACTGCAGCTTCATTTCCCTGTGCAGAAATTCAACCAAGTTGGCAGACACAAAGTAGGGACGAGGGGAAGATGAGAGGGGAGATAATGAAAGCAAGGCGCCGGGCTCAGGGCCTGGCAAGATAAGTGGGCGCTGCCGCTAGGAGGCCCTGAGGACTAGGGGGAGGAGGCCCACGATGCACCTGTGTCCCTGCCTTCCCTCCCCGCCAGGAAAACCACAGCTCTTGTCACAGGGGATACTGGAATCTGGAGAGACTTCTTGCCCCAACGTCGGCAAGAGGAGACTGTTGGGGACCGGTTGGGGATGACGTGTAGACCTCCCAGAGGTGCTGCAAAGACCCGGGGAAGGTAACAGCCTGGGAAGAGACAAGAAGGAAGTGAAAACCTTCTGAGCCTCCATGAAAAAACGAATCATCTGTTTAGTACAACAGACCTCAGTTCCACCCTGTATTCACCTCGTGCGAGGAAAGCAGGATTTCATCTCCCCAATTTACAGATAGGGAGACTGAGGCAAGTGGGAGAAGCAGCTTGCCAGGAGGCTCTGAGGGGACATAGCAAGCAGGGCCAGCACCCGTGTGTCTAGACTCCCAAATAGGCCTTTCTGGGGACCTCTTCACCATGCCACCCTGCCTCCCTCCCAGCCCCACTCATGCCAGACGCTGCAGAGGAGTAAACTGTCCCTCCATCCAACAGCAAACAGTCCCCGGTGCTGGGCCCATTTTCCAGGGTGAAGGATGCAGAAGTAGCTCCTGAGGCCACAAGAACCCAACTACTGGGCTGGGCTGGGAAAGTGGCCACACCCACCCGCCCGCAGCCCTTCGAGGACCACACCAGAAGCGCCTCTGACCCTCGGTCTACAACTCTACCTGAGATGCCCCATTCCTTGATCTGGCAGAGAGGGGAGGCATGGGGGAGGGGCAGTGGAACTAGGCTGGGCCCCATCCAGCCCTTCCTACGGTTAAGGTTTTTGGGAGGCCCGGAGGAAAAAGTGAAGCTGCTGTGGTTGGTTTCCAAGCAGCCACTTGGTCTGGAAGGAGGCGTTAAGGCACTCACGGGGGTGCCACCCCATCCCCTCTCTGGGTCTGCCTTGCGGCCCTACACACTCCCCTCTCATCCTGTACCAGAGTGGGCTTTGGGCATCTGGAGGAAGGTGCCCCTCGGGGGCAGGGTGGGTGTGTTGGCCTGGCCTCCAGATGTGAGTCACTCCTGGTCCGCATCTTCGTCCCTCTTTGGTGCCAGCAGTTTCAGAAGGGGGATGGCCAGGTGGAGAAGGAGGTCCCTGTGACAACCCCCCAGCATGCCCCTCATTTCGCCCAGTGCTCCCCACGCCCATTCCTCCACCAGGTTCCTGAGTGTAAGGTGAGCACCCTTCCCACCCACCCTCAATTCTCTGCCACAGTGATCTTCCCTACAGCCCAAATCTGGCCTCAGTACTCACCCTCCCTCTAGCCCTGGCTCCCCAGCCTCCTCCCGTACAACCATGTCCAAGCCCTGTGCCCAGCCCATGAGGCCCTCCATGATCCAGGTCCTGTTGGCTTCCCAGCCTCATCCCCGTTTTTCCCCCACATGCCCGGAACACTGTTCCTCAGCCCTGGCCTTCTCATTCCGGAGCTTCTGCCCATGCTGGAAAGCCAGGCACTTCTCCGCCCACCCTTCACGACCCACCTCCTTTACTCATGCAGCCACCAGCCCACCATAGCACTTTCTCATGGCTTCCCTTAGAGCCATCATCATCTACCTTTTTTTTTTTTTTTTTTTTTTTTTTTGAGACTGAGTTTCACTCTCGTTGCCCAGGCTGGAGTGCAATAGCCTGATCTCAGATCACTGCAACCTCTGCCTCCTGGGTTCAAGTGATTCTCCTGCCTCAGCCTCAGGAGTAGCAGGGATTACAGGCATATGCCACCATGCCCGGCTAATTTTGTATTTTTAGTAGAGATGGAGTTTCTCTGTGTTGGTCAGGCTGGTCTCAAACTCCCAACCTTAGGTGATCCGCCTGCCTTGGCCTCCTAAAGAGCTGGGATTACAGGCGTGAGCCACTGTGCCCAGCCCATCATCTACTTCTTAAAGTGGTTGTGGTCAGATTCCACCCCAACTATACGCTCCTTGAGAGTGGGGACTGGGAGGGGTTCAGCTTTGAATCCTCAGAGCCCAGGGCCAGGTACATGGTAGGTGCTCAGTAAAATACCTGCTGAACACTCAGGGAAAGGAGGGCTGTGCCGGGCCTCAAAGGAGATGTGAAGAGAGAGGACAGGGTGGCCAGGCATGGTGACTCACACCTGTAATCCCAGAACTTTGAGAGGCCGAGGAGGGAGGATCAACTGAGGTCAGGAGTTCGAGACCAGCCTGGCCAACATGATGAAACCCCGTCTCTACTAAAAATACAAAAATTAGCCGGGTATGGTGGTGGGGGCCTGTAGTCCCAGCTACTCGGGAGGCTGAGGCAGGAGAATCAGTTGAACCTGGGAGGCAGAGGTTGCAGTTAGCCGAGATCATGCCACTGCACTCCAGCTTGGGCAACAGAGCAAGACTCCATCTCAAAAATAAATATATAAATAAATAAAAATTTAAAAAAAGAGAGGACAGGGTGCACAGACCAGGACCCCTCCCCCTCCTGGCCTGGACCACCCTGGGCCATCTCCCAGGCTTGACACTCTCAGGCCTGAGGCTGTCAGGCCAGGGCGCTTTGACTATCCCCTGCATGCCCCTGAAGGGGGCCAAGCCCGAGGCCTTAGCCAAGCCCTGCAGCCTCAGGCTTGGCGCCCGGCCCAGCCTTTCTTTAGCCTTCGCGAAGAGCCAGAGAGCGAAAGCGCTGCAGCAGCCGCAGTCCTTGCTTCCGGGGAAGGCCTGGGTGGGGCCAGGGCATGTGGTTAACTCAGTGGCCCTCTGCAGACGCGCACGCAGCAGGAGCCACGCCCTGGTCCCTGCCTGGGAGTGGCCTGGTCTCCCCCAGCTCTGATTCCTTGAAGGACCCTACACCTCCTCAGCCATCTTCTCTGGGCACCCCCTGAGCCCAGCCTGCTGGCCACAGGCCCCTTCCCGCCAACTCGTGGGCCTAGCTCATCATCAAACTATTTTCCACTGGCTTCCCCCAATCTCTGCCACAGCACAATTTTGGTGGGGGTGGGGAGAGGTGGAGAGGGATGAAGGAGACTAGGAGGTGGAGCTTGGACTCTGGCCGGGGATGGGGGGGCGGCAGCTCGCCACTCTGATTGGTCACCTCTGCTCCAGAACTGGCTTCAAAATTCCACAGACTCCGCCCCCGGTGGCCCCCAGCCCTGTCCTGACTTGCAATTGGCTGAACTTTCAGGGGGTGGGGCTCACCCGGTCCGGTCCAGTTAAAAGGGTGGGAGCGTCCAGGGGCCCATCTCTCTCGGGTGGAGTCTTCTGACAGCTGGTGCGCCCGTCCCGGGAACATCCTCCTGGCCCCAATCATGGCTTGTGTGAGTGTGGGGACCCCACCCCAAGGTCCAGGGGACAGGGCAGGAGCTGATGGCCAGAGGAGAGCTGGGCAGATCAGGAGCAGGTTCTAGCCCCAGCTGTGTGGCCTGGAACCAGTGTCTTCTCTTTTCTGGACCTCAGTGGCCACATCTGTAAAATGGGGGTGGGTGCCATGGTCCCTCAAGGCCTTCTCTGCATTGATAATTGTCTGGATTCCTTCAGGGTCTGAAAGCACAGTTATTTCTGCCCAGGGTTGACATTCTGCAGCTCTCTGAGAAGTGAGCGTGAGAAGGGTGTGGCCAACTGGGGGACACCCAGGCCACTATCCCTTTCCCCCTTCTCCACCCCAAAGAGCCTCCTGTCCCTTCCCCCCTGCAGCTGTCCCAATCACCAGGCCAGGGCAGAGTCACCCTCTGCTCCGGAGAACGCTGAAAAGTCGCCAGGACCCGAGACAGGCTGCCCAGGATTGGCCTTTCTAGGTTGGGGGTGGAGGGTGGTTGTGTCCAGGCTGGTGGCGGGAGGGCGGGGGAAATTCCCTTCCACCACCCCCAAGCTGGGAAGTTGGGGTGGCAGGGAGGTGAGAATCTTCCTCGGGCCCCAGGGAAAGGGTTCAAGTTTCTGGCCGAAGAAACCACTCAAACCAGTTAACTCTTGCCCACCCACTCGGGGTGCCAGGGAACAGCAGTGCCCAGCAGTTTGCTCAATCTTGTTAACCCTGAGCCAGCCCAGCCACAGCCCGACTGCAGGGCTATTCTCCCTAATGCAGAGAGGCCGTGTTCTTCAGGGTCTCCTCGCTAGCCCCTGGGCCTCTTTGCAGAGAGGGGCTTGAAGGAGAATAGTGGGGTCGCCCCTAGCCACTTCCTCTCCAGCAGAGGGGCCGACCCCTCCGTTCAATGTGACCGTGGGCCAATTGTCGGCCCCTCCCCAGCCTGATCCTTTCCATCTGTGATGGGACAGAGCACCCCATCTCCCAAGTCACTCTTGAGTCCAAAATTCCCAAGCCAATCTGCAAAATCTTCTAGAGCCCGTCTTCCAGAACCTTCACGTTACAGATTGAAGCCAACCCCGGTGGGAATAGGGACTTTCCCAGGACCACATAGAGAATCAGAGGCTGGAAATCACAGCCCAATCCTTTCCCCAGGATTCCCCTTGGCTTGGTCAGAGGATGCCGGGCGGGAACAACCCCACTCCCACCCCCAGCCACCCCCGGACACTTCGGGCAGTGGAGGCCTTGTCCCCTAACCCGGCTGGGCCGGGGCTTGTCTGTGCAGGGTCTGGTCGCCAGCAACATGAATCTCAAACCTGGAGAGTGCCTTCGAGTGCGAGGCGAGGTGGCCCCTGACGCCAAGAGGTGAGAGTTGAAGTCGGGGTGGTGGGCGGCAGGGACAGGGGCTTGGTCCAGCAGGGAGGGCGTGGCCGGCCCAGCCCACGTCTCCTCCCTGGCCGGGAGCGGGTTAACGGCCAGCCGCCGATGCTGCGTTTTCTGGGTGACTCACTTCCCCCGCAGGGTCTGGGCGCCCCCACCGTTGCCGCCCCCTCCCCCGCTCCCTCCCTGCTGTAGCCTGTTAAACTAAACCAGCTGCAGCCTCGTCATCTATAATACCTTGACTCCCCCGCCCCCACCCCTTTCCGGCCTGGGCGGGACCTGTCGCTGGGGAGGGCGGGGAGAGGAGTGAGGCGGGTGTCACGGCCGCCTTCCCCCTGAGTCCCTCCTTCCTGCGTCTGGTCATTCATTCACTGGCTCAGTCCGGTCCTTCTTCCTTCGTTTCTCTTTCACTCAGCCGGCTGCCTTATTTTCTCGGCAGTTAGGTGGCCTTGGACCAGTCAACCAACGTCACCTAGCCTCAGTTTGTTAGAAAAACAAGGGGGGGAGGTGGTTGTGTGGAGGAAGTGAGATGCGGATGGCGCAGTGACGATGAGGAGGATGAGGATCAGCTGATATTGTTAAGAACCGCACACTTCTCATGCACTAATTTCATTTCAACCAAACCCTCAGAGGCAGGTATTGCTATTATTACCACTCAACAAATGTATTATTTTATTTATTTATTATTTTATTATTTTATTTATTATTTTATTATTTTATTTATTTATTTTTTGAGACGGAGTCTCACCCTGTTGCCCAGGCTGGAGTGCAATGGCGTGATCTCGGCTCAACACAACCTCCGCCTCCCGGGTTCAAACGATTCTCCGGCCTCAGCCTCCTGAGTAGCTGGGATTACAGGTGCCCACCACCACACCCAGCTAATTTATGTACTTTTAGTAGAGACGGGGTTTCACCATGTTGGCCAGGCTAGTCCCGAACTCCTGACCTCATGATCCGCCCGCCTTGGCCTCCCAAAGTGCTGGGGTTACAGGCGTGAGCCACCGTGCCCGGGAGTAGTAGTAGTATTATTTGTTAATTTGCCCCATAATTACTAAGCATCTCCTTCTGGTGTGCCCCACTTGTGCTGGGCACCGGGAATACAGAGATGTACCAGACAGGACGGGAGGTCACCATCTGGAGGGAGTCTCTGACCTTGACCAAAAGGGCTAGGACGCTAATGACTTCAAGAATCAAGCAAGCCCTCCTGTGCAGCCCCCATTGTACAGATGAGCAAACAGGGGAAGAGGGGCAGGGACTAGCTCACACTCACACAGTAAGCAGGTGGCAGGGCCAGAGCTAGAATCCAGGTTTCTTATCTCCGTTAGTGAGTTCTTCCAGCAAGGTGCGTTCATGGGATACTGAGTGACAGATTAGTCAGTCAGTGGGGCTGGAGCTGGCCGAGGTGGCCTCATGCCCACCCGTTACCCCCCAGCTTCGTGCTGAACCTGGGCAAAGACAGCAACAACTTGTGCCTGCACTTCAACCCTCGCTTCAACGCCCACGGCGACGCCAACACCATCGTGTGCAACAGCAAGGACGGCGGGGCCTGGGGGACCGAGCAGCGGGAGGCTGCCTTTCCCTTCCAGCCTGGAAGTATCGCAGAGGTGGGCTGCAGACCGGAACCGAGGACCAGGGACAGGGGCTGGGTGGGCTGGGGCGGGGCTGGGTTAGTGACTAGAGACCTTGGCCCTGCCTGCTCTTTCCCCTCCTCTTCCCTCCCTTCCTGTGTGATGGCCAGTGTCTGCCCCTCTTTGAACCTCAGTGGTTGACTAGAATAAAACAAAGGGGAAAAAAAAAAAAGGCTGGGCTCGGTGGCTAATGCCTGTAATTCCAGCACTTTGGGAGGCCGAGGCGGGTGGATCACCTGAGGTCGGGAGTTCGAGACCAGCCTGACCAACATGGAGAAACCCCGTCTCTACTAAAAATACAAACAATTAGCCAGGTGTGGTGGCGCATGCCTGTAATCCCAGCTACTTGGGAGGCTGAGGCAGGAGAACTGGCTGAACCCGGGAGGTGGAGGTTGCAGTGAGCCGAGATTGTACCACTGCACTCCAGCCTGGCCAACAAGAGCAAAACTCTGTCTCAAAAAAAAAAAAAAAAAAAAAAAAAAAAAATTAGCTAGTGTGGTGGCTCATGCCTGTAATCCCGGCACTTTGGGAGGCCAAAGTGGGTGGATCATCTGAGGTCAGGAGTTCAAGACCAGCCTGACCAACATGGTGAAACCCCGTCTCTATGAAAAAATACAAAAATTAGCTAGGCGTGGTGGCACACAACTATAGTCCCAGCTACTTGGGAGGCTGAGACAGGAGAATCACTTGAACCTGGGAGGCGGAGGTTGCAGTGAGCCAAGATTACACCATTGTACTCCAGCCTGGGTGACAGAGGAGACTCCGTCTCAAAAAAAAAAAAAAATCTGTTATGGGATTAGAGTAAAAAGAAAGAAAAAAATATTATAAAGGCCGGGCGCGGTGGCTCACGCTTGTAATCCCAGCACTTTGGGAGGCGGAGGCGGGCGGATCACGAGGTCAGGAGATCGAGACCACGGTGAAACCCCGTCTCTACTAAAAATACAAAAAATTAGCCGGGCGTGGTGGCGGGCGCCTGTAGTCCCAGCTACTCGGAGAGGCTGAGGCAGGAGAATGGCATGAACCCGGGAGGCGGAGCTTGCAGCGAGCAGAGATCGCGCCACTGCACTCCAGCCTGGGTGAGAGAGCGAGACTCCGTCTCAAAAAAAAAAAAAAAATATTATAAATGCACCTCCTCAGGCTCAGCCACAAACTGGGGCTGTGTCAGGGCCACATGAGGAACGGGTTCTGGAAGGGCCCATGGCCTGTGGGCCCAGCTCACTGCTGTCCTCTACCCCCAGGTGTGCATCACCTTCGACCAGGCCGACCTGACCATCAAGCTGCCAGATGGATACGAATTCAAGTTCCCCAACCGCCTCAACTTGGAGGCCATCAACTACATGGCAGCTGACGGTGACTTCAAGATCAAGTGTGTGGCCTTTGACTGAAATCAGCCAGTCCATGGCCCCCAATAAAGGCAGCTGCCTCTGCTCCCTCTGAACCAGCCTCTTGTGTGTATGTGTACGTGTGTGCGTGTGCGTGTGCGTGTGTGTGTATGTGTGTGCGTGTGTGTGTGTGTGTGTGTGTGAGGGGTCCCCACCTCCAGGCCTGCCCCCTTCCTTCATTTCCATTCACTTTGTCCACGGGTACCTCCTCAGTTCCAATGATGTCTTCCGCTGGGTCCCCCAGATGAAGCACAGAGAGTTTGGCACACAGTAGGAGGGTCAGTGACCACTGAATAAAAATCAGTCCCTGCCCTGAAACTGCTTTTAGCCTAGTGGGCCCTAGCACACAGCAGATGCTCAAAGGATGTTGCATAAATGACATCAAGGGGGAAAGAGGCAAGGACAGACCAACTCGTTTGTGGTGATGGGGCAGAAGACAGGGAGGTGGAGGGAAGAATACGAGACCCCTCTCATTTGCCGTCATGAGCTAGAAAGAGATTTGGAGTCAGACAACGGGCTGCCAGCTATGTGGCCTTGTGCATGTTAACTGACCTGAGCCTCAGCTTATTCCTTTATAACAAGGGGGATAACGCAAACAGCCTATCAAAGAGTTGTTCCAAAGACCAGTCGCTTCTTGGCCTTCTGGCTGAGATCAAGTGTAGATTAAATGAGGTGTTGCATGAAAGAAGCCAAGTTCAATACCTGGCATATGGTAAATGCTCAGTGGATAGTGGTTTCCCATACCTCGTGCACGGCTTTTTTTTTTTTTAGAGATGGGGTCTTGCTATGTTGCCCAGGCTGGAGTGCAGTGGTTGTTCACAGGCATGATCATGGCATACTGCAGCCTCAAAGTCCTGGGCTCAGGCAATAGTCCTGCCTCAGCCTTCTGAGTAGCTGGGACCACAGGTGTGCATCACTGCACCCAGATCCCTGCACCACTTTTTTTTTTTTTTTTTTGAGACAGAGTCTCGCTCTGTCGCCCAGGCTGGAGTGCAGTGGCGCAATCTCGGCTCACTGCAAGCTCCGCCTCCCGGGTTCACGCCATTCTCCTGCCTCAGCCTCTCCGAGTAGCTGGGACTACAGGCGCCCGCCACCACGCCCGGCTAATTTTTTGTATTTTTAGTAGAGACAGGGTTTCATCGTGGTCTCGATCTCCTGACCTCGTGATCGGCCCGCCTTGGCCTCCCAAAGTGCTGGGATTACAAGCGTGAGCCACCGCGCCCGGCCCCTGCACCACTTTTGAGGTGCTATTACTCCAATTGAAGGGGAAGAAATGGGCTCTGATTGATGAAATGACTCCCGGATCTGTACCAGGCCCAGCTGAGCCTGCAGGGCTGCCCAGGAATCCTGGCTTTGTGGGCTCAGGCCATGCACCCCACTTTGCTAGATTGTATGGGGAACCAAAGGACTAGTCTGGAAGCCGCCGGCTCTCATTCCTGGGCAGACGCCCCCACCCAACAACGGACTTGGGTGATGACCCTGGCACCCCATTGCCAGCCCCTGTTTCCGTGGTAGGAAGAGCTGGGGTTGGGGGCTACGTCAGCCTCTGCACAGAACCAAGAGGTAAAAGCCAGCCGACATGAGGCCCAGCCTCCAGACTCCCGCAGCCTCCTCCTTGGGGTACGGAGTAGGGGTGACTCACTCAACCTGACATGAGGTCTCCATGAGCCTGTTCTCTCCTGCTTTCCAAAGACGGCGTCTCCTCCAAGACCAGTCCAGGCCGTTACCCTGGAGGGTAATGCTTAACCCAACCCCATCAAACCCACCCATCACAACTGATGGGGCCTGAGTGGACTGCTGGGGTGCCCCGCAGACTGACCACTTCCCTGCACCTTTTCCTTCCTGCTTGCTGCTGCGGTCAGATCTTCGCAGGGCCCCTACCTCCCTGGGAACCAGCTGCAGGAACTGAGCCAAAGTTCAGAAGGTTAGAATCAGAACATCATTAGGCTCCCCCCATAACCCCAAGGCACAGTCTCCTGAGGCATGGTGCGTGGGTGGGGGGGTCTTGGCAAATCTCACTTTTTAGGGCAACTGGCACCAGCTGTGAGTAGATCTCTTATACACTCAGTCTCAGTTTCCTCATCCATAAAATGAGACCCATGTTGGGTGGATGATTTCCATCTCAGTGGGTGCCCTGGGACCTGGGTGGGAGCCGGGGGCATATACCTCTCTATGAGAGGTCAAAGAGGATGGAACACACATGCTGAGAACTCCCATGAGCCAATCTCCAGGCTCTCCTGGGGCTCCCAGGTGGCCACCCAGAAACAGCTTCAGAAGCCTGGCTGTAGATAGAGTGCCCTCTGCTGGACATCGGAGAACACGTCCCCCAGGCTGCCCTGCCTGGTCCTCAGTTCACCCACACTGATTCTCCCCTACACTGGCTGACACTCACAAGACCCTAGGACTGGAGCCACAACCGGGCAGAGAAAAGTCCTGGGGCAGGTAAGAGAGGCCACTGGGTGTGGAGGAAGGAAGCCCGGCTTGGCGTCAGACAGACCTGTGTTTAAACCTCAGCTCTGTGGCTGTGTGCCCTTGGACCAGTTATTCAACGTCTCTGAACCTCAGTTTCCTCATCTGGCAAACTTTGTTAAGACTGCACTAGTTGGCCAGGCACGCTGGCTCACGCCTGTAATCCCAGCACTTTGGGAGGCCGAGGTGGGTGGATGACCTAAGGTCAGGAGTTCGAGACCAGCACGGGCAACATGGTGAAACCCCGTCTCTACTAAAAATACAAAAATTAGGCCAGGCATGGTGGCTCACATCTGTAATCCCAGCACTTTGGGAGGCCGAGGCTGGTGGATCATCTGAGGTTGGGAGTTCGAGACCAGCCTGACCAACATGGAGCAACCCCGTCTCTACTAAAAATACAAAAAATTAGCTGGACGTGGTGGTGAATGCCTGTAATCCCAGCTACTTAGGAGGTTGAGGCAGGAGGCAGGAGAATCGCGTGAACCTGGGAGGCGGAGGTTGCAGTGAGCCGACATCATGTCATTGCAGTTCAACCTGGGCAACAAGAGCAAAACTCCATTTCAAAAAAAAAAAAATTAGCCGGGCACAGTGGCACATGCCTGTAATCCCAGCTACTCGGGAGGCTGAGGCAGGAGAATCGCTTGAGCCCGGGAGGCAGAGGTTGCAGCAAGCCAATATTGCGCCATTGCTCTCCAGCCTGGGTGACAGAGCGAGACTCCATCTCAAAAAAAAAAAAAAAAAAGACTGCACTAGTATTGGCTGGGTGTGGTGGCTCACACCGGTAATCCCAGCACTTTGGGAAGCTGAGGCAGGAGGTTCATTTGAGGTCAGAAGTTTGAGACCACCCTGGCCAACAAGTGAAACCCCGTCTTTACTAAAAATACAAAAATTAGCCGGGCATGGTGGTGCATGCCTGTAGTCCCAGCTACTGTGGAGGCTGAGGCAGGAAAATCACTTGATCCTGGGAAGAGGAGGTTGCAGTGAACCGAGATCACGCCACTGCATTCCAGCCTGGGTGACACAGCAAGACTCCGTCTCAAAAAAAAACAAACAAACAAACAAAAAAAACAAAAAAAAAGCTTGCTTGCTTGCTTGCTTCCCTCCTTCCTTCCTTCCTTTCTTTTTTTGAGACGGTCTCCCTCTGTTGCCCAGGCTGGAGTGCAGCGGCATGATCTCGGCTCACTGCAGCCTCCCTGACTTGGACTCCCATGATTCTCCTACCTGCCGAGTACCTGGGATTGCAGGCGCACACCACCACACCTGGCTGGTTTTTGTGTTTTTGGTGGAGACGAGGTTTCGCTGTGTTTGCCGGGCTGGTCTCCAACTCCTGACCTCGAGTGATCTGCCTGCCTCGGCCTCCCGAAGTGCTGGGATTACAGACAGAGTCTCACTCAATGCTCAGTGTTGCCCAGGCTGGAGTGTAGTGGCGTGATCCCGGCTCGCTACAACCTCCACCTCCCAGCCGCCTGCCTTAGCCTCCCAAAGTGCTAAGATTACAGCCTCTGCCCAGCCGCCACCCCGTCTGGGAAGTGAGGAGCGCCTCTGCCTGGCCTCTGTGCAACCTTCCAAGTGTGAAGTGACAGCCTTCGTTGTAGAATGAATGAAGACACTGGCACTGATTATATAACACCTTAGCAGCTATCTCAAGTAGTTGATGGTGGAGGTATTGGAATTATAGAAGAAAGCAAACACGCAAATTTGACTAAAGGCGATTTTGTGACTTCTTTTTTTTTTTTTTTTTTGAGACAGAATCTTGCTCTTTTGCCCAGGCCGGAGTGCAGTGGCACTATCTCGGCTCACTGTAAGCTCCGCCTCCCAGGTTCACACCATTTTCCTGCCTCAGCCTCCCCAGTAGCTGGGACTACAGGCACCCGCCACCACACCCAGCTAATTTTTTGTATTTTTTTTAGTAGAGACGGGGTTTCACCGTGTTAGCCAGGATGGTCTCGATCTCCTGACCTCGTGATCGGCCCGCCTCGGCCTCCCAAAGTGCTGGGATTACAGGCGTGAGCCACCGCGCCCAGCCGATTTTGTGACTTCTATCTATTGGCCCTGGCAAACCAAGGTTATTCTGGATGGAAATAGCCTTGAAAAGGTGATATATATATATGAACATATCTGATTCTTTTTCCCCGTATAATTCTTACTTTGTGCGTTTGATATTCAGTTGTGTTTGTAATCACGGAAAAATAAAATTAAAAAAAAGAAATCACCATAAAAATGGGCAACCAGCAGCCCTCGGGCTGCTCTGTCTATGGAATAGCCATTCTTTATTCCTTTACTTTCTTAATAAACTTGCTTTCCCTTTAAAAAAAAAGAAAAAAGATTAGCTGAGGTGATGTATAGAAATGCATGGTGCCTAGCACGCAATAGGGGCTCGGTGAGTGTTGGTTCCCTTCACCCCTTTTAAGGCTCAGTGTGTTCCAAGGGCCTAGGAAACTAGGTCCAGATAAGTTAAGTCAATCTCTGTCCTTAGGCCACCTGCACCCCACCCTCAGCACCTGTTCTTGCCTGTGTGACCTCAGACAAGTGACTGCACCTCTCTGAGCCTCAGTTTCCTCCTCAGTAAAATGTGGATTGTACCTCAAAAGCGATCACTATAAGCCAGGCACAGTGGTGGGCACCTGTGGTTCCAGCTACTCCTGAAGCTGAATGGGGAGGATGGCTTGATCCCAGGAGTTTGAGACCAGCTTGGGCAACATAGTGAGACCCTCATCTCTATAAATAAATAAATAATAAAATAAATAATCTAAAGAGAGTAAACAGCTAAATAAATGTCAGCTGCTCTTGTTACTATTTTTCCTCATTAAGTTTATCATCACTTCTTTTCTTATTGTTTTTGTTTTTTGTTTTGAGACAGAGTTTTGCTCTTTTGACCAGGCTAGAGTGAAGTGGCGGGATCACGGCTCACTGCAAACTCTGTCTCCTGGGTTCAAGTGATTCTCCTGCTTCAGCCTCTCGAGTTGCTGGGATTATAGGCATGCACCACCACACCTGGCTAATTGTCATATTTTTAGTAGAGATGGGGTTTCATCATGTTGGTCAGGCTGGTCTGGAACTCTGAACCTCAATCGATCCACCCACCTCGGCCTCCCAAAATGCTAGGATTACACGCATGAGCCATTGCGCCTGGCCTGTTTTTTTTTTTTTTTTTTTTTTTTTTCAGAGATGGGATCTCATTCTGTCGCCCAGGCTGGAATACAGTGGCATGATCACAACTCAATGCAGCCTCAAACTTCTGTGCTTGAGTGATCCTCCCACCTCAGCCTCCCAAGTCACTGGACTATATGTCACCACGCCTGGCTAATTTCTAATTTTTTGTAGAGACAGGGTCTTACTATGTTGCCCTACTGTCTGTCGCCAGGCTGGAGTGCAGTGGCACGATCTCGGATCACTGCAACCCTCCCGGGTTCAAGTGACTCTTCTGCCTCAGCCTCCCAAGTAGCTGGGACTACAGGCGTGTGCCACCACACCCAGCTAATTTTTGTATTTTTAGTAGTCACAGGGTTTCACCATGTTGGCCAGGATGGTCTCAATCTCTTGACCTCGTGATCCGCCTGCCTCAGTCTTCCAAAGTGCTGGGATTACAGGCGTGAGCCACCATGCCCGGCCTGAGCCTTCACTTTTCATCTCCAACCACTCTGGGTGAGAGTGGAGCCCTGGTAAACCAGGCAGGTCGAAGCCTGGGACTGGAAGGAGACAGACTAGCTGCAGAAGGTGACTCTCTGGGCACCTTCAGCCAGGGTGATGCCTCTACCCAGGAGGGTGCCAAGGGTGGCTTTAAGGCACTGCCACTAAGGGGCAGAAGCAGCTGGTCAGAGGTGCAGTCCAGCACCCTAAAGGAGCCCCCTGCATTGCTCTGGGCCACAGAACTGAAAGACCAGGCCTGCAGTTTAAGGGTAACTTCTGGCCGGGCGCGGTGGCTCACTTCTGGCCGGGCGCGGTGGCTCACTCCTGTAATCCCAGCACTAAGGGAGGCCGAGGCAGGCGGATCACCTGTGGTCAGGAGTTCGAGACCAGCCTGACCAACACGGAGAAACCCTGTCTCTACTAAAAATACAAAATTAGCCAGGCGTGGTGGCACATGCCTATAATCCCAGCTACTAGGGAGGCTGAGGCAGGAGAATCGCTTGAACCTGGGAGGCGGAGGTTGCGGTGAGCCAAGATCGTGCCATTGCACTCCAGCCTGGGCAACAAGTGTGAAACTCCATCTCAAAAAAATAAGGTAACTTCCTCTCAGGATCCCACACAGATTTCCCCAAGCAAAGGAGCTGTATGGAATGAATTCAGCATTCTGGAGTGCTGCACTTACTGCCTGCCTCTTTCCAAAACTCACAGTCAGGATACAAAGATTAGTTGGCCGTGGTGGCAGGTGCCAGTAATCCTAGCTACTCAGGAGGCTGAGGCAGGAGAATCGCTTGAACCTGGGAGGCGGAGACTGCAGTGAGCCGAGATCACAACACTGCACTCCAGCCTGGGTGACAAGAGCGAAACTCTGTCTCAGAAAAAAAAAAAAAAAAAAAAAAAAGCGGATGAAGGATGCTGGCATACAATCCAAGTGACTAAAAATTCCCTTCAGACGTCGTTTCACAGAAGTCTTTCACAACCATGCCCTCATTCTCAGTCGAAGATGTTATTACACACTCATTCCACCTTTGGGCAAAGTGAGGCACAAAAAGGGAGGATGGCTTGTGCAGAAAACACGTGTATGCGCGCCTTATGTTATACAAACTTTACATAACTCACTTCCTCACAATCACAGCTGTCAAAGTTTAGTCCACGGACCAGCAGCATTAGCATCACCTGAGAACTTGCTAGAAACGGAAATCCACTCAGAAACCTCTACCCGATCAGAAACTCCTGGGCGGGGCCCAGAGATCCAGGTTTTAGCAATTCTATGCCAAAGTTCGAGAACCGGTGTCTACAACAACTCTATGAAGCTACTATACTTTTCCTTATTTTACAAATAGGGTGAGGCACCACGAAGGCCACTGGTCTTGGACCACACAACTGTAGGTGGGGTGCCAGTATACAAATCCAGGCAGTTTGGCTCCCTCTTGGAGACTACCAACGAGTTGACATCAGAATCTAAAGTAGGGGCCGGCACGGTGGCTCATGTCTGTAATCCCAGCACTTTGGGAGGCAGAGATGGGAGGACCACTTGCGGTCAGGAGTTCAAGAAGCCTGGTCAACATGGTGAAAACTTGTCTCTACTAAAAATGCAAAAATTAGCGGGGTATGGTGGCGCACGCCTGTAATCCCAGTCACTAAGGAGGCTGAAGCGGAGAACTGCTTGAACCTGGGAGGCAGGGGTTGCAATTAACCGACATCGTGCCACTGCACTCCAGCCTGGACGACAGAGAGGGACTCCATCTCAAAAGTAATAATAATAAATTAAAGAAAAAAAATCCAAAGTAGGGTTAGTACAGGAGTTTTTGGCCATTCACGAGTAACTCCATATTGAGTGTGTGCCAGGCACAGTCCTAGGCAATGGGGTCCAGGGGACCTCGCTCTCACTGAAGCGAGTCTGGGGAGGGGCTGGAGCTGGGAGTCACGGAGAGATCAGGGACCAGCGCGTCATGCATGGGAAGAGGGAAGAAAAGGAGCTGGGAGGTCCCTTTAAAAGGCTGGGCCTGGTGGACGGAACTGCGGAGCGACGCTGAAGGGTGCGCCCGGGAGGATGAGTACGCTACACCCGGAAGTGTCTCCAGGAAGAGGAAGCCGGTGGCCTCACTGCTATGGGCCGCAACAAGAAGAAGAAGCGAGATGGTGACGACCGGCGGCCCAGGCTCGTTCTTAGCTTCGACGAGGAGAAGAGGCGGTGAGTGGCAAAGCCGGACCGGACTCCCCTCGAGCTGTTCTTCGCGGCCAAGGCCAGGTCTGGGGCCGAGCACGCTCCCGCCGAGGGCTCTTCCGGTCCCGCCCCCTGGCGTGGCTAGAGAACCCCTCTTGGCCTCCCAGCCCGCGTTCCCGCTTTTCCCTTCTCGGCCTCCACGCTTCTCCTTTCTTGGCCTCCCCACCTCGCCTAGTGTCTCTGCGCCGCCAGACAGCCGGAAGCTCGGGTCTCAGAGCAGTGGCTTCGACCACCCTAGCCCAGCCCAGCCCAGTCCATCGGTCCGGCACACAGCAGGCGCCCAGCCATTGTTGGTGAATGATGAGCCAATGAAATGAGAGTGGCTTAAGTTCATTCATTCCCTCTCTAGACATTTATTGGGCTCCTTTGCTGTGCCAGGTCCCGTATCAGGAAGCGGAACCTGAGCCTCAGCGTCCGGCCAGACAAATAGCACATGGTAGCGGGTCAGCGAAAAGCCCAGTGCTGGACTGTGGGACAAAATGGGAACAGAGCAGCTAGCACTGTGGAGATGAGAAGGGGCTGAGATCAGACCGAGGGAGGGAGGGTGGGAGGGAAATGCCGGGTATCATCAGGAAACTCCTAGCATGCATCAACAGGCCCTACAGGCGAGTTTAGGGTCAGGTGTCCTGGGGACATGGGTGTTGGTCCAGTGCAGGGTTTCTGAAGGTCTGGATGATGGTGGCCCTGAAAACCCTGTTGAGAGAGTAATGAGGTTTGCAGGTGTGGAAGGGGTTACCTCATGTACTGTGTGTGCCCCCCGCCCTGACCTGGCCCTGTTGCCTGAACCTGAGATCCCTGGAGGGTATTGAGTGGAAAGAGGCAGTATCTCCCTTATTTTCCTAAATGTATCCTTTCTCTAACCTTGGGCAAGTAACCTAGACTCTGTGCCTCAACGTTCCCATCTGTAAGATGGAGATTGATACCCACTGCACAGGTTGTTGTGAGGGTTTTTTGGTTTTTTTTTGTTTTTGAGACGGAGTCTGTGTCGTCCAGGCTAGAGTGCAGTGGCGTGATCTCAGCTCACTGCAACCTCCGCCTCCCAGCTTCAAGCAGTTCTCCCCGCTCAGCCTCCCAAATAGCTGGGACTACAGGCATGCGCCACCAAGCCCAGCCAATTTTTGTGTTTTTAGTAGACACAGAGTTTCACCATGTTTGCCAGGCTGGTCTTGAACTCCTGGCCTCAAGTGATCTGCCCACCTCGACCTTCCAAAGTACTGGGATTACAGGCGTGAGCCACCATGCCTGGCCATTGTTGTGAAGGTTAAATGAGCCATTACTTATACATTTTTTGGAATGGTGCCCAGCACATAGCGAGCGCGGCATTAGCCATTTTTCTCCTAGAGCGAGCCCTTCTCTCTTTGTATAATGACTCTCCTGTCTCTGCCGGCTTCCTTCCTGTAGAGAGTACCTGACAGGCTTCCACAAGCGGAAGGTCGAGCGGAAGAAGGCAGCCATTGAGGAGATTAAGCAGCGGCTGAAAGAGGAGCAGAGGAAGCTTCGGGAGGAGGTGCGCAGGGGGAAGGTGGGAGGGAGGTCTTTGATTCTTAGGGCACGTGCAGCCTTGGATTTCCCTAATAGAGGCAGCTGCTGGCATGGGGCGGCGTGTGTGTGGGCAGGACTGGGGAACAGTTTATACAGGTGGAGACTCGGTGGGCCCGGGTCTGGGAGTGATGGAAGATGGAGTCTCCTAATCTTGCAGTATGGATCATGGTCTCCCTCACCCTGGGGGTGATTAATACCCCAGCCTGAGGTTGGACTAAGAGGCCATACTCACTGTGTTCCCTGCCCGTGTGGTTTCAGCGCCACCAGGAATACTTGAAGATGCTGGCAGAGAGAGAAGAGGCGCTGGGTAAGTGGCATGCTTGGCCTGACCTGGAGAACAGCTCACAGGCCTGGTTTATACCCTTGGTGGGTGGAAGGGATAGAAGCTGACCTCCTTGGCCCTAGGGATCTTGGGGGGTACCCTGGGGCCAGGGGTGGTCCTAAGCACCTCTAAGTGCAAGTGGAACAGAGACCAGGAGAAGGAGGCCCAAACCCCACGGTTAACCAAGCCTGAGCAGAGAGCCCAGTTTTTGAGGATGGAAAGGACTAGGGGTGGAGGGGAGGGACAGCAGTAGCTGTCACAGAGGGTTTGTCTGACATGGGGACCAGCTAGAGCATGAAGGAAACAGGATCATTCACAACATTCATCCACAGACCAGGCTCTACAGCCAGTGACCTTGTGGATGCGCTCCACGTCCACAGAGTAGAGGGGGCATTGCACTCCAGTGCGGGAGGGAGGCTGGAGCCTGGTCACTCGTTCCCCTGGCTGAGGCCAGGTCTGTGTCCACCCCCACAGAGGAGGCAGATGAGCTGGACTGGTTGGTGACAGCAAAGACGGAGTCGGTGCAGTACGACCACCCCAACCACACAGTCACCGTGACCACCATCAGTGACCTGGACCTCTCGGGGGCCCGGCTGCTCGGGCTGACCCCGCCTGAGGTGGGTCCCAGTCTCAGCCCTGGGAAGAAGGGGCGTGAGGGCAGACTGGCTTGTCAGGGTTGCTCAGTGCTGGCCCGTGTCGTGGGTACCCCACTGCCGGGGCTCCTTCCCTTTGGACCCTTCATTCCCTGCTTCCGGGGTGCTGCAGAGGCCAACCCCACTGCTGAGCGGCTGAGGAGCTTGGGCAGGCTCCTTCACCTTGCCTGCTTCCCTTTCTCCATCAGCGAACTGGGGGTTGCTGATGGTGGCACCTGCCTTGTGGGATTGGTATGAGGGTGAAAGTGGTTAATCCGTGTGAGTTACTTGGCACAGTGCCCAGCCCTGTTGTAAGTGCTTCACAAAAGGTAGCTGTTTGTTGTGATCGTTCCCTTTGTGCGATTCGCAGCCCTGGCGCGTCTGTGTGCACTAAGTGGGTTTTCTTTTTTTTTTTTTTTTTTTTGAGAGAGACTCTCTCTCTCGCCCCGGCGGGGGTGCGGGGGGCCAATCTGGGCTCACTGCAAGCTCCGCCTCCCAGGTTCACGCCATTCTCCTGCCTCAGCCTCTCCGAGTAGCTGGGACTACAGGCGCCCGCCACCACGCCCGGCTAATTTTTTTTGTATTTTTAGTAGAGACGGGGTTTCACTGTGGTCTCGATCTCCTGACCTCGTGATCCGCCCGCCTCGGCCTCCCAAAGTGCTGGGATTACAAGCGTGAGCCACCGCGCCCGGCCAACTAAGTGGGTTTTCAACCTGTTGGTTGTGAATCATGAGTAGGTTGCAACCAGCATAAAAAATATAATATAATTGAAAATATCCGAAAGTGTCATGTTAAATATTGTTTCATGAAACAGCTGTTTCCATTGGAGTTGTATCTGGGTGTGCCTAAGAATTTATGGACGTATATGCACACAGTTATGATATAAAACACATTTCCTTGTGTGGGTTACTGTGTTCTTAAATCCTGGAGCCACTCCCCTGTCACATCCATACTGATCTCAGGGCCGGGCATGGTGGCTCACACCTGTAATCCCAGCATTTTGGGAGGCCAAGGCAGGCGTATCACCTGGGGTCAGGAGTTTGAGACCAGCCTGGCCAACATGGTGAAACCCCGTCTCTACTAAAAGTACAAAAATCAGCCAGGGGGCCAGGCACAGTGGCTCATGCCTGTAATCCCAGCACTTTGGGAGGCCGAGGCAGGCGGATCACCTGAGGTCGGGAGTTCAAGACCAGCCTGACCAACGTGGAGAAACCCCGTCTCTACTAAAAATACAAAATTAGCTGGTTGTGGTGGCACATGCCTGTAATCCCAGCTACTCAGGAGGCTGAGGCAGGAGAATAGCATGAACCTGGGAGGCGGAGGTTGTGGTGAGCCAAGATCATGCCATTGCACTCCAGCCTGGGCAAAAAGAGCGAAACTCCATCTCAAAAAAGACTTAGCCAGGCATGGTGGCATGCGCCTGTAATCGCACGGATTACAGGAGGCACATGCCTGTAATCCCAGCTACACAGGAGGCTGAGGCAGGAGAATTGCTTGAACTCAGGAGGCACAGTTTGCAGTGAGCCAAGATTGCACCACTGCACTCCAGCCTGGGTGACAGAGCGAGACTCCATCTTAAAAAACAAAACAAAATCATACTGATCTCACACCGGTCTTTCATTTTATGCTCATTATTATGCAAGTTCTGATACAAAGACAAGTCTTGTCCCTGTTTTGGTAGGATTTTCATTCCTGAATGTTTAAGTATGTACTGGAAGCTTCTAGGGGCAGGAAAGGGTTTGCAAACAGGCCTTCCCCTGTGTAATCCTTGCTTTAGGGCAGATAGACTGTTCTTCCATCCGAGGCCTTCTCTAGTCCCATCTCAGGCCTGTGATGCAGCAGGGTGCACCACCACTTGCCAGAGCCATGGTGGCTTGGGGTGCCCAGCCCAGGTCCCCCCAGCTACTGCTCCATGTAAGTCATTGTCTTGTGCCTCTTTAGGGAGGGGCTGGAGACAGGTCTGAGGAGGAGGCGTCATCCATGGAGAAACCAACCAAAGCCTTGCCCAGGAAGTCCAGAGACCCCCTGCTCTCTCAGCGGTGAGTCTTGGCCTGCTGCCTCCCCAGTCCCACCCCTCCTGGCTGGCAGTAGTGACCTGGCCCTTAGGGGTGGTGTGGAGCAGGTGTAGGGCCCGGAGCAGCCCTCTGCTTTGCCTCTCCAGTGATCCTCTGCCTCTCCTCATTGCCCCGTCCTGTCCCACCCACCCCTGGTAGTGTCCGACCTCCAGTGCCTTTTGTGCCTGGGTGAAGGGCCTGTCTCTCTGAGCTGAGTTGCTGGCAGGCACTCTGGAGGTAGAGCAGGCCAACTCTGGCATGAACTTGGTGGTCCTGGCATTTGCAACCTGTCCTGACATCCCCTCCATAAGCCAGGTGGTAAGTCACCCCACAACGCAATCTTAAACTGAGGCTTTCTCTGCTCCCCTAGGATCTCCTCCCTCACAGCATCACTGCATGCACACAGCCGCAAAAAGGTCAAGAGGAAACATCCCCGACAGGCCCAGGACTCCAAGAAGCCCCCAAGGGCCACTCGTACCAGCAAGGCCCAGCGCCGCCGTCTGACAGGCAGAGCGCGGCACAGCGGGGAGTGAGACCGAGAACCAAGCGGTGCCCCAGCCTAGGCTGCGGGGACCTGTCCTTGCTCAGCTTGGCTGTCCCTGTAGCCCAGCCTGCACCTAGGTAATGACTGCACAGCTCAAGGTTGGGAAGCCAGGACCTCTCTGGCCTGGGGCCAGCTGCCTTTGCCTGGGGTTTGAATTCCAGAAGAAGCAGGCAGCTGAGAGCAGGCCTCCCCCAGGAAGAGCCTTCAGAGCCACGTTGGGGCATCTTCCCAAATGCGCACCCCACCTGGCACTCATCAGATTTGTGGAACTCATCAGAGATTTGTGCGCTTGTGATTTGTTTGTGCTTGATCCCATGCACAGGGCAGGTTTCTGGGGTGGTGGAAATGGTCAGGGCTCATGGGTCTGTCTCCAGCAGTCTGTCCTGTGGCTACAATAAAGCACAGTTCTCCCTGTGTTAAGATCCTAACCAGGCTTAAGGATCAGTGTGTCCATTGGTAGAATAGAGCCCACCTGCTCTGAAAAGCAGGCTCCTGAGGCCAGTTGGGGAGCAGTGCCCCCCATGCCCTTCACCGAGGAGCCTCTGTGCCTGTCCCTTGTTCTGGGCCCCAGGAGTCTCCTCAGCTGACACTGAAGATGTGGAAGCAGTTGAGTCCCAGGTCATTCCCCATCGCCACACTGGGGCAGCGTCCCCAGGCTTCCAGTAGCTCCCAGGTGGGGCCCAACATGAAAGGATTGATTAATTAATTCTTTCTAAGGCAATTGCAGCCAGGCTTGGTGGCTCACACCTGTAATCCCAGCACTTTGGGAGGCCGAGGCAGGCAGATCACTTAAGGTCAGGAGTTCGAGACCAGCCTGGCCAACATGGTGAAACCCTGTCTCTACTAAAAATACAAAAATTAGCCAGGTGTGGTGGCGCACACATGTAATCCCAGCCACTTGGGAGGCTGAGGTTGGAGAATCGCTTGAACCCTGGAGGCGGGGTCTGCAGTGAGCCAAGATCACACCATTGCACTCTAGCCTGGGCAACAGTGTGACCCTGTCTCAAAAAAACCTAAAAAAGCAGTTGCGTCTTGACTTGCATAAAAGTAGCCCCCCAGAGTAGACCCTGCGGGTGCCAGCTAGAACTCCACAAGGGGCCATGTCTTCACACTCCTTCCAGATGGATGAGTTGATGGAAACCTTGTCCCAGCTTGTCAGTCCTGGGCAGGAATGAAAGAATTTCAGGTTGTGCCTTGGTTAGAGGAGCTGTGTTGGGTCCTAAACACTAGGTCCACAAAGGGGAGTGAGCTGTATTCCCAGGGCTCGCTGATGCCCATGGACTATGGAGTCAGGATGACAGGACAGTGCAGTGAGGGGATCTGCGACAGGACTGCGGGCTCTACCCGCCCTGATGTGGGAGCTCCTGGAGCGGGGGTGAGCAGTGAGCCAGGGTCTGCAGGGCCGTCCTCTCTCCATAGCAACAGCCAGGCCTTTCAGTGGAGCAGGCTTAGTGACTGGCTCAGTTATGCTGTACCTGGGAATGGACAGGCCCTCTCCCATGTCACCATCAAAACCCACTGATGAAGGCTGGTGGGAGTCTGAGGGCTGCACCTGGGTATGGCGAGTGCCCCTCAAGGATTGTGCTGAGCGCCTTGGCCTGGCCTCTCAGCTCCGCCCACCTGCTCTCCATGCCACCTTTTCGTTGTCCTCCCCGGGTGGCATATGCCACTTGGCTGCCTCGTGCCTGGGCAGAGTGGTGCCTATTATGGGCCCTCGAGGTGGCTCTGGTGCTCAGCCTGCTGTGAGCAGGAGCAGCTGAGTCCCAGGGGTTCTTGCGCACAGCAGGGCTCAGGTTTGAATCCAGGCTCTGCTGCTTGGTCGCTGCATGAGCTTCTGCTGTGCTGCTCTCTCTGGTTTGTTTCCTCATGTGTAAGATGACACAAGATACCTACCTCTTAGGGCTACCCCGAGACTAAAATAAGACCATGTGCATGAACCACTTCCCAAAGCGCCTGTTGCTCTCCAGGTGTGCCTACCGCATGTTGCCGCTGCTGCTTCTGCTGGGACGTCTGACTCCAGTTCCTTCTCCCCTCTCCAGTGACAAGGTCATTTACAACTTATATTTACAATTTATAGTGTTTACCAGTATTAAATTCTCAGCCACTCCTTTCCAAGTGTGCCTTCATTTCTTCCAGCAGACTAGGGAAGTTGAGTCACAGTGATTTGACCAATTCTAGGATCAGGGTGGTGGATTCAGAACCCTCTGGAGAACTTGTCTTTTCTCCAGGAGCCCCTCACCATGCTGTGGAGGCACCTGGGCTCCTTCCTCCTGTCGCTCTCCAGAGTTGGGCCTTTGAGAGGTTTATGAAGAAGAGTTAGGTTTAGCTGCATATACTCTAAAACAAAATTGAAAAATAACTGGCTTGTGTAAAAGAGTTCCCAGGTTAACAAAGATGGGAGGTTCCTAGCCTGGAGCTGGGAAGGTTGGAGGCTGGGATGCTGAGCTTCTAACTCTATGCCTTGTTTTATGCTGTGTGCCATTTTCAACACATGGCCCCTGCCTCACGGCACAAGGTGGCTGCTTGAGCTGCAGCCATTATGTCTGCATTTCAGCCAGCAGGAAAGAAAAGGGGATGAAGAAGAACATGCTCCTCCTTTCGAAAACATTTAGGGCCAGGTGTGGTGGCTCACACCTGTAATCTCAGCACTTTGGGAGGCCGAGGCGGGCGGATCACCTGAGGTCTGGAGTTCGAGACCAGCCTGACCAACATGGAGAAACCCCTGTCTCTACTAAAAATACAAAATTAGCTGGGTGTGGTGGCGCATGCCTGTAATCCCAGCCACTCAGGAGGCTGAGCCAGGAGAATTGCTTGAACCTGGGAGGTGGAGGTTGCGGTGAGCCGAGATCGTGCCATTGCACTCCAGCCTTGGCAACAAGAGTGAAACTCCGTCTCAAAAAAAAAAAGAAAAAAATTGGCACTTGGCATGTCCCGTTGGCCAGGCAGGAGGCAAAGCATGAGGCAGAGGCAAGGGAGCTCCTAGCTGCAAGACAGGCTAGGAACTCTTTTATTTATTTATTTTTTGAGATGTAGTTTTGCTCATCGTCCAGGCTGGAGTGCAATGGTGCAATCTCGGCTCACTGCAACCTCTGCTTCCTGGATTCAAGCAATTCTCCTGCCTCAGCCTCCCCAGTAGCTGGGACTACAGGCACCTGCCACCATGCCTAATTTTTGTATTTTTAGTAGAAATGGGATTTTGCTTTGTTGGTCAGGCTGGTCTCGAACTCTTGACCTCAGGTGATCCACCCGCCGTGGCCTCCCAAAGTGCTGAGATTACAGGCATGAGCCACCCCGCCCGGCCAGGAACTCTTCTATTCTGGGAAACCAAGTGCCCACATGAGAATTGGGGATTGTGTTAGAAAGGAGAGAATGGGGCCAGGCACAGTGGTTCATGCCTATAATCCCAGCACTTTGGGAGGCTGAGGTGGGCCAATCACCTGAGATCAGGTGTTTGAGACCAGCCTGGCCAACGTGGCAAAACCCGATCTCTACTAAAAATATAAAAATTAGCCAGGTGTGACGGCAGGTGGTGTAATCCCAGCTACTTGGGAGGCTGAGACAAGAGAATCACTTGAACCCAAGGGGCGGAGGTTGCAGTGGGCCAAGATCACGCCACTGCATTCCAGCCTGGGTGACAACAGCAAGACTCCATCTCAAAAAAAAAAAAACAGAGAATGGGTGTTGGGGTATAATCAGCAGATTATTTCACAGAAGCCAAATATATAAACGGCTGTCATGAGGGGATCCATCTGTGTGGAACTAAAGTCACAGCAGGCATTTATCCATCCCCAGTTTTCACACCAAGGTCAGGCCCTGTGCTAGTACATGATGAGCTGTGGCCATAGTTACCTGAAGCTGGGCTCAGCCCGTTAAAATAAAACTTCTTTTGGTAGGATCTATTTTGGGGTGGCCTGAGCTCTCCCAAGGGAGTGAGGTGAGGAACTGTGGGGGCAGGTGTTCCGGGGTCATATAAGCCTCAGCGTCCATCCTTTCCAAGGTCCCAGTGGCGCTGACGACCTTGACGTCCCCAGGTTTGAGCCATTGACCTTCCTTTGGCTTGCAGGTGGCTCTGGTGACCGGGTTTGGTTCCTCCTGAGCTTGGAGAGCTCACTGCCTGCTCCCTTGTGAGGACTGCTAGAAATGCCCGCCTTGTTCTGAGCTAGCTTCGGCCTCCCACAGACACCTTCAGAGGTTTGCAGGCTGTTCTCAGCCTTTCTCGCTCTCCTCACCTTTGAGCCACCTCCAAGGAGAAGCCTTCTCTGCCTTCCTCCTTTCTCCACCTGACCTCCCATGATAGTAGGTGTTTCCTTCTTTTAAACACTGAACACAGTGGATCTTGGTTTGTCCCTCGAACCAGACCAGAGCTTTCTGAGTAAGAAGTTGTATCTTAGTCATTTCTGTTTCTGCTCTGGGCACAAGCTTGTGTCAATGTAGGTTCTCAGCCAATCCTGTCTGAATCCAACCCCCAGGTGATCCCCAACAACTCTCAATCTAAGATTTCCGTGACCCTAGTGCCAAGCTCACCTGCCTGCAAGTGTCTGAATCTAGTCCACCTTCCCTATCTCATTGCTGCATCCATCTCTCCTGGACTCCTGCTGCAACCTTCCTCCCTGTCCAGTGAATTTTGCCCTCCTCCTCCCATCCCAGTCGCCACAATTGGCAAATACCAACTAAAAGGAAAAAAGATGAGAAACAATTTTTTTTTTTTAAGGCGGAGTCTCACTCTGTTGCCCAGGCTGGAATGCAGTGGTGTGATCTTGGCTCACTGCAACCTCTGCCTTCCGGGTTCAAGCGATGCTCCTGCCTCAGCCTTCTGAGTAGCTGAGACTACAGGCGCACACCACTACGCCCGGCTATTTTTTTTTTTTTTCTTTTTTAGACGAGTTTTGCTCTGTCGCCCAGGCTGGAGTGCAATGGCGCTATCTCGGCTCACTGCAACCTCCGCCTCCCCGTTAAGAAAACTGTCATGACAGAGAGGTTAAGACTCTAGTCCAAGGTCTGTGCTAAAGCCAGCCCAGCGGACTGTCGCCAGAATGAACCAACGGGAAAGAGGTCAGAAGGAGCCAGATCCGCCAGTGCCAGCCCTCTCTAGGGCTCCTTGGGGACCCCCAGCGGATGAGGGCTGCGGGCGGCCCAGGCTAAACGTGCAGCGAGTCTCGCTCTCAGAGGTATCCGTGCCCCGCCTGCCTCCGCCCCGCCCCTTGTTCTGGCTTGTCCAGTCCCACAGAGTCCCACAGTCTTCATATAAATGAGGCACCCAGAGAAAGCCTATGCGAGCATGGCAGGGGCGTGGCCTGCCTTCCACCTCCCGAGCGTCGCTCTGATTCATTGTTAAAATAAAGAGGCCATGACCCTGGCACTCCCACCCCGGCAGCCCCTGTGCGTGGAAACCCAGCCAAGGTTAGCACTGGGCCGCAGAAAAGAGGAGCTGGTAGGGGGAGGCCTACAGGAGAGGTAGGGGTCGAGGGATCCGGGGAGGAACTGGCTGAATGCCTGGATGGAGAGGGTCCCGGGTCCATTCTCTGGGTGGGGCATGTGTAGCTGCTTAAGGTTTTGATTATTATACCCACATCTCAAGTGCATTTTAGAGAAGGATTCTGCCTGTTGGTTGTGGGTAGGGGATGAAACGGGAGCAGCGAGGGGCACGTGGAGTAGAGCCCGCTACCCGCCCCCAGGAAAATGAGCGGCGTTCTCCTGCTAGGCAACGCTCCTTTATGTGGCCGGACCAGGAGAGAAACGCCCAGGACGGGCGGGGCCGATGCGCCCCTCTTCCACCACCAGGAGTCGGGAGGACAACCGCCCGGGGAGGATGAGAGACCCTGGGGCCACGGAAGGGCCAGCGGGTGGCCCTCTCCCCACCGTGCCTTGCTGTCACCACCACCCCATTCCCTTCTCCAGGTCTGATGATGGAGGAGCCTTGGGCCTGGCTGTCCCAGGGGAGGAGGTGAAATTCCTCAGCTCTCCACCAAGATTGGCAACAAAAGCCTGATCCCCTGGAACACAGCAGGTGAGGATGGATGTGGGCAGGTGACCTGGGGGCACCAAAAAAAAAGCTGCAGGTGTTTTGGGATGTTGGGTTCCTCCCACCCCCCACCCTCCCCTTGGGGCTCTGTGTGGGTGGGGAGGGCATCTTTAAGTGACTCTCCTGACCCAGCTCCACTCCAGAGCATGGATGTTGGTGGCCCTAGGGGCACCCAGAAATAAGAACCCTTGCACAAGTTAAGACACCAGGGCGGCCAGGCGCGGTGGCTCACACCTGTAATCCCAGCACTTAGGGAGGTCGAGGTGGGTGGATCACAAGGTCAGGAGTTCGAGACCAGCCTGGCCAATATGGTGAAACCTCGTCTCTACTAAAAATACAAAAAAATTAGCCGGGCATGGTGGCAGGTGCCTGTAATCCCAGCTACTTTGGAGGCTGAGGCAGGAGAATGTCTTGAATCCGGGAGGCAGAGGTTGCAGTGAGCCGAGATCATGCCACTGCACTCCAGCCTGGGTGACAGAGTGAGATTCCGTCTCAAAAAAAAAAAAAAAAAAAGACACCAGGGTTTCAGAAGGGTGTGATGCTTCACACCTGTAATCCCAGCACTTTGAGAGGCTGGAGGAGGATTGAGGTCAGGAGGTCAGGAGTTCAAAACCAGCCTGGGTAACACAGCAAGAGCCTTTTTTTTTTCTTTTGAGACACACTGTTGCCCAGGCTGGAGTGCAGCGGGGCGATCTTAGCTTCACTGCAACCTCCACCTCCTGGGTTCAAGCAATTCTCTTGCCCCAGCCTCTCAAGTAGCTGGGATTACAGGCATGTGACACCACGCCCAGCTAATTTTTGTAGTTTTAGTAGAGACAGGGTTTCACCATGTTGGCCAGGCTGGTCTTGAATTCCTGGCCTCAAGTGATCTGCCTGCCTCAGCCTCCCAAAGTGCTGGGATTATAGGCGTGAGTCACCGCACCTGGCCAAGAGCCCATTTTTACAAAATAAAAAATAAAAAAATTAGCTGGGCGTGGTGGCATACACCTGTAGTCCCAGTTACTGGGGAGACTGAGGCAGGAGAATCATTTGAGCCTGGGAGTTTGAGGTTGCAATGAGCTATGATAGAGCCACTGCACTCCAGCCTGGGTGACAGAGCAAGACCCTGCCCTCACCTCCCCAAAAAAGACATTAGGGGCCGGGTGCGGTGGCTCACAACTGTAATCCCAGCATTTTGGGAGGCCGAAGGGGGCGGATCACCTGAGGTCAGGAGTTCACCTGGCCAGCATAGCGAAACCCCGTTGCTACTAAAAATACAAAAATTAGCCAGGCATGATGGTGCGTGCCTGTGATCCCAGATACTACTGAGGAGGCTGAGGTAGGATTGCTTGAACCCAGGAGGTGGAAGTTGCAGTGAGCCAAGTGAGCCAAGATCACATCACGGCACTCCAGCCTGGGTGACTGAGAGAGACTTTGTCTCAAAAAAACAAAACAAAACAAAACAAAAACACGTTAGGGTTTCTTTTTGGCTAAGCTCTGCCACAAACTTGCTGTGTGACTTTAGGCTGTTCACGTTTGTCAAAGACGTCGTCCTCAGCTCTGAAAATACCTGGCCAGCTTTTTGCCTCCCTCCCTGTGCTTCCCAAGGGACCTGTGCGAGTTGGCAGTATGATCCAGTGCTCCTCACTTCCACCTCCGAGAGAGCAGGCACACACACAGCCCTGGATTTGAATCAGCCACTGCGACCTTCAATGACCGAAGGAACCTCTCTGAGCCTTAGTTGCCTGATCTAAAATTGGCATTAATTTGATCTACAATGCAGAGTAGCTATAAGACAAGGACACTCAAACTGTTGGGTGTACTAGAATCACCTGGGGAATTTTTTTTTTTTTTTTTTTTTTTAAGACAGAGTCTCACTCTTGTCGCCCAGGCTGGAGTACAGTGGCGCAATCTCGGCTCACTGCAACCTCCGCCTCCTGGGTTCAAGCAATTCTCCTGCCTCAGCCTCCCGAGTAACTGGGACTACAGGTGCATACCACCACACCTGGCTAATTTTGTATTTTTAGTAGAGACAGGGTTTGGCTATGTTGGCCAGGCTGGTCTCGAACTCCTGACCTCAGGTGATCTGCCCACCTCCGCCTCCCAAAGTGCTGGGATTATAGGCGTAAGCCACTGTGCCTGGCCAGGAATCACTTCATTTTCATTTTTATTTGTTTATTTTGAGATGGAGTCTCGCTCTGTTGCTCAGGCTGGAGTGAAGTGGCGTGCTCTCTGCTCACTGCTACCTCTGCCTCCCAGGTTCAAGCGATTCTCGTGCCTCAGCCTCCCGAGTGGCTGGGACTACAGGTGCGTGCTACCACGCCCGGCTAATTTTTGTATTTTTAGTAGAGGTGAGGTTTCACCATGTTGGCCAGGCTGGTCTTGAACTCCTGGCCTCAAGTGATCTGCCCACCTCAGCCTACCAAAGTGCTGGGATTACAGGCATGAGCTACCGCCCCCAGCTGGAATCACTTCTTTAACACACACAGCCCCAGACCTCACTCTCTTGGAGATTCTGACTGGGTGAACTGGGAGAAAGAAAGGGGAATCTAGATTTTTTTTTTTTTTGAGATGGGGTCTTGCTATGTTGCCTAGGCTGGAGTGCTATAACTATTCACAGGTGCAATTATAGCACACTACCACCTCAAACTCCTGGGCTCAAGAGATCCTCCCACATCTGCCTCCCTAGTAGCTTGGACTGTAGGTGCACACCATCTTACCCAGCTGAAATCTGCTTTTTTTTTTTTTTTTTTTCCCTTCAGTCTGTTACCCAAGCTGGAGTGCAGTGGCACAGTCACGGCTCACTGCAGCCTCGACCTCCCAGACTCAGGTGATCCTCCCAACTTCAGCCTCCTGAGTAGCAGGGACCACAGGCCTGCACCACCCTGCACAGCTGATTTTTGTATTTTTTGTAGAGACGGGGTTTTGCCAGTTGCCCAGGCTGGTCTTGAACTCTTGGGCTCAAATGATCCACCCGCACTGGGCCCAGCTGGAATCTGCATTTTTTTGTTTTTTGTTTTGAGATGAAGTCTCACTCTGTCGCCCAGGCTGGAGTGCAATGGCGCGATCTCGGCTCACTGCAACCTCCGCCTCCTGGGTTCAAGCCATTCTACTGCCTCAGGCTCCCAAGTAGCTGGGATTACAGGCACGCGCCATCACACCTGTCTGATTTTTGTATTTTTAGTAGAGACGGGGTTTCACCATATTGGCCAGGCTGGTCTCGAACTCCTGACCTCAAGTGATCGGCCCACTTTGGCCTCCCAAAGTGCTGGGATTACAGGCGTCAGCCACTGTGCCCAGCCTGGTATCTGCATTTTTATGAACAGCCCAGGAGGGTGTAATGCAGAGTCCTTGGCGTGCACTTTCAGCAACACTGCAGTAAGGACTAGAAATCGCACATCAAATGCTGGCAGAGTGCCTGGTGCTTAGTAGGTGCTTAGTGAGTGTTTGTTGAGTGAATAAACAAACAGGAATAGAGGGAGAACAGGAACATCCAAAGGAATGGATGACTAACCTTATTTCCTTGGTCCTTGTCTGGAAACTGGGGCAACGGGCTGGGGTTCAGGTGAGTGGCCAGCCACTCATCTGGTCTTTGCCTCCCCCTCATTTTTGCCAGGCCTCACCTAGAGGGTCAGCCATTGGATCATAGGAACTGCCCTGGCCTGACTCACCCAATATGGAGGAGGTGCCTGGGGATGCCCCATGTGAACACTTTGAGGCCAACATGCTTACCCAGAACCACCATCAAAACTGCTTCCACCCTGAGGAGGCCCACGGAGCAAGATACCAGGTGGGCCAGTTTTCCACATGGTTGGGGTGGTTTGGGATGGGGGCATGGGTGAAGGACTGGGCCTATGGTGCCCGCTCACTCGCAGCTGAACCCAGATGCTGGCCTTCCTCCTGGCCAGAGCCTCGGTTTTCCCACATTGCAATGAAGTGGTTGAACCATGTGAATGTTTCACCATCCTCAGTCACTTTCCTCCTGCTTATATGATACAATTGTTACCATAGCCTCATCTAATCTGTTACTTACTTTGTTATTCTTTAAATCAACATCTTTTTCCCCTTCTATTGAAACAAAACTTCACGTCATCAACACAAGTAGAAACGAGCCTGGCCAACATGGTGAAAATTAGCTGGGCATGGTGGTGCATGCCTGTAATCCCAGCTACTTGGGAGGCTGAGGCAGGAGAATCACTTGAACCTGGGAGGCGGAGGTTGTGGTGAGCCGAGATCGCGCCATTGCACTCCAGCCTGGGCAACAGAGTGAAACTGTCTCAATAAACAAAACAAAACAAAACAAAAAAGAGAAGAAAGGTAGAAAAAGAAAAAACAAAACAGAGATGTCATTACACCCTAACTCGAGAGTATTTTCTTTTTCTTTTTTTTGAGACAGAGTCTCACTCTGTCGCCTGGGCTAGAGTGCAATGGCAATGGTGTGATCTCAGCTCACTGCAACCTTTGCCTCCTAGGTTCAAGTGATCCTCCCGCCTGAGCCTCCCAAGTAGTTGGGATTACAGGTGCCTGCCACCATGCCCAGCTAATTTTTGTATTTTTAGTAGAAACGGGGTTTCGCCATATTGGCCAGGCTGGTCTTAAACTCCTGACCTCAGGTGATCCACCCGCCTCAGCCTCCCAAAGTGTTGGGATTATAGGCGTGAGCCACCGCGCCCGGCCTGGAGAGTGTTTTCTATGGAAGGCTCTGAGCTTGCATCCTGCTGTCTCTCTGTCAAAAAGGGAGATTAGCAGATGTTAGAGAGATGTTAAGAATACACCAGCATCATCTGGAGATTTTCTTTCTCTCTCTTTTTTTTTTTTTTTTTTTTTTTGAGATAGATAGGGTCTTGCTCTGTAGCCCAGGCTGGAGTGCAGTCGTCCAACCTACAGTACATGGCTCACTGTAGCCTCGACCTCCCAGGCTCAAATGATCTTCCCGCCTTGGCCTCCTGAGTAGCAGGGACTACAGGCACATGCCACCACGGCCAGCTAATTTTCTTGTAAAGGTGGGATCTCACTATGTTGCCAGGGCTGGTCTCAAATTCCTGGGCTCAAGTGATCCTCCTGCCTCAACCTCCGTAACTGCAGGGATTACAGGTGTGAGACGCTGCACCTGGTCTGAAGATTTTCTTCTTCAAGTTATTGAAGGAGTGAAGAAGAGTCATTTTTTTTTCTTTCTTTTTTTTTCATTTGAGACGGAGTCTCTCTCTGTCGCCAGGCTGGAGTTCAGTGGCTCAATCTCGGCTCACTGCAACCTCCGTCCCCTGGGTTCAAGTGATTCTTCTGCCTCAGCCTCCTGAGTACCTGGGATTACAGGTGCCCACCACCATGCCCAGCTAATTTTTGTATCTTTAGTAGAAACAGGGTTTCACCATGTTGGTCAGGCTGGTCTCGAACTCCTGACCTCGTGATCTGCCTGCCTCGGCTTTCCAAAGTGCTGGGATTACAGGCGTGAGCCACTGTGCCCGGCCGAGATTTTCTTCTTCAAGTTATTGAAGGAGTGAAGAAGAGTCATTTTCTGACTTTGTGACTAATGTAGTCTGCTGCCAAGCCTCCATGCATGTAAACACAGAGCACCTGATACACACGCAATGAGAAACCTGGGACCCATGAACCTCCGTGGGCCCTTCCAACCTTGACCCCCATGGCTTCGTCATTCCCATTGGGGTCTGAAGGTCCTCTTTTTTGGGGGGGGGGACAGAGTCTCGCTCTGTTGCCCAGGCTGGGGTGCAGTGGCGCAATCTGGGCTCACTGCAAGCTCCGCTTCCCAGGTTCATGCCATTCTCCTGCCTCAGCCTCCTGAGTAGCTGGGACTACAGGCACCTGCCACCACTCCTGGCTAATTTTTTGTCTTTTTAGTAGAGACAGGGTTTCACTGTGTTAGCCAGGATGGCCTCGATCTTCCTGACCTCGTTATTTGCCCACCTCGAACTCCCAAAGTGCTGGGATTACAGGCGGGAGCCACCGCGCCCAGCTTCTACCAGTCTTGATACCTCCAATAATAGCTCTCCTGTGCTCACCTGCAAATTCAGGTTCAGGGAACAGATGCCTGGGAGTCCATCTTTCATGCAAATGACCTTCTCCCAGTGGTTGGGAGGATGGCAGGCATGGAATAGGAGAGCCCTGGATTCAGGCTGGTCTGAGTTCTAGTCTCAATCCCACCATTTCCCACCTGAGACCTTGGGTCAGCTCACAAATTCATACATACTGAATAGGTGCTTAAAATGTGCCAGGCATTATGTTAGATGATGGGGAAATCATGATAAATCAGAAAGGCACAGCTGGGCACAGTGACTCACTCCTGTAATCCTAGCACTTTGGGAGGCCAAGGCGGGTGGATCACTTGGAGTTCAAGACCATCCTGGCAACATGGCGAAACCCCATCTCTACAAAAAATTTAAAAAATTAGCTGGGTGTGGTGGGATGTGGCTATAGTCTCAGTTACTCAGGAGGCTGAGGTGGGAGGATCACCTGAGACTGGGAGGCAGAGGCTGCAGTGAGCCGTGATCGCATTACTATATTTCAGCCTGGGTGACAGAGTTGGACTCTGTCTCAGAACAGAACAGAACAGTACAGGAGGGGGGGGGGGGGGGGGGGGGGGGGGGGGGGGGAGAGGGAGGAGGAGAGGAGGAGAGAGGGACACATCCCTGGCTTGTCTTCATGGGGCACATCCCTGGCTTGTCTTCATGGGGCTTATAGTCTAGTAAGCGAAATGCACATGATTATTTAATCTTGGTTGTGATAAATGTATAAAGGAACAGTAAGTGGCATGAAGGTAAAGGATAGGGCATTGGGGAAAGTTTCTCCAGAAAAAATGACATTTCAGCTGCTTGGTAAAGGCTGTGCGGGCATTAGCATTAGTTAGTGAAATTGCAGGAAGAGGAGAGGAAGGAAGGAGAATGTGCAAAGGCCAGCCTGGCATGGCAGCTCATGCCTGTAATCCCAGCACTTTGGGAGGCTGAGGCAGGAAGATCACTTGAACTCAGGAGTTTGAGACTAGCCTGGGCAGCACAGTGAGACCCCATTTCTACCCAAAAAAAAAAAATTATCCAGGCAGGATGGTGCACACCTGTAGTCCCAGCTAGTCAGAAGGCTGATGTGGGAGGATTACTGGAGCCCAGGAGTTCAAGGTTGCAGTGAGCCATGAGCATGCCAATGCACTCCAGCCTGGGCAACAGAATGAGATCTTGTCTCAAAAACAAAACAAACAAGTAGGTCGGGTGCAGTGGTTCACGCCTATAATCTCAGCACTTTAGAAGGCTGAGACGGGTGGATCACCTGAGGTCAGGAGTTCAAGACCACCCTGGCCAACATGGTGAAACCCCATCTCTATTAAAAATACACAAATTAGCCACGTGTGGTGGCGAGTGCCTGTAATCCCAGGTACTCAGGAGGCTGAGGCAGGAGAATCTCTTGAACCCAGGAGGCAGAGGTTGCAGTGAGCGAAGATTGCACCACTGTACTCCAGCCCGGGTGACAGAGCGAGAATCCTCTCAAAACAAAACAAACAAAGAATATGCAAAGGCCCTGAGGCAGAAAGGAGGCTGCACATCGGGCTGGAGAGGACAGCAAGAGGCGGGCACAGAGGAGCTATAGGACAAGGATGGAGAATGGGGGGAGGCCTGGTCTCACTGGCCTCGTGCGACTTTGTGGACATGTTGAAGACTTAGGATTCTGAAGTTTTTTTCTGTTTTGTTTTTGTTTTTTTTGAGATGGAGTCTCGCTCTGTCACCCAGGCTGGAGTGCAGAGGCGTGATCTCCGCTCACTGCAACCTCCGCCTCCCAGGTTCAAGTGATTCTCCTGCCTCAGCCTCCGAAGTAGCTGAGACTACAGGCATGCGCTACCAAGCCCAGTTAATTTTTGTATTTTTAGTAGAGATGGGGTTTCACCATGCCGCTCAGGTCTTGAACTCCTGGCCTCAAGCATTCTGCCCTCCTTGGTCTCCCAAAGTGCTGAGATTACAGGTGTGAGCCACCTCGCCCGGCCAAGCCACGGAAGATTTCAAATAAGGGAGTGACGTGTTCTGATTTGCATTTTTCACAGTCACTCTGATTGCTGGGCAGAGAGAATGGAGGGCAGGGTGGTGAGAGTGAATCAGGTGACCTGCCAGGAAAAGGTGCACGTACTCATCAGTGCCAGAGATGATTGGGGCTTTGAGATGGAGGCAAATGGACACATTTCCGAACTAATTGAGCAGGCACCTCTACAGGATTTGGGGGTGAGGGAGGGGAGAAACCCATGGCTGACTCCTGTTATTTCTCCAGGCAGGGTACTTGGGTTGGGAGGTCTGTTTGGAGTTGTCTGGGGCATGGTGTGGGGTGTCGGCAGGAAACTGGAAATGAGGGGGTGGTTAGTGAATTGGGGGGGCTGGAGCTTAGAGCCAGACCATCACAGGAGATGGAGGCCTGCGAGTCTTCAGGATCTGTCACTGATCAAAGTCTTGCTCACGGATGAGCCTATCGTCTGCGGAGGAAAGTGTGGAATGAGATGAGAATAGGCCTGGGTGGAGGCCAGGGAATCAGCAGAGACAGCCAAGAAGGCCAGAGGCTAGGAGGCAAACCCCACAGTGTGCCCCTCCTCCCCAGGAGCCAAGATTTTACCAGAGATAGTTTCAAGAGAGGGGGCCAGGCACAATGGCTCCCGCCTGTGATCACAGCACTTTAGGAGGCTGAGGCTGAAGGATGGCTTGAAACCAGGAGTTCAAGACCAGCCTAGATAACAAAGTGAGATCCCATCTCTACAAAACAAAGAATGAACTGGGTGTAGTGGTGCATGCCTGCAGTCCCAGCTACTGGGGAGGCTGAGGCAGGAGGATTATTTGAGCCCCGGAGATCGAGGCTGCAGTGCACTGTGATCATGCCACTGCCAGAGCAAGACTCTGAAAAAAAAAAAAAAAAAAAGATCAGAGAGGGGCACGACATCAAATCCTCCACTTTCTTGAGCTTCCAGTTGCTCTGATGATGATCAAGGCTGTGAAACTCTCCTTTGGCAAATGCATGAGGGGTGACTGTTGTGTCTCGGAGCCAGGCCCTGGGACCCAACTCTGGGCAGGAAGCAGCTCCCTGTGAACCAGATGTGATAGTAAAAAACTGACACTGGGCTGGGCGTGGTGGCTCATGCCTGTAATCCCAGCACTTTGGGAGGCCGAGGCGGGTGGATCACCTGAGGTCAGGAGTTTGAGACCAGCCTGACTAGCTTGGTGAAATCCTGACTCTACTAAAAATACAAAAATTAGCAGGGCGTGGTGGCGGGTGCCTGTAATCCCAGCTACTCGGGAGGCTGAGGCAGGAGAATTGCTTGAATGCCGGAGGTGGAGGTTGCAGTGAGCTGAGATCTGGCCACTGCACTCCAGCCTGGACAAGAGCAAAAAACTCCATCTCAAAACAAAAACAAAAACAAAAACCTCCTGGGCCCCAGAAGATGGCAACTGCCTCTTCTGGCCTCTTCCACCTGCCTGCCTGAGCACTCCTCTGCCACTCTGGACCTATTCCATGGTGCCTCGTGGTCAGGCATTGAAGGAATGGGTGGGTTTTTTTTCCATCACCTTTAGATGCTGCTGCTGGGGTTGAGGCGGGTCTCCCCTGGCTGACTCTGTCTGCCTCACCCACTCTCTCCCCATCTCTCTGTCACCACAGGTCTCCAGGGACCAAATTTAGCCCATTTTTCCTCCAAGGATTCTGGACCCTTGGCCATATTTGCCTCTAGCTTTAGGTCAAGAGATTTCCAACATAGAGTCAAAAAATCTGTATGTTTAAAAAAAAAAAAAAAAAACTGTCTGGGCGTGGTGGCTCACGCCTGTAATCCCAGCACTTTGGCCAAGGCAGGCAGATCACCTGCCATCAGGAGTTCAAGACCAGCCTGGTCAACATGGCAAACCACTGTCTCTATTAAAAATAGAAAAATTAGCCGGGCGTGGTGTCGGGCACCTGTAATCACAGCTACTGGGGTGGCTGAGGCAGAAGAATTGCTTGAACCCAGGAGGCGAAGGTTGCAGTGAGCCGAGACCGTGCCATTGCACTCTAACCTGGGCTACAAGAGCAAGACTCTGTCTCAAAAAAAAAAAAAAAAAAGCCCTTTACAAATATTAACTTATTTAATTATCAGAACACCCCTAGGAGGTGGGTCCTGCCATCCTGCCGGTTTTGTAGTGAGATAACTGAGACACAGAGAGGATAAGTCACGTGGTCCAGGTCTTGGTCGCTTCTCAGCCTCCATTTCCGAGAGGCGAAAACAATGCTCCGAAAGGGGAAGTCTGGCCTGAGGTCACCAGCTGGGAAGCGGAGGAGCCAGGATGGGGACCGAGGTCCATCTGAGGCCAGAGCCAGTGCTGACCTGCCAGACAGGAAATCAGAGCTGGGGACTGACCGTGGGGCCCACTCAAGTGGGTGGTGGGGTGGTGACGGGGGCTGGGGTGAAAGCCAGGATGAAGTGTCACATCAGGCTAGGGCTCCTGCTGGGCCTGGCGGGGCAGAGACCCCTGGCTGATGCCTGGCAAGCCTCTCCTCATTTCTGCAGTGTCGTCCCCTGGGTGGCCAAGGCGCCAGGCCTGGCTGTGGATCTGACACCTCCTGCTGCCGAGCTCTGATCAGAATCTGGCTGCAGGGCAGGGGGCGAAACTGAATCCCGCCGTGCGTCCCCTGGCCTGGATGTCACGGCAGACATCCCAACCCCACTTCTTGGCACTGCCTGACCCCAGCAGTGGCCTTCTTGGAACCTGGAGAGCCTGTGCCCACCCTGTGGTGCCGACCAGGCTGCTGCCTTGGCCCTGGGCTCTGGGCTCCAGGGTCCCCAGGGATCCCAGGCCCAGGCTTCTGCCCCTCCCGGCTCTCAGGTGAGCTGCTGGGATCGGGTTCCTGCGGTTTCATGTCCTGCATTGTTCTTGGCTGGGCCCCGGCTTATGAAACAGTAATGAGGGGCCCCTGCTCCCGAAGCCAGCCTCTAAGGTTTCCACTGCCTCAGCTGCTGCTGCCACCACAGCCCGGAGTCGGGGCCTGGGAGGGCGGCAGCGTGGGGGCCTGAGCCAGAGCCCCCCGGGGATGAGGGTGCTGACAGCCGACAGCCGCCACCACCGCCAGAGCCCGCAGCCCAGGTAATCCGAGAGGAGGCGGGGCGCAGGGTGCCATGGCCGCTGTCTCCCACCACCAGGGGAGGGAACTGCCGCTCTCCAGAGGTGGGGAGGAATTGGGGGGGGGGCCCTGGAGGTGAGCAGCCATTCCCCCCTGGTGAGCCCAGCACCAGACCAGCCTTCACAGGTGTGGCCTTGCCAAGGGCGGAGGGAGAGAGGAGTGGGCAGCTGGCTCTAGGCCCCTGTGCTTTTCCTGGGGCCTTGACCCTCCAGCCCTGGAGCCCCTGCCTCTCCTTTAGTGGGGCAAATCTCTTCTGTCCTCCAAGACCTTGTTTTCCCATCTCCTCTACCATCAAACTGCCTCTTCCTCCCTCAGCCCTCTCCCTTCTCTCAGCCAGCCTAATTCTTCCTCCTTGCCCTTGTCTTTTGGCTGCAAAAGACCCTGGTGGATCCTTCTATCCACCTCGTTCTGGGGTGCACACGCATACATGCACGTATACATGAACTTGCACTGGTGCAAACATACGGATCGGTGTACCCGTGGCACCTGCGTAGACACGCATGAGCAAGAGCTCAGTCCACCTATGTGCACATATGTGCCCCCAATACCAGGCCTTTATCTACACACATACCTGCTCCAAGGCCCATATGTATGCACGCACGTGTGCAGGCACACACCAGGTACCTCAGCCAGCCCTCGGCTTGAGTCCCAAGGGGCGCTTCCAGCCTGATGGGCAGCTCCTTGAGAAGTGCAAGATCCTGGGAGGAGATGCCTGGAGACTCCCACACCACCGGGAGGGGCTGTGCAGGCGGGGGGAGCCCCCACGTGGGTGCTGAGCTGTCTCCTCTCTCCAACCCTGGCCCAGGAGCTCAGGAGCCCTTCAGGTGCTGAGGTGCCCTACTGCGACCTGCCTCGATGCCCACCTGCCCCTGAGGACCCACTCAGCGCCTCAACCTCCGGCTGCCAGTCTGTGGTGGACCCGGGCCTCAGGCCAGGGCCCAAGAGGTGGGTAGAGTCCCAGGGCCCAGGAAGGGCTTCATGGGGTGGAATGCCCTTGCCCTTCCCATTTGCACTCCTTCCCCAAGGCAGCACCTGTCTCTAATGGCTACTGGCATGGGTCACGTGGTCAGTCCTCCAAACCTAGGCACAGGTGGGTGGTGGGCATGCTCCTTGGGCCCACAGGAAGAACTCAGATCACACCACCCTGTTTGCACCTGGGTGGCTAAGCCTCCCCTCCCCAATCCTGGCTGTCTCTCCCAGGGGCCCTGCCCACCCCATAACCTCCCAAGACCGAGCTCAGCTTTGCCCCGGGGTGTGTGGCTGCTGTGCACCCACCTTGCAGTGGGCATGGCCACAGCCTACTCACATTTCCTGGTTCCCTTTGCACAGCTTTAGAAAGATTAAATAGTCCCTGCACCCAGGGGCACCTGCTGTCACCCACCTACCTGGGTGTGCACTGCTCCAGGCTCTGGGGTTCCTTCCACCCTCAGGCCTGAGTGGCAATCCCCCTTTAAGGTCATGGTACCTTGGGAGGCCATGGTCTGAGAGTCTAGAAACCTGAGTTCCAGCTTCAGATCCATCCCTGATGGGTCTTGAGCAAGTTACTCTGTCTTTCTGTGTCTCAGTTTCCCTGTCTGTAAAATAAGAGGGATTGAATCAAATCAGCATTGTGCTGAGATCATTCATGTGCTCCTCACAGGTAGGCATATTAAAACAAACAAACAAACAAACAAACAAAAAACAGGCTGGGTGCAGTGGCTCATGCCTGTAATCCCAGCACTTTGGGAGGCCAAGGTGGGCAGATCATTTGAGGTCAGGAGGTCGAGACCAGCCTGACCAACATGGCGAAACCCTGTCTCTACTAAATATACAAAAATTAGCCAGGCATGGTGGCAGGTGCCTGTATTCCCAGCTGCTCGGTAGGCTGAGGCAGGAGAATCACTTGAACCCAGGAGGCAGAGGTTGCAGTGAGTTGAGATCGTGCCATTACACTCCAGCCTGGGTGATATAGCGAGACTCCATCTCCAAAAAAAAAAAAAAAAACACAAAAAAAAAAAAAAAAAAAACAAAACAAAGACAACTTTTTTAATCAAGTATGTTTCAGAAAGTCTGGGATAAATGAAGTTGAATAGCTTTCCTGCAGGACTTGTCAGAGCCTTTAGCTTGCCTGTGTGCGTTGTGGCTTTTGGGTAAGGGAAGTAGAGAAGTATGTCATTTGACTACAGAGCTCTTTTTTATGGCCATCACTTATTATCATCGTGTAGGCCAGTCTGTGGGTCACTCTTTGGGGATACTGCCAGTGCTAAGCTTTCTTGAGCCTGTGACTTCTTTTAAAGCAGAGCCTTCTCTGCAGTTCCCTCCCTCAGCATCTGGGCTGGTGAACCTGTCAATGCCCGTGGAGCCCTGCTGCCTCTCACATCCTCATTAGCCAAGCATGAGTCTGTCTTCTTAGACTTACTGAACTTGGGGTCAGTAGACTAAGACTAAGACTCAAAGTTGGGGCTGGGGCAATAGTTTTGGTTCATAACACAGCTCTGCCCTTTCCTATCTCGGTGACCTTGGCCAGTTTCTTGACCTCTCTGAGCCTCAGTGTCTTCCTCTGTGAAATGGGAATTATTATTATTATTATTTTGAGATGGAATCTTGCTCTATCACCCAGGCTGGAGTGCAATGGCACGATGTTGGCTCACTGCAACCTCAGCCTCCTGAGTAGCTGGGATTCCAGGCATACGCCACCACACCCAACTAATTTTTGTATTTTTATTTATTTATTTTTGAGATAGAGTCTGGCGCTGTCACCCAGGCTGGAGTGCAATGGCACGATCTTGGCTCACTGCAACCTCTGCCTCCTGGCTTCAAGCGATTATCTTGCCTCAGCCTCCTGAGTAGCTGGGATTACAGGCGTGTGCCACCACCATGCCCATCTAATTTTTGTATTTTTAGTAGAGACGGGATTTCACCATGTTGGACAGGCTAGTCTCGGACTACTGACCTCAGTTGATCCGCCCACCTCGACCTCCCAAAGTGCTAGGATTTCAGGTGTGAGCCACTGTGCCCGGCTTAAAATGGGAATTATTATACTTACTTTAAAGGGATGCTGTTGCCGGGCGCGGTGGCTCACGCCTGTAATCCCAGCACTTTGGGAGTCCGAGGCGGGCAGATCACGAGGTCAGGAGATCGAGACCATCCTGGCTAACACGGTGAAACCCCGTCTCTACTAAAAAATACAAAAAATTAGCCAGGAGTGGTGGCAGGTGCCTGTAGTCCCAGCTACTGGGGAGGTTGAGGCAGGAGAATGGCATGAACTCGGGAGGCAGAGATTGCAGTGAGCCGAGATGGCGCCACTGCACTCCAGCCTGGGTGACAGAGCGAGACTCTGTCTCAAAATAAATAAATAAATAAATAAATAAATAATAAAATTACGGAAAAAAAGGGATGCTGTTTTAGCTCAATGAGGCAACCCATATAAAAAGCCTGACACAGAGGCAGCCCTCAGCACTGGCTCCCTTTCCCACACCAGCGTGTGGGCCCCAGGCTCCCTGTGTGAGTGAGTGCGTATGCCTGGGTGGGATGGGGGATACTCCTAACTCCCCATTACTTTTTGGGTCTGTCTCCTCTCCCAGGGGCCCATCCCCCTCAGCAGGGCTCCCGGAAGAGGGTCCCACAGCTGCCCCCAGGAGCGGGAGCCGAGAGCTTGAGGCAGTGCCCTATCTGGAGGGCCTGACCACTTCCCTGTGTGGCAGCTGCAACGAAGACCCCGGCTCTGACCCCACCTCCAGCCCTGACTCTGCCACCCCTGATGATACCAGCAACTCGTCCTCTGTGGTGAGCCAGGAGTGGGAGATGGGGGGACAAGAGTGGCTCACACCTCCATCTGCAGTCCTGGGTCCCACCTAAACCTCTAGGCCAGAGCTGAGCCTCACACCAGGGAATCCGGCGAGGTCCTCTGGACCATTAGCTGGCAGCTTGGGCCACCCCGGCAAACCCCTGGAGGGTGGGGATTTCTGCACAGGCTGGCCCAGGGCGGCTGGGGTCTGGCTGTGAAAGATGGGAAAGGAGTTTCAGCTGACAGGAGCTCTGGGTGAATCACCAGCAGGCTCGGGCTGCCACACACTCTCAGATTCCAGAGGGCTGGGGTGTTGGGTGTGGTGTCTAGAGCAAGAGTGGCACAGAGCCCCAGGGCCCTGCCCTCGCCACACAGTGCTGAGCCCCACGGCCAGCCCTGGAATAGATTTCCAAGGGACAGAGGAAAGGGAGCAGGCTGCGGGGGTCATTTAGCCACGAAGAGAGAAGAGCCAGCAGTCTTTCCTCCAGCATTTGCACTTTGAGGGGCTGCCGCAGAGCAGGAGAGACAGGTTTGTCCCAGGAGACCCCCCAAAAGGAAAATGATGGGGGGTGGTGATAAGACTCAGAATAAAACAACCCAGCCTCGCATGCTTCGTGGCCAGCTCCATGCTAAGGGCTTGGTGGGTGTGGGCTCAGGGGAGACTCACCACACCCTCGGAGGTGGAGATTTCAATCGCCCCATATGGGGCTGAGGCTCAGAGCGGGGAGCAACTTAGTGGAGGCCACACATCTGGGAAGTAGTGGGGCTAGGATTTGAACCCACTTCTCTCTGGCCCCTGGGGGTTTCTCACACAGTCCCAGATGCGGAACCCTGGGACTCTGGGCAAAGCTCTTGGCTTCAATGGACGTGCATGCCTCCTAGGTCCATTGAAGATCAGCGACTTAGCACTTAGCACCTGCTAGAGCCAGCACAGTGCCAGGCAAACAGCACGTGCTTTTAATTTAATTGATTGATTGAAGACTGGGTGCGGTGGCTCACGCCTGTAATCCCAGCACTTTGGGAGGCCAAGGTGGGTGGATCACCTGAAGTCAGAAGTTTGAGACCAGCCTGGCCAACATGGTGAAACTCCGTCTCTACTAAAAATACAAAAATTAGCAGGGTATGGTGGTAGGCACCTGTAATCCCAGCTACTTGGGAGTCTGAGACAGGAGAATCGCTTGAACCCAGGAGGTTGCAGTGAGCTTGGATTGCACCATTGCACTCCAGCCTGGGCAACAAGAGCAAAACTCCATCTTAAATAGAAAAAAAAAAGGTTGATTGATTGAGACAGGGTCTTGCTCCGTCACCCAGACTGGAGTGCAATGACGTGAACATGGCTCACTATAGCCTTGACTTCCTGGGCTCAAGTGATCCCCCCACCTCAGCCTCCTGAGTAGCTGGGACTATAGGCATGCACAATCATGCCTAGTTATTATTATTATTTTTTAAAATTTTGTAGAGACAGGGTCTCACTGTGTTGCCCAGGCTGGAAGTGCTTTTTACTGAGTCCATGGAGCGGAGTCTACACCACAGAAGGTGTGGCACCACTCACTGTCACCTCTCGGGGACAGAACTTGACAGTTTAGGAAGTGCTTTTTATTTTTTATTTAATTTTATTTATTTTTGAGATGGAATCTTGCTCTGTCACCTGGGCCGGAGTGCAGTGCCACGATCTCAGCTCACTGCAACCTCTGTCTCCCAGGTTCAAGCGATTCGCCTGCCTCAGCCTCTCGAGTATCTGGGATTACAGGCGCCCACCACCATGCCCGGCTAGTTTTTGTATTTTTAATAGAGACGGGGTTTCACCATGTTGGCCAGGCTGGTTTTGAGCTCCTGACCTCAGGTGATCCACCTGCCTCGGCCTCCCAAAGTGTTGGGATTACAGGCGTGAGCCACAGCACCCGGCAGGGAAGTGCTTTTTTTTGTTTGTTTGTTTTTGTTTTTGTTTTTTGAGATGGAGTTTCACTCTGTCACCCAGGCTGGAGTGCAGTGGCGCGATCTCCACTCACTGCAAGCTCCACCTCCCAGGTTCACACCATTCTCCTGCCTCAGCTTCCCAAGTAGCTGGGACCACATGTGCCTGCCACCACGCCCAGCTAATTTTTTGTATTTTTTAGTAGAGACGGGGTTTCACCGTGTTTGCCAGCATGGTCTCGATCTCCTGACCTCGTGATCCACCCGCCTCGGCCTCCCAAACTGCTGGGATTGCAGGCGTGAGCCACCGTGCCCGGCCAGGGAAGTGCTTTTTAATGTCAATTCCCTTCCCTTCCTTCTACCCCTCTCATTTGGGGAGTATATGTCCTGCAGCCTTTCTTCTCCCACAAACATACTTTCTCCTCCCCTTCTCTGGCAGGACTGGGACACTGTTGAGAGGCAGGAGGAGGCCCCCAGCTGGGATGAGCTCGCAGTGATGATCCCGAGGAGGCCTCGGGAGGCGCCGAGAGCTGACAGCTCCCAAAGGGCTCCGTCTCTCCTCACCAGGTCCCCTGTGGGAGGAGACACTGCAGGCCAGAAAAAGGAGGGTGAGTCCTTCTGCCAGGTTGGTTCCCATGGTGATGGCCTGGGGCCCCCAGATAGCCATCTCACTGGCCATTTGGGACTCTGGGCACGGCTGACTTTGGTGGCCTGTTAATAATAGTAACAGTTTGCATGTCATGATGGAGCAGCCACAATGAGTCATGCTACCCACTTCATTATTATTATTATTGTTGTTATTATTGTTTGGGACAGAGTCTTGCTCTGTTGCCCACGCTAGAGTGCAGTGGCACGATCTCGGCTCACTGCAACCTTTGCCTCCCCAGTTCAAGCGATTCTTCTGCCCCAGCCTCCCAAGTAGCTGAGATTACAGGCTCCCACCATCATGCCCAGCTAATTTTTGTATTTTTAGTAGACATGGGGTTTCACCATGTTGGCCCGGCTGGTCTCAAACTTCCAACCTTCAGTGATCTGCCCATCTCGGCCTCCTAAAGTGCCGGGATTACAGGCGTGATTACAGGCACGCCTGGCCTATTATTATTATTATTTTGAGATAGAGTCTCACACTGTTGCCCAGGCTGGAGTGCAGAGGTGCCATCTTGGCTCACTGCAACCTCCACCTCCTGGGTTCAAGCGATTCTCCTGCCTCAGCCTCCCTAGTAGCTGGGATTACAGGCATGCAACACCACGCCTGGCTAATTTTTGTATTTTTAGTAGAGACGGGGTTTTACCATGTTGGTCAGGCTTGTCTCAGATTCCTGGCTGGGGATTACAGGAGTGAGCCACTATGCCTGGCCTTAGCCAAGGAGTTTGGACTTTCTTCTCTAAATAGTAGGGAGCCACCGAAGGTTTTTGAGGAGGAAAGTCATGTAATTAAACCCGTGCCTCAGGAAGTTCCCTAGGTCAAAGGTGCAAAGGATGAATTGGAGCAGGGAGGGGTTGAAGGATGAGAAACCAGTTAAGAGACTGTTGCGGGCACTGTAGCAATAACTGGTTCAGGCATGAATCACTGGCGGATGCAAAATCGCTAGGGCAATAAGTTGTCAGGAAACAGGATAGTCATGGTCTCAAAGTATTGTGTCCGGAATTGGTGGGTTCTTGGTCTTACTGACTTCAAGAATGAAGCCGCGGACCCTCGCGGTGTTACAGTTCTTAAAGGCGGCGTGTCTGGAGTACAGTGTTCCTTCTGATGTTCAGATGTGTTTGGAGTTTCTTCCTTCTGGTGGGTTCGTGGTCTCGCTGGCTCAGGAGTGAAGCTGCAGACCTTTGTGCTGAGTGTTACAGCTCTTAAGGCGGTGCGTCTGGAGTTGTTCGTTCCTCCTGGTGGGTTCGTGGTCTCAGTGGCTTCAGGAGTTAAGCTGCAGACCTTCACAGTGAGTGTCACAGCTCATAAAGGCAGTGTGGACCCAAAGAGTGAGCAGCAGCAAGATTTATTGCAAAGAGCAAAAGAACAAAGCTTCTACAATGTGGAAGGGGACCAGAGCGGGTTGCCACTGCTGGCTCGGGCAGCTTGCTTTTATTCTCTTATCTGGCCCCCACCCACATCCTGCTGATTGGTCCATTTTACAGAGAGCCAAGTGGTCTGTTTTGACAGGGTGCTGATTGGTGCATTTACAATCCCTGAGCTAGACACAAAGGTTCTCCACAGCCCCACTAGATTAGCTAGATACAGAGTGTGGATGCAAAGGGTCTCCAAGTCCCCACCAGAGTAGCTAGATACAGAGTGTCAGGCCGGGCACAGTGGCTCGCGCCTGTAATCCCAGCACTTTGGGAGGCCGAGGTGGGCGGATCACCTGAGGTTGGGAGTTCGAGACCAGCCTGACTAACATGGAGAAACCTCATCTCTACTAAAAATACAAAATTAGCCGGGCGTGGTGGTGCGTGCCTGTAATCCCAGCTTCTCGGGGGGCTGAGGCAGGAGAATCGCTTGAACCCGGGAGGCGGAGGTTGCGGTGAGCCGAGATCGTGCCATTGCACTCCAGCCTGGGCAACAAGAGCAAAACTCTGTCTCAAAAAAACAAAACAAAACAAAACAAAACAGAGTGTCTATTGGTGCATTCACAAACCCTGAGCTAGACACAGGGTGCTGATTGGTGTGTTTACAAACCTTGAGCTAGAGACAGAGTGCTGATTGGTGTATTTACAATCCCCTAGCTAGACATACAGTTTCTCCAAGTTCCCACTAGACTCAGGAGCCCAGCTGGCTTCACCCAGTGGATCTCGCTCTGGGGCTGCAGGTGGAGCTGCCTGCCAGTCCCGCACCATGCACCCACACTCCTCAGCCCTTGGGTGGTTGATGGGACTGGGCGCCGTGGAGCAGGGGTGGTGCTCGTCCGGGAGGCTCAGGCTGCACAGGAGCCCACGGAGGTGGGGGGAGGCTCAGGCATGGCGGGCTGCAGGTCCCAAGCCCTGCTCTGCGGGAAGGCAGCTAAGGCCCCGCGAGAAATTGAGCACAGCGCTGGTGGGCCGGCAGTGCTGGGGGACCCAGCACACCCTCCACAGCCGCTGGTCCAGGTGCTAAGCCCCTCGTTGCCCGGGGCCAGCAGGGCCAGCTGGCCGCTCCGAGTGCGGGGCCACCAAGCCCATGCCCACCCGGAACTCCAGCTGGCCGGCAAGCGCCACGTGCAGCCTGGGTTCCCGCTCGTGCCTCTCCCTCCACACCTCCCTGCAAGCTGAGGGAGCCAGCTCCGGCCTCGGCCAGCCCAGGAAGGGGCTCCCACAGTGCAGCGGCAGGCTGAAGGGCTCCTCAAGTGCTGCCAAAGTGGGAGCCCAGGCAGAGGAGGCGCCGAGAGCGAGCGAGGGCTGTGAGGGCTGCCAGCATGCTGTCACCTCTCAGTATCACCCCTCAGATTCTGCATCAATTACTGAGAGAAAAGGCACCCTTAGGCTGGGGAGAGCGGAAAGATACCACCGTCACCAAGCGGCTGCCCAGCATCCCCAGAGTGGGGCAAACCAACATCAGATGCCTCCTGATGTGATGCATGGGGTCGGGGGAGGGGATGCTGGGGTGGGCACAGAATCCCTTCCCTTCTAAATCGTCCTGCTGAAAATGCATTGCCTACACCTAACCCCAGTGAGACATCAGACAAACCCGAACTGAAAGACATTCTGCAAAATGACTAGGCTCCTCATAAGACAAAAAGCGGCTAGGGGACTGTTCTTGATTAAAAGAGACTAACAGGACAAGGACGTGGAATGCCATGTGTGAGCCCATTGGGATCTGGGACAGGAGGAGACAGAGCTGTGACAGGCATTACTGGGACAACTGGGGCATTTTTTTTTTTTTTGAAATGGAGTCTTGCTCTGTTGCCCAGGCTGGAGGGCAGTGGCGCCATCTCGGCTCACTGCAACCTCTGCCTCCTGGGTTTAAGCGATTCTCCTGCCTCAGCCTCCTGAGTAGCTGGGATTACAGGTGCCTGCCACCACGCCCAGCTAACTTTTTGTATTTTTAGTAGAGACAGGGTTTCACCATGTTGAGCCTGATGGGATCCGCGACACGCCTGTAGTCCCAGCTACTCGGGATGCTGAGGCAGGAGAATCACTTGAACTTGGGAGGTGGAGGTTGCAGTGAGCCGAGATCGCCCCACTGCACTCCAGCCTGGGCAACAGAATAAGACTCCATCTCAAATAAATAAATAAATAAATAAATAAATAAATAAATAAATAAGGGCCATGTTTGTGGGGTGAGAAGGGGACAGAGAAGGAGAAAGGTTTAGGAGGCAGACTTGATGGTACTCAGGACAGGAGGATACACGGTCACAGCTCCTGGCCTGGGTGTCTGCATAGATGGTGTGCCCTTTGCTGACAGCAGGTGGCTGGGGAGCGGATGCGCCCAGCGCTAGCTGTGCTGTGTGGGATTTGCTAGCCCCGAGGAAGAGGTTTTGAGGCTTCAGATGCTCAGAGAAGCAGGGGATGGAGATGTGGCATCTTTAACTGAGGGGCAGCGCTAACTCAGGCACTCAGTGGATGTTTACTTACTGCCCACAAGTCAATCATGGCTGAATAGATGAGGCAGCAATGAGAACAGCAGCAGCATTACAACAGTGACCCGCTTTTCTCATGTTCCAGGCCTTGTGCTAAATAAATGTCTTGCACAGAATCATTCTGGGCTCCCCGACCCCTCACTCCTGGTCTGCCTCCTTCCTCACCGGCCATTCCACCTCGCTCTCCTTTGCTGAGGCCACCTCCTCTGCCTCACTTTTAAATATCGGATGCCCCAGATCCCAGTCCTGGGCCCCTTCTGTCCTCTCCCTGCACACTTAGCTGCTTGGCTTTCGGTACCGTCTGGGAAAAACCATGACTCCAGAGTCCACATCTCTGGCCTTGATTTCTCCCCTGAACCTGCCAGTTTATACAACCCAGCCCTCCACTGCATTAATCACACCTCAGGCCCCACACTGCACTCATTGTTCCACTCATTTCCCCCCCCGCCTTTTTTTTTTTTTTTGAGAAGGAGTTTCACTCTTGTTGCCCAGGCTGGAGTGCAATGGCGCGGTCTCGGCTCACCGCAACCTCCGCCTCCCGGGTTCAAGCCATTCTCCTGCCTCAGGCTCCCAAGTAGCTGGGATTACAGGCATGCGCCACCATGCCCGGCTAATTTTGTATTTTTAGTAGAGACGGGGTTTCTCCATATTGGTCAGGCTGGTCTCAAACTCCCGACCTCAGGTGATCCGCTTATCCGCTTGCCTCGGCTTCTCAAAGTGCTGGGATTACAGGCGTAAGTGACCACGCCCGGCCCACTGCTACAATACTATTAACTAAGCTACAGACTTGAAGGGATTCACCAGTTTTTCTACTAATATCCTTTTTCTGTTCCTGGATCCATTCCAGGATCCCACATTGCCTCTAGTCCCTCTCCTCATCTCCTCCGTCTCCTCCAATCTGTGACAGCTTTCCCATCTCTTCCAGTTTCCCCTGAAGGCTGGGGGTACAGCAATCTGCTCACCTTTGACTTTAGAAAAAGTCTCCCTGGATGAACGATGACATTGGCCCCACAGTGCCCAGGCTTGGGGGCTACTGCAACCATCCAGGAGAGAAGCAGTGGTGGCTTGGAGTAGGAAGTAGGTGTAGATGAGAGAAACAGGTGAATATGGAATGTATTTATTTTATTTTTCGTAGAGATAGGGGCTCACTATGTTGCCCAGGCTGGTCTCCAACTCCTGGGCTCAAGCAATCCTCCTGCCTCAGCCTCCTGAAATGTTGGAATTACAGGTGTGAGCCACTACCAGGCATGAAACGTATTTTAGAATGGCCATGGGACATCAGCCACCAGCAAATTTTTTTGTTTTTTGTTTTTTGTTTTCTGAAACAGAGTCTCGCTCTGTCACCCAGGCTGGAGTGCAGTGGCCACATCTCTGCTCACTGCAACCTCCACCTCCCGGGTTCAAGCAATTCTCCAGCCTCAGCCTCCCAAGTAGCTGGGATTACAGGCATGCACCACTGCATCCGGCTAATTTTTTTTTTTTTTTTGAGACAGAGTCTTGCTCTGTTGCCCAGGCTGGAGTGCAGTGGCGCGATCGCGGCTCACTGCAAGCTCCGCCCCCCAGGTTCACGCCATTCTCCTGCCTCAGCCTCCTGCCACTACAAGCGCCCGCCACCACGCCCGGCTAATTTTTTTTTTCTTTTTTTTTGTATTTTTAGTACAGATGGGGTTTCACCGTGTCAGCCAGGCTGGTGTCGATCTCCTGACCTCGTGATCCGCCCGCCTCGGCCTCCCAAAGTGCTGGGATTACAGGCGTGAGCCACCATGCCCGGCCACATCCAGCTAATTTTTGTATTTTTAGTAGAGACCGGTTTCACCATGTTGACCAGGCTGGTCTCGAACTCCTGACCTCAGATGATCCACCTGCCTCGGCCTCCTAAAGTGTTAGCATTACAGGCGTGAGCCACCGCACCTGGCAACCATACAAATTTTGAATTCTCTGCTAGGTGCTGGGAACTCAGACTTCACCAACACCAGCCCAGAGAGGCTGGATGGGGCAGTGGCTGCAAAGGGAGAGGACAGGGGATCTTATGAAGGCATGAAGAGAGGGGATCTGCATGAAGGCGACTGTGGCTACTTTTTTGTTTCGTTTGTTGTTTTAAGACAATGTCTTGCTCTGTTGCCCATGCTGGAGGGCAATGGCACAATCTTGGCTCACTGCAACCTCCACCTCCTGGGCTCAGGCAATCCTCCGGCCTCAGCCTCCTAGGTAGCTGGGACTACAGGCATGTACCACCAGGCTCTACTAAGTTTTAAAAAACTTGTAGTAGAGACAGGGTCTCGCCATGTTGCCTAGGCTGGTCTGGAACTCCTGAGCTCAAGTGATCCTCCCACCTTGGCCTCCCAAAGTGCTGGGATTACAGGTGTGAGCCACCACACCCACAGATGTGGCTCCTTTAAGGTGAGGCCATTATACCCTTTACTCTTCACCTAAAGCAGTAGCCAAGGGACGTGTACATAGGGGTGCTCAACACCTGCTAGGTGACTGAGGGATTGAGCGGGGTGGAGGGTGATACACCAAGGTCATGGCAACTCTGTCATGAGGCTAGGAGTTGCAAAGAGGGTCACTACTGAGGACAGTTACATTAATCCTTTAGGCCAGTGCTTCTGAAACTATAAGGTGTACAAATCACCAGACAGTTTTGTTAAATGCAGATTCAGAAGCAGCGCATCTGGGCTGGGACCTGAGATTCTGCATTTCTGGCAAACTCCCAGCTACCAGTTTATAAAAGGTTGTCCATCCCTGCACCTTTCCCATCTTCATGGCAGCCCTGGAAGAAGCCTCAGGGTAGGAACATTTGGATACAAAAAACAGGGGCTTTCTAGAGCTGTCGCACATGAAACAGGCTCATTAGAACCTGTCTCTACTAAAAATACAAGAATGAGCTGGGCATGGTGGTGCATGCCTGTAATCCCAGCTACTTGGGAGGCTGAGGCAGGAGAATCATTTGAACCCAGGAGGCATAGGTTGCAGTGAGCCGAGATAGCGTCATTGCACTCCAGCCTGGGTGACAGTGTGAGACTCTGTCTCAAAAAAAAAAAAAAAAAAAAAAGGCCAGGCACGGTGGCTCATGCCTGTAATCCCAGCACTTTGGGAGGCCGAGGTGAGTGGATCACCTGAGGTCAGGAGTTCGAGACCAGCTTGGCCAACATGGTGAAACCCTGTCTCTACTAAAAATACAAAAATTAGCCGGGCGTGGTGGCGCATGCCTGTAATCCCAGCTACACGGGAGGCTGAGGCAGTGGAGAGTGGCTTGAACCCGGGAGGTGGAGGTTGCTGTGAGCCGAGATGGTGCCACTGCATTCCAGCCTGGGCGACAGAGCAAGACTCTGACTCAAAAACAAAACAAACAAACAAAAAAACAAGAAATGGGGGGAATTCCTTGGATTCTGATTGAAGGAAATAAAACTGGGAAGGGCAGACTGTCAGGTGGCTGCTGCTGGGCCCACCTCTCCCTCCCTGGGGTCACATAGGCTATTGTCAACACTTCTCTCCACAAATTTGCTTCTTCTCTGTCTTGTCTGTGGATCCCCAGACCCTGTGGCCTTCCAGTTCTTGAACCCATCTCTTGACTGAGTCAGGGTCTCAATTTCAAATTCTGGACCTCAGCTCGAGAGAGGCATCCAAGCCCTGTCTAATCAGCCTTGGTCAGAGAGGTGGAGTCACTTGGTACAGACAGTGAGACCTGTAAGAGGAGGGTGTGGGGTCTGCCCTAATCACTGGTCCTAAGGGACAAAGAAAGGTAGAATGTGAGAGCTGCCTGGACCTCTCCCCTTACCTTGAGCCCCTCTCTTCTCTCTCCAGACACCGGCGGTGGGGGCCAGAGCGCAGGACAGCGCTGGGCAAGGCTCCGGGGAGAAAGTGGGTTCTCCCTGGAGCGGCGTCGGTCGACACTGACCCAGGCTTCCTCCATGACACCACACAGCGGACCTCGAAGCACCACGTTTCAGGCTTCCCCTGCCCAAAGGGACACTGCTCAGGCTGCCTCTACATGTGAAACCCCCAGAGCCTCCTCTCCCCACCCAATCACCCAAAGGGACACCTCCAGGGCCTCATCCACCCAACAGGACGCCCCCAGGGCCTCATCTACACAGCGGAACACCCCCAGAGCTTCCTCTCCCTCACGAAGCACCCAACAGGATAACCCCAGAACCTCTTCTACTCAGCAGGACAACCCCCAAACTTCTTTTCCTACTTGTACTCCCCAGCGGGAAAACCCCAGGATACCCTGTGTCCAGCAGGATGATCCCAAAGCGTCCTCTCCCAACAGAACCACTCAACGAGAGAATTCCAGAACATCCGGTGCCCAGCGGGACAATTCCAGAGTCTCCAGAGCCTCCTCTCCCAATAGAGCCACACGAGACAACCCCAGAACATCCTGTGCCCAGCGGGACATTCCCAGAGCCTCGCCCGACGAGACAATCCCAGGGCCTCCTCTCCCAACAGAACCATCCAGCGAGACAGCCCCAGAACATCCTGTGCCCAGCGGGACAATCTCAGAGCCTCCTCTCCCATCAGAGCCACCCAACAGGACAACCCCAGAACTTGTATTCAACAGAACATCCCCAGATCATCTTCCACCCAACAAGACAACCCTAAAACCTCTTGTACCAAACGGGATAACCTCAGACCCACTTGCACACAGCGGGACCGCACACAGTCCTTTTCCTTTCAACGAGACAACCCTGGAACCTCCTCATCTCAATGCTGCACCCAAAAGGAGAATCTGAGACCATCATCTCCCCACCGCTCCACTCAATGGAACAATCCCAGGAATTCATCTCCCCATCGTACTAACAAAGACATCCCCTGGGCCTCGTTTCCCCTCCGGCCAACTCACAGTGATGGTCCCCGAACCTCTTCCCCATCTCGCTCCAACCAAAATGAGGTTCCCTGGGCATCCATCGCCCTCCGGCCAACCCAAGGTGACAGGCCTCAGACATCCTCTCCCAGCAGGCCAGCCCAGCATGACCCACCCCAGTCCTCCTTTGGCCCCACCCAGTACAACTTGCCATCCCGGGCCACCTCTTCCTCCCATAACCCAGGCCACCAGAGCACCTCCCGGACTTCCTCACCTGTGTACCCCACTGCCTATGGGGCTCCCCTGACCTCTCCTGAGCCCTCCCAGCCCCCATGTGCTGTGTGCATTGGGCACCGGGATGCCCCTCGAGCCTCTTCGCCCCCTCGCTATTTGCAGCACGACCCCTTCCCCTTCTTCCCAGAGCCCCGCGCCCCTGAGAGTGTATCGCCCCACCACGAGCCTCCCTATATACCACCTGCTGTGTGCATTGGACACCGAGATGCCCCCCGGGCGTCCTCGCCCCCCCGCCACACCCAATTTGACCCCTTTCCCTTCCTCCCAGACACATCAGACGCCGAGCATCAGTGTCAGTCCCCCCAACACGAACCCCTTCAGCTCCCTGCACCTGTGTGTATTGGGTACCGAGATGCACCCCGGGCCTCCTCCCCACCACGCCAGGTCCCAGAGCCTTCCCTCTTATTCCAGGACCTCCCCAGGGCCAGCACAGAGAGCCTTGTCCCTTCCATGGACTCAATGCACGAGTGCCCCCACATCCCCACCCCTGTGTGCATTGGGCACCGGGATGCACCCTCCTTCTCATCCCCACCACGCCAGGCTCCTGAGCCATCCCTCTTCTTCCAGGACCCCCCTGGAACTAGTATGGAGAGCCTGGCCCCCTCCACTGACTCTCTGCATGGCTCCCCAGTGCTGATCCCCCAGGTGTGCATCGGGCACCGGGATGCACCCCGAGCCTCCTCCCCACCCCGCCACCCACCCAGTGACCTAGCGTTCCTAGCACCCTCACCTTCGCTGGGCAGCTCCGGGGGCTCCCGGGGCTCAGCGCCTCCCGGGGAGACCAGGCACAACTTGGAGCGGGAGGAGTACACTGTGCTGGCCGACCTGCCCCCACCCAGGAGGCTGGTCCAGAGAGAGCCAGGGCCCCAGGCGCAGTGCAGCAGCGGGGGCCGCACCCGCAGCCCTGGCCGCGCAGAGGTGGAGCGCCTCTTCGGGCAAGAGCGCAGGTGAGCCTGGGGGTGGGGTCAGCCAGGTGGGCTGGGGAGGAGGCTTGGCAGCAGGACAGGTGAAGGGTTAGGGTGCCAAAAGAAAGTGTTCCAATCCCCCTGGCTTGCCATTTACCAGCTGTGTGACCTTGGGCAAATTGCTCCGTTTCTCTTTTTCTGCATATTAGTAGTTTTCTATTTTTTGTGTGTGTGGTTAAGTGATGTCATGCACAGCCCAGTGGTTAACAGCAAGTCAGGAGGGCTGAGTCCAAATCCTGGGTCAAAGCCACATGTCAACTCGTGTGATCTGATATAGTGAGTTAACCTACCTGAGCCTCAGTTTCCTCATCTGTAATGGAGGGGAATATGAGCATATTTATTCAAATAAGAGTGAACTGTCTTTTTCTTTTTTCTTTTTTTTTTTTTCTTTTTTGAGGCGGAGTTTTGTTCTTGTTGCCCAGGCTGGAGTGCAATGGTGCGATCTTGGCTCACTGCAACCTCCACCTTCCGGGTTCAAGCGATTCTCCTGCCTCAGCCTCCTGAGTAGCTGGGATTACAGGGGCCCGCCAGCAGGCCCGGCTAATTTTTTTGTATTTTTAGTAGAGACGGGGTTTCGCCATATTGGCCAGGCTAGTCTCGAACTCCTGACCTCAAGTGATCCACCCACCTCGGCCTCGCAAAGTGCTAGGATTACAGGAGTGAGCCACCGTGCCCAGCCAAAATGAGAGGGAACTCTCAAACCCTTTGATCCAGACTCACGGGTTTTTTTTTTCTTCCGTGAATGAGGGAGAAGAAAGTACCCATGATTTTTTTCCTGCCTTGGCAAAGAAAACTCATGGGTCCCTATGCATTTCAGAAAACAGTTATGTCAATTTAAAATGTATGGCCAGGGCCTGGGCATGGTGGCTCAAGCCTGTAATCCCAGCACTTTGGGAGGCCGAGGTGGGAGGATCACGAGGTCAGGAGATCGACACCAGCCTGGCTAACACGGTGAAACCCTGTCTCTACTAAAAATACAAAAAATTAGCTGGGCTTGGTGGCAGGCACCTGTAGTCCCAGCAACTCAGGAGGCTGAGGCAGGAGAATTGCTTGAACCCGGGAGGCGGAGCTTGCAGTGAGCCGAGATCGTACCACTGCACTCCAGCCTAGGCGACAGAGCGAGACTCCATCTAAAAAATAAAGTAAAATAAAAATGTATGGCCAGAGCTACCTATTTTAAGAAAGAAAGCTCACAGAATTACGGATTTTTAGCAGTCAAACATCCTGGGACACCTGAAGTCCAGGTGTCTTTCGAGTCTCCTTGGTCAGCAGCACTGGCCCCCTGGAAGGGGAGCATTTCCTCCTAATCCGGCTGAGGTTTTTCTCCCCAGAAGTTCCAGCCCTCGAGTTTTCAAGAATCAGAGCTAGAATTCCATTAGTTAGGGTCAAGAGAACAACAGCAACAAAAAGCAGTCTGGAAGTCTCAAAACTTTCCGTGTATATAATTCAACGAATTTTTAGTATATTTACCAAGTTGTCCAACCATTGCCACAATCTAACTTTAGAACATTTCCATCACCCTAAAGGGTATGGAATATTTTGTATCTAAAATTCCTCTTTGCTGCTCCTTGGGAAAGTTTTCTCCTAGATTTGAATCTGCATGAGAAACCTTATCAATCTTGGCTGGGTGCAGTGGCTCCCTCCTGTAATCCCAGCACCGGAGCTTGCAGTGAGCCAAGATTGTGCCACTGCACTCCAGCCTGGGCGACAGAGCGAGACTCCATCTCAAATAAAAAAAAAAAAAAAAAGAAAAAAGAAAAAATTAGCTGGGCGTAGTGGCACATGCCTGTAGTCCCAGCTACTCAGGAGGCTGAGGCAGCAGTATTGCCTGAATTTGGGAGGTGGAGTTTGCAGTGAGCTGAGATTGCGTCATTGCACTCCAGGCTGGGCAACAAGAGTGAAACTCCATCTCAAAAAAAGAAAAAAAAGAAAGTTTATCTCTTGTTCTTCAAATTTCCTTTTCCAGTAAGCTTGATCATTTAGTATGCAGATGACAACTGTGTGGTCTCCAGCATTAGTATAATTCTTTCTTTGGCCTTAAAAACAAAAACCCAGAGCAGTTTTAGGTTCACAGCAAAATTGAGCAGAAAGTGCAGAGTTCCCTGCACAGCCTCTCCCACTACCAATATCCTGTACTAGACAGGTATGCTTGTTTCCAGCTCCTGGCCTCAAGGGATCCTCCTTTCTTGGCCTCTCAAAGTGCTGGTGAGCCACTGTACTGGGCAGTAGGGTGATACATTTGTTACAATCCATGAACCTACACTGACAAATCACCCAAAGTTTAGGGTTCACTCTTGGTGATGTACAGCCTATAGGCTTGAATAAATGTATAATGACAAGTATCCACCATTGTAACATCATGGAGTAGTTTCACCCTGAAAGTCTCCGGTGTCTTTAACTTTTTTGTTGTTGTTTGGAGACAGAGTCTCGCTTTGTCGCCCAGGCTGGAGTGCAGTGGTGCAATCTTGGCTCACTGCAACCTCTGCCTTCCGGGTTCAAGCAATTCTCCTGCCTCAGCCTCCTGAGTAGCTGGGACTACAGGCACACGCCGCCACATGTGACTAATTTTTTTGTATTTTTAGTAGCGACAGGGTTTCACCCTGTTGCCCAGGCTGGTCTTGAACTCCTGAGCTCAGGCAATCTGCCCACCTCGGCCTCCCAAAGTGCTGGGATTACAGGCGTGAGCCACCGTGCCTGGCCTGACCTTTTTTTTTTGAAACAGGGTCTTGCTCTGTCACCCAGCAGGAGTGCAGTGGCGTGATCATGGCTCACTGCGGCCTCAAACTGCCAGGCTGAAGCAATTCTCTCACCTCAGCCTCCTCAATAGCTGGGACTACAGGCGTGTATCACTATGCCCAGCTAATTTTTCTGTGTTTTGTAGACATGGGGTCTCACTTTGTTGCCCAGGTTGGTCTCAAACTCCTGGCCTCGAGCAATGCTCCCACCTTGGCCTCCCAAAGTGTCTTTGACCTTTTCATGATTACTATTTCTGGTCTAATGTCAATTTTCCTAACTTTGTCTTAACTAATAACTCAGCAGGGACATTAAGGTCTTTAAGCCAAAGTTAATTAATTTTCTTTCCTTTTTTCCAGGATAATTTCAGAGAGATAAGGTGTTTATATTAATAATAGAAACGAGAAATATGTTTACACTTTTATTAACCATTTGTTTTTATACGATCACTCCTATACATTTAATTCTACTCTCTTTGAAATAACTTATTTACCTTTTAGGGAAGTTTTCATAATTTTACTGAATAATTAAATTTTTTCCTCTTATCTGGCACCTTTTCCAAGTAGAAAAGCATTCATTCTCTGAATATGGAAAAGTTTAAAACTATGTAGTGTGTGTGTAAGGGACAGACTGGAGCTTATGAGCGGGTGGCTGTAGGAGTGTGCTTTTATTTTCTCCTATTTCCTCATCGATATGTATTTATTGAGCATCTACTCTGTCCAAGCATTGTCCCAAGTCTGGAAAATTTTTCTTAAAAGGTTATCACATCAAAGCATTGGGAGTTTTGGCTTGATCTTAATTTTTTTTTCCTTAGATGCCTTTGGCATCTCTTAGAGTCATGTAGCATTCTGTGGTCATTTGAATTCAAAACCCAGCCTTCACTGGATTTGCTAGACTTGATGGCTTTGCTCCTTTGATTCTCTCTGGAGGTCGAAGAGCCCATCTAAGCTTCCGAAGGAAACATGTTTCCTTTGTCATGCTTGGTGCGGCCACACCAACCCTCGGGAATAGGTGGCCCCGAGGAGACGCTGTTGCTTCAGCATCGGACAAGCCGGGTCTCTGTTGGGGTTTCAGAATCTTCTTGAGTCCCTCGCTCTTTTCTCTCAATTCTACATGGGGGAAAAAAGGAAGGCGAGTTCTCAGGAGGAATGCTCATCAAACAAGCTGGAGTTCATATGGAAAATGCATCCGTCTGGAAGAGAACACACAAGTGCCTTGCTTCCCTGCACCGGGTGTTTCCACTATTGTCCTCCCCATCCTCCCCATTAGGGAGGAACAGCCCACTGGGTCGTGTTTGGGCTCTTGCTTCATTGAGGCTCCTGTACCCCAGTTCGGGGGACAGTTCACTCTAAGGCCTTCAGCTCTCACAGAGTAAGGAAACGTACTCACCTCAAATTAGATTACAAATTGGCTGGGTGCAGTGGCTCACGCCTGTAATGCCAAGACTTTGGGAGGTCGAGGCAGGTGGATCACCTGAGGTCAGGAGTTTGAAATGAGACCAGCCTGGCCAACATGGTGAAACCCCGTCTCTACTAAAAATATAAAAATTAGCTGGGCATGGTGGTGGACACCTGTAATCCCAGCTGCTCAGGAGGCTGAGGCAGGAAAATCGCTTGAAACCAGAAGGCGGAGGTTGCAGTGAGCTGAGATTGCACCACTGCACTCCAGCCTGGGTGACAGAGCAAGACTCCATCTCAAAAAAAAAAAAGAAAGGTTACAAACAGCCTGCCCAGGGAGCTCTCAAGCTCAGAAACACTTCCTCCAGGGAACTTTGGTTCCTCTCTGAACCAGCTGCCAATAACTGCTAACAACTAAAATTACTGTGCTCTGATTCCAATGACATTGGCAAAAGACATGAAACAACAAAAACTCCAACCCCATACTTTTTTTTTGAGACAGGGTCTTGCTCTTTCGCCCAGGCTGGAATGCAGTGGTGTGATCATGGCTCACTGCAGCCTCAACCTCCCAGGCTGAAGCGATCCTCCCACCTCAGCCTCCCAAGTAGCTGGGACTACAGCCACGTACCACCATGCCCGGCTCATTTAAATTTTTTTTTTTTTCCTAGAACAAGGTCTCATTCTGTTACCAGGGCTGTCTCAAACTCCTCGACTCAAGTGATCCTCCGACCTCAGCCTTCCCAAGTGCTGGAATTACAGGTGTAAAGACACTGTACCTGGCCTCCCAACCCCATTTTTTTTTTTTTTGAGACAGGGTCTCACTATGTCGCCCAGGCTGGTGTGCAGTGGCACGATCTCGGTTCACTGCAACCTCCACCTCCTGGGGTCAAGCGATCCTCCTGCCTCAGCCTCCTGAGTAGCTGGGATTACAGGCACATGCCACCACGCCTGGCTAAGTTTTACATTTTTAGTAGAGATTGGGTTTTACTATGTTGACCAGGCTAGTCTTGAACTCCTGACCTCAAGTGATCCACCGACCTCAGCCTCCCAAAGTGCTGGGATTAGAGGCATGAACCACCACACCTGGGCTAATTTTTGTATTTTTAGAGACTGGGTTTCACTATGTTGTCCAGGCTGGTCTTGAACTCCTGAGCTCAAGCCATCCGCCTGCCTCAGCCTCCCAAAGTTCTGAGATTACAGGCGTGACCCACTGCGCCCTGCCCAATCCCATACTTTTGAAGGTGTCGTTCCAGCATGGTTCCTCAGGCACAGGCCCACCACAGACGGCAGGGCCTACGGAGGCCTGAGCAGAGTTTCCTCATACTTCCCTTTTTGCTGCCTCACTCTGGGTCCACCACAGGGTGGCCTTTTTCAGGCTTCTCTTCCTGGTTCAGTTCATCCACCAAAGACACGGCTCCATTTGCTAACTGAGACCCAACCAAAATAAACATTCATGGAGCGGTTGGGTCTTTTGTTGTGACCCCTTAGGTAGAGGAAGGGAGAGATATGCCCAGGTTCTGTTTGCTGTTTCTACCTATCAATAGAGATACTACGTTAAACATTAACAGCCATGCCTCCCAGCTAGTAAGGGAGACAACTAACTGGAACTAGACTTTTTACACAAGTTAGAGATGATCTTCATCAGATGTGTCAATAACGCCTGAAGCCCAGTGTCTTAGAAATGACATTTGCCCAGGGCCAGGCGTGGTGGCTCATGCCTGTAATCCCAGCTACTTGGGAGGTTAAGGCAGAGAATCACTTGAACCCGGGAGACGGAAGTTACAGTGAGCTGAGATTGCGCCATTGCACTCCAGCCTGGGTGACAGAGTGAGACTCCATCTCAAAAAAAAAAAAAGACATTTGCTTGGACAGTTCATGTTGGCCTCTCTGGAGTTGTCAGGGAGAATGTTTCTTCTGATCTTGCTCAGAGCTCTTTTGCCAACAGCTAGGATGGCCTGGAGTTTTCAAGGCTAAGCGCTGGGATTCGGTTGGTTAACAGTGATGGGAGGGAAAAAGGAAAAGAAATCCAAAATTTACAATATGGACAGGAAGAGGCAGAAAGAATGGAACACGGGGGCACACAGCAGTCTGGCTGTGTCATCCCACCTCGTGGGCTGTGATCATGATGTAAGTGCTTCACCCCGGAACATAAGAAGCGCTCAATAAATGCTTTGTCATTATGATTATGTGTGCCCAGTGCCTGGTACACAGTAGGTGCTCAATAAATCTTAATTCCCGCAAAGACCAGTCTAACCTTTGTCTGGGGGTGGCTGGTGGGCTGCTGGTGGGGTGGTGGTTAGTCATAGGAAGTACTGGATGAGACAGGAGAGGGCCATGGCCAGGGCCAGATCCCCCTCCCCACCCAACCGCGTCTACTCCCCACTTTTCTCGTCATGTTCACAAGAGCCTCATGAGGCAGAATAGAGCAGTGTTAGCCATCCCCATTTTTCAGAAGGGGAAACTGAGGCCCTGAGAATCATCCTCACTTAGGGCCCTTCAACCAGCTTGCAGTGGGTCCCTGGCTGTCCCACATCTCCTCCTGTTGGAGGTGGGAGCAGAGGGGCTGGGGTGCTGGGAGTGGGACAGTCCCTCAGAGGAGTGGCTGCATTTGCTCATAGGAAGTCCGAGGCAGCGGGGGCCTTCCAGGCCCAGGACGAGGGACGGTCACAGCAGCCCAGCCAAGGCCAGAGCCAACTTCTCCGAAGACAGTCCAGCCCTGCCCCCAGCAGGCAGGTGAGCACTGCCAGCTGTCTGGGGCCCCGCACCCCAAGGGGCGGCCACTGCCTCTTCCCTCCCGCTAGAAGCCAGGCAGGTGGCTTGGACAGGAAGGTCCTCTATGAAAGGGTTGGAGTCCAATCATAGGGATCCAGCTCTCCCCTCTCCCCAAGGGCCAGCAGTTCTTGGCAAAATGCGCAAGACCCCACATTAATCCTTTGAAGATAGCCCCTGTCCCATGCTATCTATCCCCTTCCTTTACTAAGTCTGCTGTCTTTTTTTTTTTTGAGATGGAGTCTTGCTCTGTTTCCCAGGCTGGAGTGCAGTGGGGCAATATTGGCTCACTGCAACCTCTGCCTCCCAGGTTCAAGAGATTCTCCTACCTCAGCCTCCCAAATAGCTGGGATTACAGGCGCGTGCCACCACACCCAGCTAATTTTCGTACTTTTAGTAGAGACAGAGTTTCACCACGTTGGCCAGGCTGGTCACTCCCGACCTCAAGTGATCCGCCCACCTTGGCCTCCCAGGGTGCTGGGATTACAGGCGTGAGCCACTGTGCCTGGCTGATACTGCTGTCTTGAGCAGATTTCAGGGAAAGCCTTGAAGCAAGAATCTGGCTCTAAGGGCCCTCTCTTTCAGGGTGATTTGTATCTTTAACCAAACCCAGAGGGCTAGGCCCACCTCAGTGGAATGGGGTATTGGTGGTGGAGTTTCTGGCACCTGATAGCCCAAGTTGGAATCAGTATCTTTGAGAGGGGTGAGCAGGTCTTTGCAGATCTTTTTCTGGAACTGAGGAAAGCGGGTGAAAGGGAGGAGCTGACCCCCAAGGAGTGGGGCAGGGACCCTGCATGCTTTTTGGCCTGCTTTGATCCAGGCTGCTGTGTGGACACAGCCTTGATTCTCTGGGGGCCTAAGAAAGGCAGAGCCGGCTGCCAGGTCCCCAGAGAGAGAGCCTCACCCACCCCCTCACCTCATTCCCAGGTGACCAAGCTCCCTGCCAAACAGGCAGAACTGACTCGGCGGAGCCAAGCAGAGCCCCCTCATCCTCGGAGTCCTGAGAAGAGACCTGAGGGAGACCGGCGGCTCCAGGGGTCCCCGCCACCCCCCAGGACATCAGCCAGGACCCCTGAGAGGGAGCTGCGGACACAGAGACCTCTGGAGAGTGGCCAAGCAGGCCCAAAACAGCCTCTGGGGGCGTGGCAGAGTCAGGAGGAACCGCCAGGGTCCCAGGGCCTTCATAGACACCTGGAGAGGAGCCAGGAGGGAGGCCTGGGCCCTGGGGGCTGGTGGGGATGTGGAGAGCCCAGCCTGGGGGCAGCCAAAGCCCCGGAGGGAACATCGGGGGGCACTCCCAGGGAGTACAGGGAGAGCTGGGGGCAGCCAGAGGCCTGGGAGGAGAAGCCCACTCATGAGCTCCCCAGAGAACTAGGGAAGAGAAGCCCACTCACGAGCCCACCTGAGAACTGGGGAGGCCCCGAAGAGTCCTCACAATCCTGGCACCCTGGGACACCCACTGCTGTGGGCTGGGGGGCAGAGGGAGTGTGTCCATACCCGCATGGCTCTGAGAGGCGACCCGAGCTTGACTGGAGGGATCTGCTTGGCCTTCTCAGGGTACCAGGAGAGGGGGCCTGGGCCCGTCTCCCCAGCCTGGACTGGGAGGGCCTCTTGGAGCTCCTGCAGGCCAGGCTGCCCCACAAGGATCCAGCTGGACACAGGGATGACCCAGCCAGGGCTTTAGGGCCAGAGCTGGGTCCCCCAGGCACAAAGGATGTTCCTGAGCAGGGGTCACACAGCCAGCCAGAAGGCTGGGCCGAGGCCACCCCAGTCAATGGACACAGCCCTGCACTGCAGTCCCAGAGCCCGGTCCAGCTGCCCAGACCTGCCTGCACCTCCACCCAGTGGCCAAAGATCAAAGTGACAAGAGGACCAGCGACCACAACTCTGGCAGGCCTGGAGCAGATGGGCCCCCTGGGGAGCAGGAGCCCTGCGGAGGGCCCCAGCTTGCCAGAGCTGCAGGTAAGGAGGTTTCCACCCTCCCAAGGGTAGCCAGAAATTCAGCCCCACCCAGCCAAGTCTCCTTGGAAAAGCCTCCCCTTTGAGTAGCCTAAGCTCCTGCATCCCCCTCCAGGCTCAGACCTCAGCCTCCCTGCTAACCACAACCCATCCTGATCACCAAACTGGCCCAACAATGATGATGAGCAACACAGTTTTAAGCGTTTATGGGCCAAGCCCTGATCTGAATGTTTGATGTGTGCTTTTCCCATTTAGTCTCCTTAGCAACCAGGTGAGAAATACACTATTTATTTACAGATAAGGAAACATGTGCAGGGTAAAGCCACTTGCTGGTGGGGCATGGGCGAAACCCAGGTCTGCTCAGTGCAAACCACACTGAGGCCTCAAGCAAGATGCTCTGGCCAGGGCCTGCTCCCCTCCTGGCTCCACCATACCTGGTTTATGTTGTGTCTGGTGGCACACACCTGACCCCACCTGGGACTGTAGCTAGTGTGGTCATGCCCCTTCCCCTGGTGGTACTCGGGTTCCTGAGTCCAGGACAGCCTCGCTTACCCTCTCTGGCCCCTACAGCTCCTCTCAGACACAGAGAAGAGAGTGCATCAATGCTCACTGGGTTCAGCTAGCTGCCAAGACAGGCTGCTTAAATGAGGGTCGTGTGCAAAGTTGGCCCAGCGCCGGGCACACAGTAGGTGTTCACCCTTCCCCTGCTTCACTGATACTTGGTGCTGCCTTGAAGCCCAGAACATTCTTCATCTGAAGATGGTGGGCAGGGAGGCTCCTGGAGGCCAGAATCCTGCACACTGGCGATAGCTCATCGGGAGGACAGCATGTGGTTTTGAACACCAACCTCTCTCCTTCTGTAAGATGGACCAACTACTTCTCTGATGGGCAGCACTGGGGTGCCGTGGCGGTTCCTGCTTGTTTCTCCAAAGCCTCCTCATCTCCTAGATGCAAAGTCCGACGCCACCTCCCCCAGGATGAGCAGGGCTTCCAGGAATCAGGGTGCACCCCATGCTGGGCCCAGGGCCTTGCCATATGTGCCTCAAGTGGATAGGAGGCAGCTGCCACTTGACAGATGGGGAAACTGAGGCTCAGACTCCTTAGGCATTTGCTGGGGGTCACACATGCATAGGTTGTGAGAAATGAGATCAAAGCATCCACTCCAAAGTTTGTGCTTTTATTTTTATTTATTTTTTTTTGAGACGGAGTTTCGCTCTTGTTGCCCAGGCTGCAGTGCAATCGCACAATCTCAGCTCACTGCAACGTCCGCCCCCTGGGTTCAAGCTATTCTCCTGCCTCAGCCTCCCGAGTAGCTGGGATTACAGGCATGTGCCACCATGCCCGGCTAATTTTGTGTTTTTAGTAGAGATGGGGTTTCTCCATGTTGGTCAGGCTGGTCTTGAACTCCTGACTTCAGGTGATCTGTCCACCTTGGCCTCCCAAAGTGCTGGGATTACAGGTGCAAGCCACCATGCCCAGCCTAAGTTTGTGCTTTTAACCACCACGTCACAAAGCTCCTGAGCCCGTGGGAGGACTGGAGAATCCTCTCCCCTGTATTTCCCTGTGGCTTTGATGAGTTGACCCTCTGATCAACTCAGTGCGTGGACATCAGAGAAGTAGGGATAAGTCAGCTTGTCCTGCCCTCAGGTTGCTGTCAGGCTTGTTGGGAAGGCACACAGACAGCTCAAGGAGGACACGGTGCTGTGTCCCGGGGCATGCTGGGTGCTGCAGGCCGGCCAGGTCAAGAAGGAAGTTAGAAAGATTCTTCAGTTTCATGGTGAAGCTCAGGGTTCTCAGGAGGCTGGGAGATGGTGACTGGGAAGGGATGGGAGCACCATGTGCTGAAAGGCATTTCACAGATGACAAAATGAGGAACCACCAGGTCCTGCTGGGGCTCCAGCTGCTCCTCTCTATGAAAATCCTTGGCTTGGCACGGCTGGGTGCGGTGGCTCACACCTGTAATCCCAGCACTTTGGGAGGCTGAGGCGGGCAAATCACGAGGTGAGGAGATCGACACCAGCCTGGCTAACACGGTGGAACCCCATCTCTACTAAAAATACAAAAAATTAGCTGGGTGTGGTGGCGGGCGCCTGTAGTCCCAGCTACTTGGGAGGCTAAGACAGGAGAATGGTGTGAACCCAGGAGGTGAAGGTTGCAGTGAGCCGAGATCACGCCACTGTACTCCAGCCTGGGTGACAGAGCGAGACTCCGTCTCAAAAAAAAAGAAAATCCTTGGCATGGCACTCAAGGCTGGCTTCCCTTCCTTCCTTCCACTCCGGATTTGCCTCATTGGTGCTGAGCTGGCTGCAGGGCCTGTGAGCACATATCCCTGCCTTTGCACATGCTCTTCCCTTCCCTGTTCAGCCACCTGTTCATTGTTGAAGTCTTAGGTCAGGCTCCCTGTCCTGAGAAGCCCTTCCCTGAACAGTCACTCCTAGTAATGGTCCCCTTCTGGGCTTGGCAGTTTTGCTTCCATTTGTCCATGTAACATCCATCTAATGGGGTTGTCATTTCCCCATAAGCTCCACAGAGGCAGGACCTCTACCTGCTTTATCTCTGTAACTCTAGCTGTGGCCCAGGGCCTGACATAAAGGAGGGGACAGCTCAGTGGATGCATGCAAGATGGAGGACAGAGGGGTCAGTGGGTGGACAATGGATGAATGGAGGGTGAATGTGTGAACAGGTGATGGATCAATGATGCATGTTGAATGAATAATAGACACTTTTGGATGGATGACAGATGGGTGATGATGGATGGATAGCTGGGTGATGAATATATGGTGATGGTGGATATATGATGGATGTTGCTTAGGTGATGGATGGATGAACATTGGGTGTAATATGGATGGATAGATGTGGCATGGATGGATGAATGTCGGATAATAGATGGTGGACAGATGTTGGAGATATGGGTAGATGGATGATGGATGGAGAGAGGGATATATAGGTATTGGGTAAATGGATACGTGATGGATCAATGGAGGGTCGATATATGAATGGGTGATAGACAATGGATGATGGATACATGAGAGGGCGAGTCATGTGATAAGACACTGGATGGCTGGATGGATACATGGATCTACTGATGCTGGACGTTAGATGGGTGTTGCATGGACAGATGATAGAATGGATGGATGAGGTGGACAGATACATGCACCCTGGAGAATAAGTTGGGCTAAGCTGCGTTCTTTTTTTAATCTCCAGTTCCAACCAGAGGAGCCTGAGGAGTCAGAACCAAGCAGAGGCCAAGACCCCCTGACTGACCAGAAGCAGGCAGACTCGGTAGTTGGGTCATGGGCATGGGTACATATGGTGGGGAAGGGAGGGGGAAGCAGGTTGGAGATGGGCTTCGTTCCTCAGAAGAGCCCTAGAATCATCCAGACCAAAGTTGGCATTGCCGTGGGGTCATCTGTGTGCATGGTGGGGCCTTAAGAAGAGGGGCTCTGCAGGAGCCACCTTCTGGCTTGGGGACCTGGGTAGGTGGGTGATCCTGGGGTCAGAACCCTAGGCCATGCTTCTCATTTGCTGGGACTGAAAGGGTCAATGTCTTTCCCTGGGCAAATGATGGTTTGGCCCCAGTGGACTCTGAGGGAAGAGATCCTTCCGGTTTGAAAGGGCCAGGCCAGGCTGAAAGAGCAGGGCTTCCAGGAGCAGGAGTCAGAGAGCTGAGGATGTGCCCAGTCAGCCAGGCCTGGAGGGTCTCCAGGGTCCTGGAGGCGGGAGAGATATGTGCGGGGGTGGGACCCACAGATGCTGCTCTGAGGCCTGGCTGCAGCTGGTGAGCACAGCTCTGCCTGCCCCTCCCCGTGACCTGCCAAACAGACTGTTCTCGTCACCCTCAGCCTCCAGAGAGGTGAGATCAGAGTTGAGGGCCGTGGGGCAGTGGGAGGTGGGGGAGGCGGAGACAGACTGTTTGGGGCTGTGTTTTCCGGTCCTCCTCTTCCCCCTGCTGCCTCCTGAAGAGCCAGGGGTGGCAGGGAGCGTCCATTGGGCAGCATGGAGCCTCCAAGTAGGGCCCTGCTGTGAGTCAAAGCTGGGGGAATTCTGCCCAAACCCTCACTGTGAGTTGAGGAAATGGAGGCAGAGGAGTCTTCGCAGGTTACACAGTCAGTGGCTAGCTGGACTGGGACTAGAACCCAGGGCCCAGGAACCACCCAGCGCTCTCTCTGCACCTCCACCCCACACCCATGCTGCCCCTGTCCCTGCCCTGATTTCTTGCGTGGCTTCGAACGGCAGTGCTGTAACTTCGAGCGGTTCAGTCTTCCCATCTGTGGAACGGGAGGGGACAGGGGATGCTGGTCGCTAAAGGCGCTGCCAGCCCTCCCAGGGGCTCCGACAACTTTGCTCTTCCTCTTTCTGGGTTATTTCTTCATATCCTGGAGCCAGAGTAGTGAACAAGGCGGAAACAGCAATGCAGGAGTGCCCCTCTAGTCTCCATGAAACAGGCCCGGCCCATCAACGTTGAAAATATCTCAATCTACCCCCACCCCTAGGCAGCCTTTCCTGGTCAGAACTGATAACCACCTCATTCATGCATTCATTCACACACACTTAGTGAGCACCTTCTGTATACCCGGGTGTTGGTCACAGGTGAGTCGGAGCGCCATCAAAGAGTTCAGTCTAGTGAGATAGTTGCATGCCTGTGTTCAGGACTGTGATGGGGAATGTGGTAGCAGGGTCGGGGGCACCCCTACCCCCAAAGCCCTCCTGGACCTGTGCTTTGATGCTTCAAGTTCCGCTTCCAAAGAGTCTGCAGATTCCAGAGCGAGGACCCCGGGCTCTCTCCTACCTTCCCAGTAACCTGCTATGTGTGACTTTGGACAAATGCCTCTGCTTCACGGGGGCCTTGGTTTCCCTAATGAGGACGACTCCAACGCGGGAGCATTTGGGGGCTCTGCTAGGAGTGTCTGTAGAAGTCCACAACTCATTCCCTTCGCTTAAGCTGGGGTCACAAACCTAACACCCTGAAGGCCAGGCAGGTAACAACGGTGAGAAGGTGAGGGGAGGCACCGAGGGCACTTGTGTGACTCCTCGGTTCCAGATAGCTGTTGCCACGGGGAAGACGGGCCCAGAGTTTCCACATCTTTTGATATTTCAAGAAACACTGGAGACATGTATTTATATGTGAAAACTCTAACCTAATGTGAAATACTCTGAAAACACTATGTGGGCAGAAACATACCTGTGGTCTGCACCCCCTCCAGTTGGCGCCCGTGGTTTGACTTTAGGGTGATGACGTGCACACCTTCAAAGGTGCTGAGCCCTGGGAGCCTTGTCAGTCAAACACGATATAGTGTGAACAAGTTAACTAGCTCTTGTCTCGGCAGTTCTGGGAGGAGAGAAAGATGGGAACCCTGGGGCTCCATGGCGGGGGGCACCACAGAATGGGCAGGGGAGGCTGAAGCCAGGGATGCCCCCATCCTGCCAAAGGGACCTGGGGCCAACACTGGACCCTGTTTGACAGGCAGACAAGAGGCCAGCAGAGGGCAAGGCTGGGAGCCCGCTCAAGGGCCGACTGGTGACCTCATGGCGGATGCCCGGGGACCGGCCCACGCTGTTCAATCCGTTCCTGCTGTCTCTGGGGGTCCTCAGGTGGCGAAGGGTAGGCTGGCTCCAGTGGGGACTGGAGGGGTGAGGGTGGATAGAGACGGGGATGGGAGGGAGGAGGGGATTGTTAAGCAAAGGAGAGAGAGTGGGGGCTGAGGAGGAGGCACCTGGGGCCATCGCATGACAGGAGAGGTTGGAGCAGAGCTCTTAAGCTCATCCTGGTCTTAGCAATCGAGTGGGTTTCCCACTTCCGGGGCAGGCTTGGGGGCTGCTTTCAGCTTTTGGAGTGAGGGGTGATGGAATAATCTACACAGCTGAAAGCTTCCAATCAGCAGCCTCTCACCAGCCCTGGGCCAAGGGGGAGCCAGGTATGGGGGAAGGGAAGGCGGGCTTATAAGTGGCTCTGGGATTGCAAAGTGTGTCTCAGACCTGGGCCTGAGCCAGTTTCACAAACATCTGGTGTTACGTAACCCATCCCCTGCCCAGAGAGGCCTGGAAACACTCAAGCCTCTGGCTGGGTTTTCCACAAGGGCAGGGAGCTGAGACCTGCTCCCTCCCACCCCCTTCACAGCACGACAGAAGGGGCCTGGCCATCTCCAGCAGCCACAGCCTGGCTCATGGGGTCTCTTCTCTCGGTGAGAGGCTGACTCTCTTACTCACCGCTGTTGGCTCTGAGTCCAGCACTAGGCTGGGCACCTCAGAGACAGTGTGCCCATTTTACAGATGAAGGGACTGAGGCCCACGGAGGTGAGCTGACTTGCCTGAGGTCGCACAACTTGGGGTATAAATGAGCGGATTTTCCTCATTCTCAGATGAGAGAAGGGCTGCAGCCAAACTCACTGAGCCTCGGTTGCCACATCTGTCTATTAGGAAAAAGTCTGTGGAGACAGGGCTGCAGAGACGGCTCAGGGAGATCAGGATGCATGGAGGTTGCGGGGCTGTTGTCGAAACACTAACTTTCCCATCCACTTCAGAATTTCCTTTTTTTAAAAATTAAGACAGAGTCTCGCTCTATTGCCCAGGCTGGAGTGCAGTGGCACCATCTCTACTCACTGCAACCTCTGCCTCCCGGGTCCAAGTGATTCTCCTGTATTTTTAGTACAGACGGGGTTTCACCATGTTGGCCAGGCTGGTCTTGAACTCCCGACCTCAGGTAATCCGCCCACCTCGACCTCCCAAAGTGCTAGGATTATTGGTGTGAGCCACCACGCCAGGCCTTTTTTTTTTTTTTAATTAAGATAGAGTCTCGTTCTATTCCCCAGACTCACATCTGGCTAATTTTTGTATTTTTAGTAGAGACGGGGTTTCACCACGTTGGTTGGCCAGGCTGGTTTCCAACTCCTGACTTCAAGTGATCCGCCCGCCCCGGCCTCCCGAAGTGCTGGGATTACAGGCGTGAGTCACCCAGCCGAGCCCAGAATTTCCTTTCGCTGCTCTTTGCGGTTAAGGCACCGAGGGTGAGCAGGCAAGCATGGTTATCTGAGTAGCGTGGTACCTTTAAGCCATGGGCAGTAATTACCTTGTCTAACTAAAGGTCACTAACACACAGCACATGTGGCAGGAGGGGGCAGGTAAGTCCTTGGTAGAGCGAAGGAGCGAAGCGGGGAAAGCACTCTGGGGTAACGATGCTGGTGATGCTAACCAGCACTTATTGTGCACCTACTACATGCCCAGCTCTGTGTTCACTGTGTGGCGCCACCTAATTGCGTTTGATCCACATTCCTAGGCGCAGTTAGACTCATACTGTCCATTTTACAGATGACGAAGGTGAGGTTAGCTACAGTGGTTCTCTCATGTGGGAGTAAGGGAAATGAAGAGCTAGGGATGGAACTGCCAGCAGGGCCTCCCAGTTACACAGAGCAGATTTAAACTTCTCTTGGGCTGAAGCAGTGAAATTAGCCCAAGGCCAAGAGCCACAAAGCCTGGCTTGGCCCCTAACTTGTGTGCCCTTCTCTGAGCCTTACCTTATCATTCTCGGTAGAGTAACGGTTTGAGACTGGATAACCTCAAAGTTTGGTAGCTCTGGTCTTTGCCAGTTTAATAACTCACCCCTGGGTCCCTGAGGCTGTGCCGTCTCTGACCTGCCAGGATGAGTTGTGGTTCCTTCGTCGGTGCATTCATTCATTCGACCCGTGCTTATGGAGGATGTACTGTGGACCTAAGCCCTAGGCTGGCTTCCAAGATGTAGACAAAAAACATTCCAGCCCTGGCCACTGGAGCACAGCTAGGTGAGGACACTGACATATAACTGATGAGAACAGTGTGGTCACCACTTTAGTGGGGAAATGTACAGATGTAGGGAGCACTGGGCCAGCAGTTCCTAAGTCTGCTGGGGACACTTTGGCTTCCTTTGGCCTGAGACTTGAAGGAAGAAATTTTCCAGGCCAACAGGCATTGGGAAGGGGAAGGAGGGAGAGGGAAGGGGAGAAAGAGAATCAGTGTGTGTGAGTGTGTGTGTGTGTGTGCGCGCGTGCACTGGAGTATAGAAGACAGGAAGAGAAGTGTTCCAGGCACAGCAGAGAACAGTCAGGCGGTAGAAGGACCTGTCTTATCCTGGGAATTCCTAGTAGTCCAGTGTTGTGTATCTTTTTTTTGTTTGTTTGTTTTTCCTGAGATGGAGTCTCGCTCTGTCGTCCAGGCTGGAGTGCAGTGGCGTGATCTTCACTCACCACAACCTCCGCCTCCCAGGTTCCAGCGATTCTCCTGCCTCAGCCTCCCAAGTAGCTGGGATCACAGCCATGTGCCACCACGCCTGGCTAATTTTTTGTATTTTTACCAGAGACGGGGTTTCACCATGTTGGCCAGCCTAGTCTCGAACTCCTGACCTCAGATGATCCACCCACCTCGGCCTCCCAAAGTGCTGAGATTACAGGCTTAAGCCACCGCGCCCGGCCTCCAGTGTTGGTATCTCTATTTACTTATTGTATTTTGCAAAATTGACCAAAGTATGTGTCTCTCCAGCCTGTCAAATGTGAATCTGGAAGGCCAGGATGACAGGCAGGAGCCAGGTTGTGATGGTTCCTGACTGCCTAGAACAGGAATGTAGCACTGATCTGTCAGCATTGGTGATGTGTGGAAGAACTCTGAGCAGGGAAGTGGTCTGGTCACTGTGTTGAGGGTACCAGGGGAAGTTGCAGGGGCCAGAAAAGCCTGGAGGAGGCTGGTGTTGTTAGGTGCCCAGGGCACTGGGCCAGGACCCTGGTGGTAGGTAAGGTCTCCTGCGTGTTCATTCACTCTCCCAAGGACTGACTGCCTGAGTGAGGTGCAAGGGTAGGGTGAGAAAACTCAGCCTGGGGTGCCAGAAGGCCAGTTTCTAGAGTTAGATGGACTTAACCTTGGCCTCATTCCTCATGGTGGAGAGACTCCCGGCAGCAAATGCTGGGAAAGAACTTCAGCTCCCTGGGCCTCCATTTCTTTATCTGCAAAATGGGAACAGTAATTATAAAAGCAATACTTTTTTTTTTTTTTGAGAGGGAGTCTCGCTCTGTCTCCCAAGGTGGAGTGCAGTGGCACGATCTCTGCTCACTGTAACCTCTGCCTCCTGGGTTCAAGCGATTCTCCTGCCTCAGCCTTTCATATAGCTGGATTACAGGCATCTGACACCACGCCCGGCTAATTTTTGTATTTTTAGTAGAGACGGGGTTTCACCATGTTGGCCAGGCTGCTCTTGAACTCCTGATCTCAATGATCCACCCACCTCAGACTCCCAAAGTGTTGGGATTACAGGCATGAACCACCGCGCCCGGCAAGAGCATTAATTTTTGAACCCCAAATCAAGATGGTAGAATAACTGAAATGGCAATTGTTCCAAGCTTCCCTGCCTCCTAGCCTAAGGATAGCTAATGATAAAGAGGTTGTCCTAGGTGCCTTACTTGAATTAACACTTAATCCTTCCAGCAACCAACAGCATTACCCCATTTTACGGAGAGTGAAATTGAGCACCGAGAGGTACCTTGCTTAAGGTAACACTAGGTTGGAATCCCTGTGCCACACGAACTTCTTACTGCATTTAGCAACCAATTCCACTACCGTCCCTCCTCACCTGCAGGAAAAGAGCATCTAACAAACGGCCCAGGGTTCTGGGAACCTGAGCAACGGGTGCACGCCCACACCTGAAAAACCCCAAACCAAAAAAGACCCATTTGTGAGGAGTGGGCATTTGGGAAAGGCCCTGCCATCCAATAATTCATTTTGTGTCCAGCTTACTAGCTAGGAATTCCGCCTCCTCCTGTGTGACCTCGGGCAAATCGGCTCACCCCTCTGAGCCTCTGTTTTCTCATTAGCAAAATGAGACCTCCCTGGCGAGTGGGACCCGCTGAGTCGTTAGTACTGGGTGCTTTGCCCCGCTCCCCGCCAAATCAGGGCGCCGAGCCCTAGCGGACCCATAGCTCCGGGGCCGGGTCGGGAAGCGCAGCCTGGGCGAGTCGTGCCACGCCCGGCCGCCCGCATCCTCCGCCCCCGCGCCATTGCCGGAGTCACCTGCACCCTGGGCCCTTCCTTCCTCCCAGCGCGCCCGCGGCCCGGGCCCGCCCGCCACCGCCCTCCCCTCCCTGCGGCCCCATCCGCCAGCCCCACCGTCCCGCCGCCCTCGCGCGCCCGTCCCGTCGCGGCAGGTCCCGCCCCCGACCCGTCCCGCGCTCCCATTGGCCCGCCGCGGCCCCCGCCGCTGTTTGTCTCGGCTTCCCCGCCACCCATTGGCCCGCTCGGGTCCTCCCAGGAAGTTTGAAAAAAAAAAAAAAGTTTTATGGGCGGATGGAAGGGGCCGGGGCAGAGTCGGGGAAGGGAAGGGCCGGAGGCGCGGCGGCGGCGGCGGCGGCGGCGTCCCCGCGCCGCGGAGCCCGGCGCGAGAGCCGCGTCCACCTTCCTGCCTCCTGCTCCCGCCGCCCTGGGGCGCCGCCATGACGGTGAGTGTCCCCGTCGGCCGCCTGCGCCCCAGGCCGGGAGGAGGGCGACGACCCGAGGCAGAGCCCAGCCTCTCCCCTCCGGGGCAGCCCCCTCCTCATTTCCCGAAGGCGAGAGGAGGGCTGGGCCGGAAGACGAGGCCACCTCCGAAGCGCTTTCGGCCAGACCGGCCTCACCCTTCCCGCAGGCTCATCCTCGCCTTCCCTCGCCCACTCGCCCCCGGGAGCCCAGGCGACCCCGAGGGGACGGAACGACCCGTCCCGGGCGCCCCCTCCTCACACTTGCGGCACCAGTCACGGGTGGATTCGGGGCGACCCTTTCCCACCTCCCCTCCAGCCCCCTAGGCGAAGACCCGATTCCCCAAGGCGGCCAGGGGCCCCAGGGAGGAGCGGAGGTGCGCCTGGGCTGGGGAGGGGCGCTCCTGGGCGCGGATGGGTCGCGCTGACCCGGGCCTGGGCAGGCTGGCCCTCTGTGTGGCCGCTGGCCCGAGGTCGGGTGGGCGAGAAGTGGCCGGACCGCCCCACCCACAGTCCGGGAGCCAGTCCCCGGACCTCTGAAGCAGCGGGATAACCACGTCCTCCTGGGCTTGCACTTTGCAGCGGTCGTGGGGCCTTGGGACAAGCCTGCGAGTCTGGGTAGGGGGCACGATGGCAGGGGTTTGCCTTTCTCATGGGGGTGAGCTGTACCCAAGCCCCATCAATTACCTGTGCCATAGTTAGAATATTGAGCCTCACAGCTGGGTTCGCTGGACTCCCCACTTCACAGCCGGATAAACTGAGGCTTGGGGAGGGGCGCTGGTGAGTTGCCCGAGGTCACCCCAAGTATAAGGGAAGGAGTAGCTCCTTTCCCGGTCCTTCTGGCCCACTGACCGTGATGTTCGGGAAGGGAGGGGTGGGGCTGCTTTTGGTTTCTGGCTAGTGCTTCAGGGAGGCTCTGACAGCCCAGTGGCCCTCCTGGGGGAGGATAAGCAGGGTGTGTGTGTGCACAGGCGCCAGTAGTCCTCTTTCAGGGGAGTGGAGACCCTGCGGAGGAGTGGGCTGGGCTGCTGGGGGGCGTGGCACGCCTAGCCCCTGCCCTGTGAGTGTGATGGCCAGACCGCCTTGCCTGGACTTCCTCGGCCTCCTCCTGGACATCCTGCCACCTCCCTGCTGGCCCTTCCTGTCGTCAGCAGCCTCCCCTTCCCTGTCAGGAGCAGAAGGGATGTGGGGGGAGGAGCTGAGTCAGTGTCCTGGGGCCAGGAGGAGAGCGGTTGCCTTGCCCACCGGGTGCCTGCCCAGCCCTCAGCCGGGTGCTTTCACGTTACCAGATTTGATCCTTGAAGGTTGGTAGTAACATCGTAATCAAACAGATGAGGAAACCAAGATGTGGCGAGGTGAAGTGTCATGCCCCAGGTAACTCAGTGAGTCCCAGGCTGAGCCAGAATTTGTATCCAGGTGCGTTCCCGCTTTCTTTCACAGTTGCCTGTCCTGGGGACAGCACGTGCTGAGCAAGGGTAAGGCTGCCGGAAGCAGCGTGTAGGGTGCTTGGAAGAGGTACAGCACATCCCTGCTGGTGGCAGGAGCCTTCCCAAGGGAGGTGTCCTCCTGTGATTATAGGGCCTTGTCAGGCGGAGATGGACTAGTGAGGAGACAGCAGTGTGGACAGAAGCGGGTGGTCGTGTTTGAGAAGCAGCAAGAGCATGGGGAAGGGGTCTGGGGAGGAGGGCCTCACTGCTAGGGCTTGGTCAGAGGCAATAGGGAGCCATGAAAGGTTTTAGAGCAGAGGAGGCTATGATCACCATTAATAGTGTTCATTGAGTTCATCCTGTCTGCCATGCAGACCTCAGCCTGCTCTCAGCTGGTGCTCCTCCTGTACCCGCCTCACACCCTCCTCCCCTGGCCCCCGTGCCCTGAATCAGGGATCCATATAGAACAAGTGGCACAAGTGTGTGAATGTGTGAGGCTCCAGGACTTCAGGGAGTCAGGATTCTCTTCTACCCCTTTTGCCTTTGCCTGAGTGCAGCTTTGCTCCTGGAGCAGCCTTCCCCCTCGCCTGCTGGGCATCAAGTTATATTTGGTCCCTTGTTTACTGTCTCTTTCCTACAGTCCACCAGGGCAGGGGCCACAGCTCTTGGTCACAGCTAATTTCCTGGCCTAGAACAGTGCCTGATGCTTTAAAAAAAAAAAATTTCTGCGGACACTCCCTGAGCCCCCATCTGTGCTGGGTCCTGGCAGGTAAACAGTGTGTGCCCCTGACTGTGAGTTGCATCTAGTCTAGCCTGTGAAGTATAAGTAAAGGGCCTCAAGATAGTCATGGATGCAACAGAGGCCTCTGAGAGGGGCCGTGGGAGGGCAGGACAGGGGCGGCTGGTGCGGTGAGTGGCATGAACTGTGAAGGGACCTCAGAGGTGGCCATTAAGCTGAGTCTTAAGGCCTGAGTAGGGGCTTGCCTGGTCACCAGAGGAGGAGGAAGCCTAGTATTTCAGGCCAAGGACATGGCACATATGAAGGGCCTGGAGTCCTGGTGTGTTGTGAGCAGCAAGGAATATGCAGTGATATAAACACGGGCCCCTCAGCAAGGGGAGGCCAGGCTGGAAGAGTGTGATGAGGCTTCCCTGCCATCCTGAGGCAGCTGGACTTTGTTTTACAGCCACCTGGAGACCGAGTGTAGTCTCTTATGTGTGCCTGTAATCCCAGCGTTTTGGGAGGCTGAGGTGGATGGATCCCTTGAGGTCAGGAGTTCGAGGCCAGCCTGGCCAGCATGGTGAAATCGCGTCTCTACTAAAAATACAAAAATTTGCCGGACATGGTGGCGGGCGCTTGTAATCTCAGGTATTTGGGAGGCTGAGGCAGGAGAAACGCTTGAACCTGGGAGGTGGAGGTTGCAGTAAGCCGAGATGGCGCCATTGCACTCCAGCCTGGGCAGCAGAGACTGTGTCTCAAAAATAAATAAATAAATAAAGCCACCTGGAGCCGTCCCTGGAACTGTTAAGCAAGCCTGGGTTACCAAGCCTTTTTGAGTGAGTCCCGCCAGCCCGAGGGTGCGTAGAGGGGCTGTGTCCCTGGCCAGGTAGGAGGCGGGGCTGTGAGAACCTGCCAGTACTCTCGAAAGGTAGAAGGAGAAACTGAGCTTCTAGCAGGTGAAGAAGAGGTAGCTGGGCCTAAAGAGCCCTGTATGAAGGGGCATCGTGGGAGATTTAGATGATCGGACCTTTTGACCCTGGGGACAGGCTTCCCTGCCAGTTTAAAAACTCACACTGGTTGGCCGGGCACATTGGCTCACACCTGTAATCCCAGCATTTTTGGAGGCCGAGGTGGGCGGATCACTTGAGCTCAGGAGTTTGAGACCAACCTGGGAAACATAGGGAGACCCCATCTCTACAAAAAAAAAAATTAGCTGAGCATGGTGGAGTGCCTATGTCATCCCAGCTACTTGGAAGCTGAGGTGGAAGGATCGCTTGAGCCCGGGAGGTTGAGTCAGCAGTGAGCCGTGATCACACCACCACACTCCAGTCTGGGCAGCAGAGCAGGGCCCTGTCTCAACAAAACAAAACTCAAATTGGTGACCTTCTATCCCCAAGGTCACTGTGTCATGGCGTGCCTGACATGGTATGTGATGTGTCTGTACTGGGCTCTGGAGGATTACCAGGCTTCTCCTTGTACAGACACGTTCAGTCCTGTCGGAAGCTACGGGAGGGGAGGACCACCCCGTCATTTGCCACATCAGGCAGCCAGGACTCAGAGAGGGGATGTGACTTAGGAAGGTCACAGCGACTTTAATTCCCAGGCGGCCCTAGAGGTTCCAGCCTGACAGCCTGTCATTCCTGCCCCGATCTCCCAGCCCTGGCCTAGGGACTTCCGCCTGGGACTGCCCAGTGGTGCCAGCTCTGTGGGCGCAGGAAGCCTGGCTCCTCTGGGCTAGGTGGGGGTTGGGGAGATGGCCCAAAAAGCACAGAAATTTAGACCAGGGGGTAGATATTTCCTCAGCAAGTTTTTCCTGAGCCTTGCTGTGGTCAAGCCCCCTGCAAGGCCCTGGGGCCACAGGAGGGTCCCAGACTGAGGGGAAGTGAAGCCAGGTGTGGTCACCAATCTTCATTCTTAGCTTAGGATCACCCTGGGCAGCCCCCGTCTCAGGTGGAAGACGGGGTGGGCAGAATACAGAGCAGTGGGACAAACGCAGCCCCAGGGGTTCTCGGCCCTGAGCAGAGCCTGTCTCTCCCTTAGACAGGTATGCAGGGAGGGGCTGGGATGCCAACTTACTGGGTCCCCCAAATGTGGCTTTGGCGGGGTTCTGGATCTTCAGCTGCCCCAAGCCCCCCTTGGTCCGCTTCCTATACCTGAGAAGGGGCTCCGTGGGTGGAGGGTGGGTCGGGAGAGGTGGCCAGGCAAGGTGGCTGTGGTTTCCAGCTGCCACTGTCACCGCCCACCCCACTGAGCCATGCCACCTGCTCTCTGCACGCAACCAGACACCTTGGCCTGGTGAGGCCTCGATGTAGGGGCTGATAGGTAGGCTCAGAGCCATGGCAACAGGTGGCCACCTCCTCCCCACCGGTGGCAGGAGCGGAGACTGCAGAGGGACCGGCACTTAGATGAGAGAGGTCTCCCTAGCAGGAAGGGAGGGTCTGGTGGTTGGCACCCACTAGATGAGCATGGTCAGAAAAATGCCGGGATGAGCAACTTCTTTATCTAGGCCTGGGTGGGGGTGCCTGGCACAGGTCTCCATGGGACATGCTGCAGCTGGTAGCCCCCAGACTCCGAGGCTGTGCCCCCCTGGGCGGCACCCGGAAGGTAGGGCTTGCCAGGACTGACCCTTCCCAAAGAGATCTAGGCGGGGACCTGAGGGTTTCTGACCCCAGCCTGCGACTGGCTCCACCTCCCATAGTCTCCTGGAGCCGAAGAAAGGGCAGGACTGGCAGGCCCATGGGAGGGTCCGTGGGGCACTTGGTCCTCGTCAGAGGGAGGAACTGGACAGTTTGCGCAGTGCTGCTGGTCTGGACTGCCCTCTGAGCTCTCAGGGGGTCTCTATACAGGCAGAGTCCTCCCAGCCCCTCTCTCCCACTCTTGGGTGAGGGGTTGGCTGGAGAGAGGCCCCTGGGACATCTGGGTTTGTGTGCCAGCCACCCAGCCCAACTTCTCGGCTCTCCGAGTGCCACTATCAGGAAAGGCGCCAGGGCTGCCTCAGTGGCTGGGAGGCCTGCTTGGACTTGGGGGTTACCTAGGGCCTTAGCCCTCTTGGCTGGCTTCCCAGGAGCTTGGTCCCACAGGACTTGGGGACAGGGTGGGTGCAGCACGCCCCCCTCACCAGCCCACATTGGCTTCCTGCTGGACCCGACTCACCTCCCTCCTCATCTCCCCACAGCCCGATCTGCTCAACTTCAAGAAGGGATGGATGTCGATCTTGGACGAGCCTGGAGAGGTAGGAGGACTGAGGCGGGAGGGGAGGAAGCTGGCTTGTGCTGCTGCTGGGCCCTTGGGCAGCCCAGGAGCTGGGGCTGGTGTGAGAACCCTGGGGGTGGGGCTGGGAGGGGCTGAGGCTGCCCATCAGGCTTCTGCTTCCTGAAGCAGTCTGCGGTGTGTAAAAGGGGTCGCAGCAAGGGGCCATCTAGCCCCTCACACCCAGTGCCTTATCCCTTGATCTCATCAAGAGTCTCTTGGCCCTGCCACCTCAGTAGGAGCCTGGCTGGGAGTCGAGGGTCTTGAGTGGAAGGGCTCATAGAAGCTGTCTGGCCCGAGACACAGATTCCTAAACCCTGGCCTGAGGGGGTGGGGCTCAGGGCGCAGGTGCTGGGGTTTCACCCACCTGGAGCCCCACTGGTTGAGTCAAAGCCTTCTCTAGGCCTCAGTGGCCACATCTGTGACATGGGCATAATGGGTAATGGCAATTCTTTCCAGAGTGGATAACAAGGTCAGAGAGATCAAGCACGTACAGGTGCCACACAGCTCCTGGCACTTATTGTGGGCTCAGCTAAAGACCCTTCCCTTCCTCTGGCATATGTGTCCTTGGAACCAGCAGGGACAGTGGCCGTTTCCCCAGCTCTGTTCTTTCGGCTGCCAGGCTGGCTCCCTGCCCACACTGCCTGGGCAGGAGCGTCTCCCCACCCCTGCCCTGCATGCGCCTGCTGCTCTGGTCTGCGTGCAGCCTGCATGCCAGAGAGGGCTTTGAGCCAGAGGGGATTTCATTGTGTTTCCGGCCCACATGTTTTATTCCCTCCAGCCCACAGCCTTCCCTACCCGCTGCCTGCCCGCCGTCCCTGGCGGCTGCTCTCTAGGCTCACACAAAGCCCGGCACCCCGCCAGTGACCCCTTCCTGGCCTCCCCACCCAGGGTCCCCGGAGGGCAGAGGGATTACAGGCCCCACCCAGAGCTGGCCATTACTCATCCTCTATCACAGGGTTCTGGAATGTCCGAACTGGAAGGGCCCTGGGAGTTCAGCCAGCCCAACCCCTTGGTGCACAGACAGGAGACAGGCCCATGAGGGTGTTGGTCTCTCCCAGGCCTAGGAGCACCTGGGGCAGACCCAGGCTCAGAACTCAGCGCACCTGAGGCCCATGGAGCTCCACCCAGCTTCCATCTCAGGCAGTGATAGGCTAGGCCTGGAAGAGCTAAAGAAACCTCTTGGCATAGAGCCCCTGTCCTACTTTACAGAGAGGCAATTGAGGTCTGCAGCAGCAACTCCGTTTACTTAGTGAGAGCAAAATGCTTCTAAGAGGCCTGGCCTCCCAGAACAAACCCAACGACCTGGTGTCCATCCCTATGCCGAGGGCCATGACAGCCATACACACAAGAGAGGGTTAGGCACACCGCTCACCTCACCAGAAGGTGTAGGGACTTCTTTTTGTTTTTTTTTTTTTTTGAGGCAGAGTTTCACTCTTGTTGCCCAGGCTGGAGTGCAGTGGCACAATCTCAGCTCACTGCGACCTCCGCCTCCCAGGTTCAATCGATTCTCCTGCCTCAGCCTCCCGAGTAGCTGGGATTATGGGCATGCACCACCACGCCCAGCTAATTTTTTTTTTTGTATTTTTAGTAGAGACAGTTTCTCCATGTTGGTCAGGCTGGTCTCGAACTCCTGACCTCAGATGATCCACCCTCTGCAGCCTCCCAAAGTGCTGAGATTATAGGCGCGAGCCACTGCGCCCGGCTCTGCGGACTTCTTAGTAGCCCTACTTTACAGTTCAGAAGACTGAAGCTCAGAGAAGTGGAGACGCTTGCCTAAAGGCACACAGCGAAAAAGGGAGCTCTTGGGTACAAGACTCTTTTTCTCAGGGAGGCAATGTGGAAAGAAACAGAAGGTATCATCGTTGCATGCCCCTTGAAAACTTACCATCTTCTTGAGGAGAGAAAACTAAGTACTTGAAACAACCAACAGCACAGACAGGGCTTGGTAATGTGAGGGAACCCCAGGAGGGCTGGGGACTGGGTGACATGCACTGACCCTGGCAATGGGCGGGCTGCGACTGGCATTCCAGTGGAGTGACCAGAAGCCCAGAGGTGGGCTGGGCTTGGCATAATATCGGGCTGTTCTGGGGCCCCCACCCCTTTCCTATGTGTCCTGCCAATCTAACCCCAGCTGGAGCAGAGACAGGCACTGCAGGAAGGCACCCAATCACAAATCCTAAACTTACAGGTTAGTGCTCTCACGCGTTGCGGATGTGGGTAGCCAGCCTACAGATCAAGAAGTAGACCATGCGGCCAGGCGCGGTGGCTCACGCCTGTAATCCCAGCACCTTGGGAGGCCAAGGCAGGTGGATCACCTGAGGCCAGGAGTTCGAGACCAGCCTGGCTGACATGATGAAACCCCGTCTCTACTAAAAATACAAGAAATTAGCCGGGCATGATGGCGGGCGCCTGTAATCCCAGCTACTCGGGAGGCTGAGACAGGAGAATCACTTGAACTCAGGATGGGGAGGTTGCAGTGAGTGGAGATCGCATCATTGCACTCCAGCCTGGGCAACAAGAGCAAAACTCCTCCGTCTCAAAAAAAAAAAAAAAGTCAGCAGATCGTGCCTGGCACTCACTCCTACTCCAGGGCTCCGTCCAGTCTTGCTTCCCAGGGGACCATTGTACCTGACCATGGTGATGATCTGGGGGAATATGGAAAAAGACGTGACGTCCTGGCCCCACTGAGTCCCTGACTTGCTTACATAGATCATCACCCCTCCCTGTCTGCACTGGGTCCGGGGTGCCTGAGGAGCCTTGGCAATCTTAAAAGGAGCTCCAAGAAGGAAAGGGAGGGTGTGGTTACGGAGGGGAAGCCAACCCATTTCACAGATGCTACCCCTGAGGCTCAGAGAGGAAATGGAGGGGCCAGGTCTCAAATTGGCATGTTCTGCCTCCCCGCCCCTCCTGTGTGCAGAATAGTCAGCTTGCCACACAGGACACCTGTACAATCACACACACTGGCTCTTTCATTCCATCCTCCTTGCAGCCTCCCTCCCCCTCGCTCACCACCACCTCTACTTCGCAGTGGAAGAAACATTGGTTTGTGCTGACAGATTCAAGTCTCAAATATTACAGAGACTCCACTGCTGAGGAGGTGAGGCCATGGTGTACTGATGAACCCCCGGAAGGGCCTGGGGTGGGTCACACCAGGGCCCACGCAGACCATAGTGGGCCCTCTTGCTCCAGGCAGATGAGCTGGATGGTGAGATCGACCTGCGTTCCTGCACAGATGTCACTGAGTACGCGGTGCAGCGCAACTATGGCTTCCAGATCCATGTGAGGCTGCGTGCAGCTTGGGGGCTGGTGGTGGGCAGTGTGGCTGGAGGCCCCTGGGGGAGATTTTGGTGTTGAACATGGCTTACCATGGAGACTGGATCCCTTCACTCATTTACCCAGAGGCTCTGTCTTCAGAGCCAGAGCTGTGATGCCAACACTTAGCATATCTGGGGGAGACGCTGGAGCCAGCAGGGATCTTCTCAGGCCAATGGAAGGGAGGTTTTGTACCCCCTGCCCACCCCAGACTCAAGATGTTAGATGCATCCTGGGAAGGAAGGGCCACCCTCCCTGGGGTCCGTAGTGGGGAGGGAGTCATGCGGCTGGCCATGTGGCAACCTACCCGTGCGGTGACCTTGTAGACCAAGGATGCTGTCTATACCTTGTCGGCCATGACCTCAGGCATCCGGCGGAACTGGATCGAGGCTCTGAGAAAGACCGTGCGTCCAACTTCAGCCCCAGATGTCACCAAGTACGTACTAAGCTGGACTGGGGCCTTGAGGGAGGCACTTACCCTTGCGTCCCTGAGTGGGTTTCTAGGCGCTCACCTGAGGGCTGCACATTCTGGGCCCTCGTTTCTCTGTCAGCAACATGCGAAGAGAGTAGTGAGCATTCTCGGTATCATCCAGAAGTACACTGAGGGTTTGAGGTTTGATCTGCCTCAAATGTGTTGGGGCCTTTTCTCTTTGGAGGAGATGCCTGTGAGTCAAAAGCCCCTGCCAGGTGGCTGTTCTGTCTCTGTGCCTGTGCCGTGGGGGCCGTGTCTAAGCCTGTGTTGGGAAGGGGTGGTTTGGTAGTTCGGCCATGGTGCCCACGCCTCCCGGGATGGGGAGCTCACTTCCTCTGGAGGCTGCCACGGGTACTGGGGCGGGAGGGCTGAGTTACCCAGTGGCAGAGCCCCCCACACTATCAACACCAGATGCCCGTGGCGGGCTGGGACTTGGAGCTGCTGGGCAGCGGAAACAGAGTGTGGCATTAAAGGGGGCTGGGCTGGGTGTAGTGGCTCACACCTGTAATCCCAGCGCTTTGGGAGGCTGAGACGGGAGGATCACTTGAGCTCAGGAGTTCAAGACCAGCCTGGGCAATATAGTGAGACCTCGTCCCTACAAAAAATTTAAAAATTAGCCGGCCGTGGTAGGGTATGCCTGTCAGCTGAGGTGGGAGGATCACCTGAGCCCAGAGGCCGAGTCCCCCAGCCTGGCCACACTGTGGCTATTCAGCCTTAGGCCAGAGGCTTTCCCATCTAGGTTTCAGAGTCCCCATCTGTCACGTTAGCATGTCATGTCTGTACATGTGTGAGGATGTGCCCAGAGCACTTTGTGAACTCTGAAGCACTGTGCAGTTGGACTGTTATTTAGCGTATAGGCCTAGCTGCTCTAAGAAAGAAACCCCAGGCACGGTAGCTTAATCGAGATAGATGTTCATGTCTCCCTTCAGAACAGCCCCGAGGTATGCAGTCCTGGCCTGGTGGGGCTCGCTCTGCCCTTCTGCCCTTTCAGGGGAGCCACCTGCCACACGCACTTGGCAGCCTGTAGTCACATGGCCACAAGTAGCTGTGGGAATACTGCGAGTGTAGTTTTTGGCAGGGTGACCACCTACCCAGCTATGACTCTGACTGTGGATAAAGAGAATTGCCATAGTTGTTCAGAGTCTCTGCAACTTATGTTCTGTGCACCCCGAGGTCCCGCCTGCACTCCATCAGCAGTGACTGTGGGCATCCCCCTTGCCACTGTGAGCCTTGGGAACCCGGGACATTGGTCTCCTACATCAACTCGTTGATCACCATTTGCAAAAAGCCCCCTGCCTGCTTTCCACATTCGCCCACCCCGTCCTCACGCCCATCATGTGAGAGGTGTTGCTGTCCCACATTACAGATGAGGTCACTGAAGCTCAAAGAGGGCAAAGGGACCAGTGTGGTGGTTCATGCCTGTAATCCCAGAGCTTTGGGAGGCTGAGGTGGGAGGATCACATGAGCCCAGGAGTTCGAGACCAACCTGGGCAATATATTGAGACCCCATCTCTATCAAAAATTTAAAAAATTAGCTGGGCGTGGTGGTGCATGTCTATAGTCCCAGCTACTCCAGAGGCCGAGGCAGGAGGATCACTTGAGCTAAGGAGTTTAAGACTGCAGTGAACTATGATCACACCACTCTACTTCAGCCTGGGCAGCAGAGTGAGACCCTGTCCCTTGAAAAACAAAAACAAGAAGCGGGGGTGAGGGAAGCCAGGCATCCTGGTGGGTCCCTGGGCTGTCAAGAGGTGGAGCTGGGATGTTCCCAGGGTCTGTCAACCAGGAAGCTCAGGTCGGGCTGCTTCCTTCCCTGGGGTCTGTCTCCAGCCCCTGGCGCAGGGCCTGGCACACAGGTGTCACTCCAAAAGTGCTCACTGTGGGACTGAGGGGGTGAGGACCCACCTGACGTGGCTCTGCTGGTGCCCTAGGCTCTCGGACTCTAATAAGGAGAACGCGCTGCACAGCTACAGCACCCAGAAGGGCCCCCTGAAGGCAGGGGAGCAGCGGGCGGGCTCTGAGGTCATCAGCCGGGGTGGCCCTCGGAAGGCGGACGGGCAGCGTCAGGCCTTGGACTACGTGGAGCTCTCCCCGCTGACCCAGGCTTCCCCGCAGCGGGCCCGCACCCCAGCCCGCACTCCTGACCGCCTGGCCAAGCAGGAGGAGCTGGAGCGGGACCTGGCCCAGCGCTCCGAGGAGCGGCGCAAGTGGTTTGAGGCCACAGACAGCAGGACCCCAGAGGTGCCTGCTGGTGAGGGGCCGCGCCGGGGCCTGGGTGCCCCCTTGACTGAAGACCAGCAAAACCGGCTCAGTGAGGAGATCGAGAAGAAGTGGCAGGAGTTGGAGAAGCTGCCCCTGCGGGAGAATAAGCGGGTGCCCCTCACTGCCCTGCTCAACCAAAGCCGAGGAGAGCGCCGAGGGCCCCCAAGTGACGGCCACGAGGCACTGGAGAAGGAGGTAGGCACCACGTCTGGCTCTCTAGGAGGCCCCTTGCCCCAGTGCCCCTCCAGTCCCTGCATTCATGCCCTGGCATTTGTCTTGCACTCCTACAGTGATGGGGAGCTCACCCCTGATCTGCTGTGAGTGTGCCCCCCACACTCGTGTGAACTAGAATCTTCTTCCTTAGACCTTAGTAGTTTGGTTTGGTTTTTTTTTTTTTTTTTTTTTCCTAGTTCTGCCCTTAGCAGCCATAGAGAAGAGAAGTGGGAAGAGAAGGGAGAGACCTGCCAGGCGTAGTGGCACACACCTGTAATCCTAACACTTTGGGAGGCCAAGGTGGGAGCGTCCCTTGAAGCCAAGAGTTTGAGACCAGTCTGTGCGACATGGCAAAACCCCATGTCTACAAAAAAAAATACAAAATTTAGCTGGGCGTGCTGGTGCGTACCTGTAGTCCCAGCTACTTGGGAGGCTGAGGTGGGAGGATGGCTGGAGCCTGGGAGGCAGAGGGTGCAGTGAGCCAAGATCAAGCCACTGCACTCCAGCAGTCTGGCAGTAGAGCCAGACTTTATCTCAAATTCAAAAAAAAAGAAGAAGGGAGAGACTGTTTATTGTGCATCTTCTGCACGTGGCCTCCCTGCCTGCACTGACTCATGGAATCCTCACAGCGGCCTCTACCCCTAGGGTGGACCTCAGCAGTTTTACTGACGAGAAAACGGAGGCTCAAAGATGTTTCCTCTGTCACCTACATGATGTGTAAACATCTGTGACCACAGTTTCCTGTTCCTAACCCTGTCTAGCCTTCTCTGGGCCAAGGCTCTCCCAGGTCATTGACCTGGCCATCCAGGAAACAGCCCAGCATCTCTCCTGGCCACATCTCACTCCAGGGCTGCTTGTCCTTCTCAAACCCTGAGCCATTCCTAAGCCTTCCAGGGATGCTGGGCTTGTATCCGTGTGGAGCTGGAAGCCTGTGGGCTCCTCACTGCCTTCCACCAGCCCTGCCCCAGCTTCCAGGCCCCACTGACCACCCTTCTCCCTCGTAGGTTCAGGCTCTTCGGGCCCAGCTGGAGGCATGGCGTCTCCAAGGGGAGGCTCCTCAGAGCGCACCGAGATCCCAGGAGGATGGCCACATCCCCCCAGGCTATATCTCACAGGTAAGGCCGGGGGGCTGTTTTTCAGGGGGAGGGGGCAGGTTTCTGGTTGCCATGTTATCAGGAAACAGCTGAGATTTTGGGAGCCCTTCCTGTGTGTGCTAGAACCTGTGTGGGGCATTTGACATGCGTCATCTCATTTACTCTCCCCACAGCTGGTGGGTGTGATCACTGTGCCCGTTTTACAGACAAGGCCACTGAGCTCTGAGAGGTTATGTGACTTGCCCGAGGTCACCCCGCCTGCAGGTCTCAAACATGGGATTTGAGCGAGGGTCCGGCTGACTGCAGAGCCTGTGTGTGAGTCCCCGTGTGACACTCTGCACTCGGACCCTTGCCCCGGGGAAGTGGGGGGCTAGTGGCCCCAAGAGTCACTCCCTGAACACAGGGAAATCCTGCCGAGGCCCACCGGGCCGAGGCCCCACACAAGGAGGTCTGCAGGACAGGGGAGCCTCCAGTAGCCCTCAGAGAATGCACCGTCTGCCTAGGACAGCAGTTCTCAACGGGGTCCATTTTGTCCCCCTTGGGGACATTTGGCTGTGTCTGGGAATACTTTTGATTGTCACAACTAGGACAAACTAACTCTCTAGAAAAAACGTGTGTGTGTACACATATATAAGTTTATTATAAATTTTACCAATAAAAACAATGCTTAGTACACAATTTACAAATAAAAAATATATAATTTTATTGTGAATTCCGTATAGCAAATGGATTTTTCTCAGAATGCTTTCAGTGATTTTTTCCATACTCTTGTATCCACAACTAATTAACAAACGGGGGTTGTTTTAACATGTATACTGGTTGACACTTTTGTTTATGGTAATGAGTAAGATGAGAAGACATTTGTCGAAACTTTACTGGTCCATGTTGTCAGCTACTTCTTTGCTAAATCGGATAGTAGTTTTCTATTGAGAATATTTGAGAATATTCTATTAAGAATATTTTTGCAATTTTTTGTTCTGTTTACAATGTAATGGTCATAGATGTGACATACTTTTAAGTTTAATCTGCATTATTAGCATTTTCTTGTCACTTGCTTAAGTCTAGACAATCAACAAAACAATAAATCAAGCCCTGATGTGTAATGTTTACCAATTCTGCAGTGTAAATACTCCCACTGTGGCGAATGCTGCATTACCAGCACAAAGTCCCTGGACACAGAGTTGGGAAGAGATGTCACACTATTCACTAGGATTTCCACCATGCAGATACAGTAGATATGATTGACCCCAAGAGCACGCATAATAAAACACAGTGAAATATTTAGGAAGTAATAAATTTGAGTATCTATTACCTTGTCTTTAATGTAGTTAATTGGAAGTATATAAATTTAATTTTTAATGGCTGTGCTTAACAACTACATCACAGAATTACTAAAAATTTGACAACCAGCTGTCTGTAGTTATCACACCATTATCTAAAGTAGAAAAGAAGGGGCCAGGCTCAGTGGCTCACACCTGTAATCTCAGCACTTTGGGGAGGCCGAAGTGGGCAGATCATGAGGTCAGGAGAATGAGACTAACCTGGCCAACATGGTGAAACTCCGTCTCTAATAAAATATAAAAAATAACCAGGCGTGGTGGTGCGCACCTGTAGTCCCAGCTACTTGGGAGGCTGAGGCAGGGGAATCGCTGGAACCCAGGAGGCGCAGGTTGCAGTGAGCCAAGATTGCGCCATGGCACTCCAGCCTGGCGACAGAGCAAGACTCCTCCACCTCAAAAAAAAAAAAAAAAAAAAAAGAAAAGAAGGCTGAGATCCAGGCCCTAGGCAGGAGGAGCCTTCTAGAAGTTTCCAAGGGGAGGTCACATCATGAGGGGGCTCTCAGGAAGGCATTGGCTGGGGCATGAGAAGGAAGGCTGGTTGGTGCCTATTGTGGAGGCCCCCAGTGCTGAGCTAAGAGTTAGAAGCTCTGGCCTGGTACAGTGGCTAACGCCTGTATCTCAGCACTTCGGGAGGTGAGGTGGGCAGATCACTTGAGGTCAAATGTTCGAGACCAGTGTGGCCAGAGTGGTGAAACCCTGTCTCTACTAAAAAAAAAATAGAAAAATTAGCAGGGCATGGTGGTGGGCGCCTATAATCCCAGCTACTCCAGTGGCTGAGGCAGGAGAATCGCTTGAACCCGGGAGGCAGAGGTTGCAGTGAGCTGAGATCCTGCCACTGCAGCCTGGGTGACAGTGAGACTCTATCTAAAAACAGCAACAAAAAACAAAACAAACAGAGTTAGAAGCTCATTCCACAGACTTTCGGAGGTTTGGGGTCAGACAGTGACATCAGGAAAGTGATGTTGGAATGGAGGGGGCTTGGGAGAGGGCCAAGTGTAAGGCGTTAGGAAATGGCTGAAGGAGGGTGAATGTCAAGGGTCTGGAGGAAGAAGAATTTAGGACTGGATGACCAGATCTACGGAAGGCAGAGGGGCCTTTTTGGGGGCCCTGAGGCTGGAGCTGCTGCTGCAGGGAAGCCCGGAGACCGTCCTGGGGCCAAGTAGTGGATGGAGGTTCCACTGATAGAGGAGCAGGCAGGGGAGTTGGGGTGGGACGCAGAGGGCGAGCTAGGGGCTTACCTTGTCCTGGGGAGGGGCAGGGGAGGAGCCAGTGTTGTGCCGTGTAGCCTTCCACCCTGAGGCAGAGAAGGGAGCTGGGGGCCCAACACCCCAGCTGAGGCAGGTGGGAGGGCCTCCCAGGCCCCCAGCCTGGGGGCTTCTGCCTGCACTCTGCTCTAAGAAGCTCCAGGGGCTGCCTTCTGGGTGGGTGGGGCTGGGACCCATTCATACCCACCTATAATCAGAGCGGCTTCATCTTCCTCCATTTTATTTTATTTTAATTTTTTTAGAGATGAGGTCTTTCACTATCACCTAGGCTACAGCGCAGTGGCGCAGAGGCTCACTGCAGCCTCAAACCCTAGGGCTCAAGCAGTCTTCCCATCTCAGCCTCCTGAGTAGGAACCACAGGCTACACCACCACGCCTGGCTAATTTAAAAAAATTTTTTATAGAGACAAGGTCTCACTATGTTCCCTGGGCTGGTCTTGAACTCCTGGACTCAAGTGCTTCTCCCATCTTGGCCTCCCAAAGTGCTGGGGGTACAGGTGTGACCACTGCACTGGCCCGCCTTTGTCCATTTTACTCATAGAGCCAGCTTTAGATTTCCTTTAGATAAAGGCTCTGGCACTACAATGACGTTTAAAAGGCACTGCTTTGGCTTCTCAGCTTACAAGTGGCAAAACTGAGGCCCACAGAAGGGTGTGACCTTTGAGCTATAGGCAGACCTGTGTCTGGAGTCCAGGCGTTCTGGTCCCCAGGTGCCCCACTGGGTGCACCAAAGTCTGTCAGTGTTTCATCCCGTTAGGGTAGGATGGGCACGGGTAGCAGGTGGGAGGGGAGAAGGGAATAATTGGGAAACAGCTGAAGACCAGGCAGGTGGAGGAGTGACCCCAGATGCGGAGGGCAGCAGAGAAGAGGAGCTGAGTCATCTGTGTCACCCTCAGGCACGGGCGGAGGCGGCTGGAAACTCGGTGGGCCTGGAGGAGTGACAGCTGGGAGGGATTCCCCAGCTGGTATCTCAGGCTGAGTGGGTGCCCTTTCTTCAGGGGTTGGGGGCTTGCTGCTGCAGGACAGCTCTCAGGTAGTCTGGGGCTTCACCCACTGGATGTCTGGTAAAGAGAACCCTTCCCCACTATTGCAGTGGGGGACAGAGGCATTTCTTTATCTACTTTGATGTCCATGTCAGAGGTGGCAGCCAGGATCAGGACACCTTGGGCCACTCAGGAAGGTAGGTGAGAGAGCCCCGAGGAGCCCCTCTTCATCAGCTGAGTGCCACCTCCTGATGTCAGCCCCTGCACCCCTGAGCTGCTGGGTCTGCCTGCCTGGTCTGGCCCTTTTCAGAAGAGCAGTGCCCACCCCCACATTGCTGGGCTCCCCACTGGTGGGTGCTGGCGTACCATCTCCCTCTGTGCACAGGGTTCCCGTGCCCAGGGAGCCTCGGGGGCTGGTCCTGTGAGGCCTGCTTTACAGATGCCAAGACTGAAGCTCAGAGGGGGCGAGGGGTTTGTTCAGGTTCACTCCAAGGCGCAGCCAGGATGAAGACCCCCTCTGAGGTCCAAAGCCGTGTTCTGTTGTCCTAAGCCAGGAGACATATAGAGGGCAGGAACAGAAGCCAGGGGACAGACACCCCTGTCGCCACGTGAAGCTCTTGGCTCTTGCTCCTCCATCAAATCGTCCCCAGGTGTGGCTGCTGGAGAGGCGGGGAGGTGGCCTTTGCATTGGGGAGACACAGTCCCTCATCTGGCCCTCTGTGCCTTAGTTTCTTCCCTGGCTCTTCTTCCCCTTCCCTTTTTAATGACCTTAAACATTTTTTAAATTATATTAAAAGAAATGTTTACATTTTCAAAAATAATTTAAACAAATTGAAAGGCTGGAAATCAACACCTTCACACTCCTTCTGCTGCCAGCTGCCACCCTGGGGTCCTGTCGGTGGCTGCTGCCGCCTGCCTATCAGTTTCCGGTGGCAGCTGTAACCTGTCACCACAGCTACCTAAATAATGCACATGTATTACCTCACGCTTCTGTAGGTGAGAAGTCTAACGCAGGTCTTGCCACTCTGCAGCCGAGGCATGGGCAGGACTGTGTTCCTCTGCAGGCACCCGTTGTATCCCTTGCCTTCTCTGGCTTCTGGTGGCCGCCCGTGTCCCTTGGCTCTCAGCCCCTTCCTTCATCTTCAAAGCTTGCAGAGGGGAAGTTGAGTCCTTCACATCATTCTGACCATCCCTTCCTGGTCACACCTCTCTTGAACTCTTTGCTTCTGCCCCCTTCGTCCACTTTTAAGGACCCTTGTGATTACACTGGGCTTGAGGGATAATCTGGGATAATCTCCCGATTTTGAGGTCAGCTGATTAGCAACCTTGATTCCCTCTGCAGCCTGAATTCCTCTTTGCTACGTAACATGACATAGTCACAGATCCTGGGAGTAGGATGTGGATGACTTTGGGGGGCTATCATTCTGCCACCCACAATATCCTCCCTACCTTTTCTGTGTTTTCACGTCCATTCACTGGGACGGACAGGTCTGCACGTTTGTTTCTGTGAGTGAGATCATACCACGTGTAGTGTCAGAAGCCAACTTTCACCACCTCATTTTGGGATTTTTTTCCACAGCATCCACACAAAAACTCTGTCTAGCAGCTGCCTGTGGCCCATTGTCAAGCTCCATCCCATCATTTATTCAAGAGTTCCCCTGATAGGGATTTAGATTGTTTCCACTTTTCATCTGTTACCAACCTTGCTGTAGGGAATACCCTTGTTCCAAAAGTCTCTGTACACATACGACTTTCTGTGGGATCATTTCTAGGAGTGAACCTTACTAGGTCAACCATTGGGGTCGCAAAATGTGATGATGCCACCGGACCACCCCACACACACACCGTCATGGCGGACACTCCCAGCAGTGGGTATTATTAGTCTTTGAGATACTTGCCCATCTTGTCTACTAAGCGTTATTTTGTATTACATCATCAGTTTCAGCTCATTTACTGAGCACCTGCCACATGTCAGGCCCTGGCCTACACCCTGGGGACTGAACCAGTCAGATTTTCTCAGTCTTCAGGTCTGGCAGAGATAGAACCTTTTGAGGCAGGGGAGAGACTGCCCAGAGACAGAGCTAGGAGAGACATTTAAACTGGGCTGCAGGTCGGTAAATTACCCAGGGAGGTAAAGTTGCCAAAAAAACATTCTAGGCCGGGCGCAGTGGCTCATGCCTGTAATCCCAGCACTTGGGGAGGTCAAGGCTGGCGGATCACAAGGTCAGAAGTTCAAGACCATCCTGGCTAACACGGTGAAACCCCATCTCTACTAAAAATACAAAAATTAGCTGGGCGTGGTGGTGGGCACCTGTAGTCCCAGCTATTCAGGAGGCTGAGGCAGAAGAATTGCTTGAACCCAGAGGCGGAGGTTGCAGTGAGCTGAGATTACTCCACTGCACTCCAGCCTGGGTGACAGAGCAAGACTCTTGTCTCAAAAAAAAAAAAAAAAAAAAAAACCACAAAATTCTAGGCAGTGGGAATAGCTAAACCTCAGAGGTGTGAACGTGCTGCAACCATAACTCTAAGATTGCTTGGCAGAGAAAGGCCAGGGATGAGACGGTAAAGGTCAGCCATGGGAACAGGGACTTGACTCTGTAGGATGAGGAGTCCCTGGAGGGCTTGAGGCAGGAGTGACAAGGTGAGGTTTGTGAATGAGGAGCTGTGGGGTGGGGATGGGAGCAGGAGCAGGAGCAGGTGCAGACTGGAAGTGCCAGGACCCAGGAGGAGGTGGTGGACCTGCCCCTGAGCCTTCTCCTCTGGAGGCTGGGGAAGGGCCGCTGTCCAGAGGAACGGGGCAGCCTGTGACACCCTGGCCTCCGGCCCACAGGAGGCATGTGAGCGCAGCCTGGCAGAGATGGAGTCCTCACACCAGCAGGTGATGGAGGAGCTGCAGCGGCACCACGAGCGGGAGCTGCAGCGGCTGCAGCAGGAGAAGGAGTGGCTCCTGGCCGAGGAGACGGCAGCCACGGCCTCAGGTATGGACCCTGGGTGGGGCACAGCAGGCTGGGCTGTGAGCCTCTGTGCTGAGGCTCCTCCTAGCCAAACTGGGGAGGACTTTATCAAATAAGATGTAGGGGTCTCAGTGCCACATTTGGGGTAAAGGGTCAGCAGCGGTTGGAAGCTCCAAGAACTGGCCTGTAGCCCTTCTTAAAAAGGGAAACTGAGGCAGTAAACGATACCCTCCCCGCCCCCAACATCACCACTACCATGGGTGGTGACTCCTCCTGCTCAGGGGCCTGCAGCCACCATAGAGTCTGCCTAAAGGCACACGCTACACACATGCATGGGGGAGAGGCTGATCAGCTGCATCCCCTGTCCTCATAGGAGTGCCTCCTCCCTGGGCACATGGGCCAGACCCTGGGGAGAGCAGGGGAAGGTGTGAGCATTGTCCATGCCAGCTGTGTGCCAGGCACTGGGCCCCACATGTTTCCCACGGGAGCACCCTTCATCCTGGACAATTCCCTCCCCTCCTGCCACTGCACACCTGCTGTGTGCCTGGCACATTCCTAGGCATCACTAGGGGTTTGCAGAACAATAGAAATGCTGGCCAATGTCACATGATCTGAAGCTTACAACCTGCCAGTGCTGTGCCAAGTGCTCATGCACTCGAACCCAGCCTTGGGGCCAGTGTGCTCTGCATTTTAGGAAGATCGCCTTTGCAGCCACATGTGTTAGAGACCCCTTCCCCCTCAGCAGAATCCGGATTTCGCCCTGTAATCTGGCACTAAGGTTTCTGCTGTGAAATGGATAAAAATCACACAAGTGGAATAATAAAGACCATAAATAGCCTCATGTCCATTCAGGGTGGGGATTGCCACCAAAAGAGTTACCAGAGGCCCGGTGCAGTGGCTCATGCCTGTAATCCCAGCACTTTGGGAGGCTGAGACAGGCAGATCACCTGAGGTCAGGAGTTCGAGACTAGCCTGGGCAACATGGTGAAACCTCATCTCTACTAAAAATACAAAAATTAGCTGGGTGTGATGGTGGGCAGCTGCAATCCCAGCTACTCAGGAGGCTAAGGCAGGAGAATCTCTTGAACCCAGGAGACGGAGGCTGCAGTGAGCTGAGATTGCACCACTGCACTCCAGCCTGGGTGACAGAGCGAGACTCCATCAAAAATAAAAAATAAAAAGGCCGGGCACTGTGGCTCATACCTGTAATCCCGGCACTTTGGGAGGCCGAGGTGGGTGGATCACGAGGTCAGGAGTTCAAGACCAGCCTGGCCAAGATGGTGAAACCCTGTCTCTACTAAGAATACAAAAATTAACCATGCACAGTGGCAGGTGCCTGTAATCCCAGCTACTCAGGAGGCTGAGGCAGGAGAATCACTTGAAAGTGGGCGGCAGAGGTTGTAGTGAACCGAGATTGTGCCACTGCACTCCAGCCTGGGTGACAGAGCAAGACTCCGTCTCAAAAAAAAAAAAAAAAAAAAAGGGAGAAACTTTCAATGTTCAGAAGTTTTGGATTTTAGAATCGTGGGTAAAACCTTGGGTGGCCCTGAGTGGGAAAAAAAAACCTCGGTCTCAGTCCTTAGGAGCTCACAATCTGAGAATAAAGCCAGCAGGAGCTAATGTTGGGGCATTTACTCTGAGCCATGCTTTGTTCTAAATGCGTCATACACCTTCCAATAACCCCATGGAGGAAAGGTACTGTTGTTGTCTATCCCTGTTTTCCAGATAAGGGATCTGAGGCACAAGGGGTTAAGTCACATCGATTTATGCTGATTGTGGAGCCTGAGCTCTTGACCACTAGGCTGGTCAAAGCAGATAGGCCTTGTTTGAGAGCCCTCAGAGTCTGCAGGGCGGGTGTACTAGGTGGGGTCCTACCTGGAAATCACTAGAACAGGAGGTACCAATGGTCAGGCACTGAGCTGTCTCCCCAGCAGGGTCCATCCAACAGGATTATCTTCCCTTAATAGATGGGCTCAGAGAGGTTGAGAGCTTACCCCAAGCCACTCAGTTTATGACACAGCCTGGGCTGCTCTGGACTTCGGGTTCGGTGCTCTTTGCATAGCACTCCTTGGTCCTGTCTCCACCAGTACATGTGGCGTCTCAGAGCTGGTGGCACTTGGTGCTGCTGAACCCCCTCCAGTCTCTCTTGTGCCTCTCTGCCTTGCTTCCAGCCATTGAAGCCATGAAGAAGGCCTACCAGGAAGAGCTGAGCCGAGAGCTGAGCAAAACACGGAGTCTCCAGCAGGGCCCAGATGGCCTCCGGAAGCAGCACCAGTAAGATGATGCCAGGGCCCAACTGCCCATCCTAATGGTTATGGGTTGAGAAACTTTGCTGAGGCCCCTTGGCAGAGGACACATCAGTTTGCCCCTAGCTGAGATTCCTGCTCCAGTCTCATGGATGCAAGAAACAGAAGCAGAAGGTCCTCAGGCAGACTCCATGCCAGTCCTCACAGACAGTCCTTCAGGTGCCTTGTTGTCTTGGCTGGTCCCGGCCTCCACCCACCTCTTCACCCCTTTAGTTTCCCCTAGAGCTGGGCTGCAGTGTCACACTGTTGACCACTAGGCTTCTCCCTGCCCCAGAGCACAGTTTTGGAATGTCGAGGCTTCAGGGGCTTTAAAGATGGGCCCCTCCAGCTGGGCATGGTGGCTCATACCTGTAATCCCAGCACTTTGGGAGGCTGGGATCAGGAGTTCGAGACTAGCCTGGCCAACATGGTGAAACCGCATCTCTACTAAAAATACAAGCTAGCTGAGTGTGGTGGCGGGAGCCTGTAATTCTAGCTACTTGGGAGGCTGAGGCAGGAGAATCGCTTGAACCCAGGAGGCAGAGATTTCAGTGAGCCAAGATTGTGCCATTGCATTCCAGCCTGGGCAACAAGAGTGAGAGCAAGACTCTATCTAAAAAAAAAAAAAAAGATGGTCTCCTCCAAGCTACCCTCACTTAGGGGAAACACCTGTAGCCCAGAGAGGCTGTCACTGGTTCACAGCCCACAGCAGGCTAAAGGCAAACCTAGAGAGGGAACCCCAGAGTCCTGGGATGCTTTGAATCTACCCTGACCGGACTCCAGGCTTGGCAGGGGCAAGATAACCTACGCTCTCCTCTGCTCCTCCTCTGGGGCAGGTCAGATGTGGAGGCACTGAAGCGGGAGCTGCAGGTGCTATCGGAGCAGTACTCGCAGAAGTGCCTGGAGATTGGGACGCTCACGAGGCAGGCCGAGGAGCGCGAGCACACGCTGCGCCGCTGCCAGCAGGAGGGCCAGGAGCTGCTGCGCCACAACCAGGTGGGCCTGGCCCCAGGTTGGGGGGACACGGGCGGGTCCCAGCACCCCTCCCCTGACCACCGTGCCTCTCCCAGGAGCTGCATGGCCGCCTGTCAGAGGAGATAGACCAGCTGCGCGGCTTCATTGCCTCACAGAGCATGGGCAACGGCTGCGGGCGCAGCAATGAGCGGAGTTCCTGCGAGCTGGAGGTGAGTACCCTCACTAGCACCAGGCAGCCCAGTGGTTCTCGGGGCCCAGGGCTATGGGGCACCCCCGCCACAGGCTTGGTACCACCTGTGGCAGGAAAGCTAAGTCTCCCAGTGGCTGGGCCAGCCTGACTAGGCCAGAACACCTACTACGCATCCAGTAGCCAGAATTCTGCCCTCCCGCCTGCATTGTGTCACCTACCTGCTGTGTACCATAGCAAATCACTCCACTTTTCTGAGTCCCAGTAGCTCATCTGTAAAATGGCACCAGCACCTTCCTTGCTGGGAAATATTGGGGTGAGAAAATGTGTGTGTGTGTGTGTGTGTGTGTGTGTGTGTATCACTGTAGTATTTTCTTTCTTTTTCTTTCTCTCTTCTTTTTTTTTTTTTTTTTTTTTGAGACAGAGTCCCGCTCTGTCACCCAGGCTGGAGTGTAGTGACACGATCTCAGTTCACTGCAACCTCTGCCTCCTTGGTTCAAGCGATTCTCCTGCCTCAGCCTCCCAAGTAGCTAGGATTACAGGCATGTGCCACCTCGCCTGCATAATTTTGTATTTTTAGTAGAGACAGAGTTTTTCCATGTTGGTCAGGCTGGTCGCGAACTCTCAACCTCAGGTGATCTGCCCACCTCGGCCTCCCAAAGTGTTGGGATTACAGGCGTGAGCCACCGTGCCCAGCTGATATTTTCTCTTTTTTTTTTGAGACGGAGTCTCACTCTGTCACCCAGGCTGGAGTGCAGTGGCACCATCTCGGCTCACTGCAAGCTCCGCCTCCCGGGTTCACGCCATTCTCCTGCCTCAGCCTCCTGAGTAGCTGGGACTACAGGCACCCGCCACCACTCCTGGCTAATTTTTTGTATTTTTAGTAGAGACGGGGTTTCACCATGTTAGCCAGGATGGTCTCAATCTCCTGACCTCATGATCCACCTGCCTTAGCCTCCCAAAGTGCTGGGATTACAGGCATGAGCCACCGCGCCCGGCCCCGATATTTTATTTCTTCAACAAACACTTAGGTGAGGCTCACTCTGTACCTAGAACTTCTGGAAGCCCTTTTTGTCTGTTAACTCATCTGATCTTCCTGACAGCTCCATACATTAGCTACTATGACTGTCCCTATTTACAGATGAGGAAACTGAGACACAGGAAGGTCAAGTACCTTACCAAAGCTTTTATAGCTGGACTGGGATTTGAACCAGGCAGTCTGGCTCCAGTCTGAGCTTTTAAGCCTCCCCAGTCCTGGCTGAACTTGTTTCCTCCTCGGTCAAGTCAGCAGCACCTAGCCCTCAGGGTTGGGGAGGGGTTAATGAGGTGCCTTGTGGAGTGGCTCAGACTGCTCAGGTTTATGTAGGGCTTCTTTTCATCCATCTCACTCCCGAGGTGAGAGCCTGGTGCTGCATGAGGGCTGCAGCAGAGTTGACCTGAGATATCCATTCACACGGGCTGGACAGGGGTGAGAGTAAGGGAAGGCAAAGCGGGGGAATCGGAGAGGGCTTCCTGGAGGAGTCCGCCTCCAGGATGTAGAGGGTTTTTGTGCAGATAGGGGCTGCATTCTGGGGGCCTGAGGCAGAGAGAACCCAGGCTGCAGGGCACTGTGGGCCAGGGTAGCTCTGGCTTCTGGCCCTGGGTCAGTCCAGCACCTATATCCCCAGGTGCTGCTTCGTGTAAAAGAGAACGAACTCCAGTACCTGAAGAAGGAGGTGCAGTGCCTCCGGGACGAGCTCCAGATGATGCAGAAGGTAGGTCCTGCCGCTGGGCTGGGGGCTGTGGGGGACCCTGGAGCCACCGGGATGCCATCCTGTGAGCACCTGCTCTGTGCCAAGCCCTGCACTTGCTTCATCCTTCCTCAGGCTCTCCTCTGCTTCTCCCATGTAGGTGTCATCATCCCCATTCACTGACAGGGAAACTGAGACTAAGAAAGGGGAAGTGACTTCCCCAAGGCCGTACTTGGCTTCTGTTTATTTAGCATTATTTAATTTATTGATTATTATTGAGCACCTACTATATCCCGGGCACTGTGCTAGGTGCTGGGAAGATAGATGTGAACAAAATAGCCCCAAATCTCTGCCGTGGGGAGCTTGCACTCCAGTGAGAATAACCATGTTGCTAGGAGTTGGGTGGGTCGGGGTTCGGCCCAGGTCTGAGTCTGCAGCCCGCCTGGCCCACCCTTGGCTGCTATGTCACTGCCTGGTGCGCTCTGTCAGTTTGGGGCAGGAAGTGGACATGTTGGTGGCTCTGTAAGTGCACGTGAGCCAGACCGTGTTTACCGCACTTGAAGAACAGGTGGCGTGAACTCACGGGAAGGGCCCGAGCACCCAGCCAGGCTGACCTGGTTCTCATCCCAGCCACTCACCGCCCTGCGGTCTTGGGCAAAATCTCCTACCCTGAAACAGGATGAGGATGACAATGACACTTGTGTCCTTGGGTGGTACCAGGGAGGTGAGAGGGGTAAGCCCAGGACCCACGGCCGTCTTGGGGAGCCACCTGGAGGGATGAAGCGAGGGTGCTGCAGGGAGGTCTGGCTGCTGATGCTGCCCATGTGCCCGGTGGGCAGGGCTGGAGGGGGAGACTTCATGCCCTCATACCTGCCTCCTGTCCCCCAGGACAAGCGCTTCACCTCGGGAAAGTACCAGGACGTCTATGTGGAGCTGAGCCACATCAAGACACGGTCCGAGCGGGAGATCGAGCAGCTGAAGGAGCACCTGCGCCTTGCCATGGCCGCCCTCCAGGAGAAGGAGTCGATGCGCAACAGCCTGGCTGAGTAGAGGTGGGTGCCGAGGTGTGTGCCCTGCAGGGTGGGCAGGGGCTGAGGCTCTCCCACACCCGGGACTCCCTGGACCACCCCAGCCAGGCCACTTCCTTCTTCTGGCCTCCAATTCCCGTTCTGTAAAAAGGACGATGAAACCAGCAACACGGGGTTGTTGCAGAGATCCCGTCAGACCCGGGCCACAGGCTGCTTCATCAGCTTAAGCCTGTTCCTCCAGAGCTGGGCGGCACAGTGTGGAGCCACAGCCTGCTCAGTGCACCCCACTTCTTGGGGCTGGAGGCAAATGCAGTGTGCACACCCCTGACCCCAACAGTGAATCTCCACTGAGCTTCACACACAGACATCACACGCTGAGGCCAGGCCTCTGTCCCAGTTAGTCTTACACTTGTGCTTGACTTAGCAGGGCTCAAAGTGGTTGGTTGGTTGATTGGTTGGTTGGTTGGTTTGGGTTGTTTTGAGACAAGGTCTTACTCTGACACCCAGGCTGGAGTGCAGTGGTGCAATCACGGCTCACTGCAGCCTCAATCTCCTAGGCTCAAGGGATCCTCCCACCTCAGCCTTCTGAGTAGCTGGGACCACAGGCCCGCACCACCATGCCCAGACAATTTTTGCACATTTTGTATAGGCGGGGTTTCGCCATTATTTCCCAGGCTGGTCTCAAACTCCTGGGCTCAAGCAATACACCTGCCTCAGCCTCCCGAAGTTCTGAGATTACAGGCGTGAGCCGCTGCACCTGGCCAAAGTGTTCTTATTTTTGCTTTTTCAACGCCACATCTACCTGGAGCATCCTCTTTCTGATAAGTCCACATGGACTTCCTAAGGCACACAGGAGAGGCCACCCTATGGCTGAGCTACTTGGGAAGGAGCCAGGAAGAGCGGATCTGGCTGTACCTTAGGGGCTGAGAGGTGGTGGAAGGACCCACTCGGCACCCTTGCTCGGCCTTGGGGTGGCCTCGCAGCCCCTCAGCCCAGGCCTCAGCCCTGCCGCACCTTGTCTTTCAGGTCCCGCCCAGCTGCAGACCCTCCAGGCTGGAGGACCAGCCGCCATCCTTCCCTCCTGGATGGAAGTCAAAAGCCAAGCTTTCTCCCCACCCTCTGTGGGCCACACGTGCACTTGCACCCACCACACACACACAGACACAGACACATACACACACACGTGCACACGTACACACGGACACACACACACACACTGCATATCTGAGCGCGCCCCTCGCACTGGGTCTTACCTTGCACCTTCTTCAGGATTTTATATGTGAAGAGATTTTTATATAGATTTTTTTCGTTTTTTTCCAAAACACTTTATACTTAAAAAAAAAAAAAAAAAGCAATTCCTGGTGGCCGTGTGCCTCCAACCCTGGTCCCCCCTCTGTCTCCAGCCACCCTGTGCTTGGGCTTCTGGGCTGGTGGCCCTGGCCCAGGGGTCTGGCAGAGGCCCAGGCAGCGGCCATGGCGGGGTGTCTCTGCAGGGGAGAGGCAGGAGCCTGCCACCCTCTTCCTACCCTACCTCCTACTAACACTTCCTGCCCCATTTGGACCCGTACCATGGGGCTCAGGACAGAGGGAGCTAGCAGCTGGCCTCCATGGCCCCACAGCCTCCTTCGAGGCTGTGCTGGGTGCAGAACCGCCAGAGCCACCCAAAAGGTGTTTCTCTCCTGCTCCCTGAACCTCTTAACTTAATAAAACGTTCCAGCAGCTCTGGTGTCCTAGATGGCTGGCAGAACAGGAATGGAGATTGGGGTTTCTTGAAGTGGCTTCCCCACTCACACCCTACCCCACCCCACCCTTCCTAAAGCAGCGGCCTCTAGGCTTCTGAGGGTGGGGCTGAAAATCCAAGGTCTCCCTTAGTACAGACTATGACATCCCCAGTGTGGCTTGCAGGCCAGTGGCAGCAGAAGCATGTGAGAAATAGCAAGTCCAGCCCCACCCCGACCTACTGAACCAGCATCTGCATTTTAACAGGGTGCCCCAGTGATTCACGTGACTTTCAAAGTCTGAGGAGCCCTGGAGTAGGGCCCAGGGCCCAGGCCTGAGAGAGAGGCCTGGAGCTAAGACTGGCCCTGACCATGACCTTGGGCAAGTCACCCCCCTCACTGAGCCTCAGTTTGCTTCTCCATCAAATGGGTGTTTTTCTTTCAGTCCCAGTCCTCTCCTGAGGCTTTTCCCAGAGGTCATGCCCAGCCCTGGGCAGGGGTGAGGGCAGGGTTGTGGCTGCCCCAGGCCCAGGTCCAGTGGGCTGGGAGTCCTCACCATGGCTGGCTGTGCTGATTATGGTTGCATGGGGCTGGGAAGAGGTCCCATTTCTGAGCCACAGAAACAGGCCACATCCAGTAGGGGTCCTGGAAGGCTGTGAGAACCCAGAGGAGACGCCGACCCAGCCTGCAGGTAGAAGACTGCCTTTGGAGGCAGCTTTGAAAGATGACTCTTCCAGATGGAAGAATCAGGAAGGGCCTTCCACGCGGAGGCACCAGCAGGAGCAAACGTCCCTGGTGTGTTCAGGCAAAGAGCCACAGGAGAGTGACCTCGTGGAGTGGGGAGAGATTGTTTCCCATTCCCTTGCCAGGGATTGGTTGAGGAATGGACAAGGGATGCAGTTCCAGCCAGTGAAATGCGAGGGGAAGTCTTGGGAATGGGGTGGAGGAAGTTATCTGGGAAGGGTGTCCTTGGTCTTAAAAAGAGGCACAAGAGGCCGGGCGCGGTGGCTCATGCCTTTATCCTAGCACTTTGGGAGGCCAAGGCAGGGGGATCACCTGAAGTCAGGAGTTCGAGACCAGCCTGGCCAACATGGTGAAACCCCGTCTGTACTAAAAATACAAAAAATTAGCCAGACGTGGTGCTAAGCACCTGTAATCCCAGCTACTCAGGAGGCTGAGGCAGGAGAATCACTTGAACCCAGGAGGCAGAAGTTGCAGTGAGCCAAGATCGTGCCACTGCACTCCAGCCTGTGTGACAAGAGCGAAACTCCATCTCAAAAAAAAAAGGGGGAGGGTGGCGCAAGGAGAGGACACCTCTCTCCTGGCCCTGTCGCCATCTTCCCTCATCAATAGCTAAAAATGGCAGAGAAGAAAGAGCCAGGACCCCGTGCCATCAAATCCTCCGGCCTTGACGCTGCCCTGTCTCAGCACTGCTTGCCTTAGGAGATCAGGAGTGTTCCTAGCCACTGGGAGATGGGATGCCTGCCACTGGCAGCACTGCCGTCCATCCTCACCATCCCACTGTCCCCCCAGGACAGCTCTCCATCCCATCCTCTGCCTCCCTTCTAGCCTCAACCTAACTCAGGGCTCCCCCGTCTCACCTGGGTTGCAGGAACATCCCCTTCACCAACCCCCCTCCCATCCCTCCTCAGGGCTGCCTAGGGGATCTGCAAAAACCAGGCCAACCTCTGAAAGGTGCTCCACATCTCATGAAAAACTGTGAAATCGCACTGCCCCACTATTAGAGTAGCTCAGAGGAGAAGGTCTGCCAGTACCAAGTGCTGGTGGGGATACGGAGAACGGCAGCTCCCAGGCGCTGCTGGTGCAAATGTGCTTTGTTGCAACCACAGCAGGAAACTGACCGGCTTCTCAACAAGTTAAATACGCATCTACCCTATGGCCTAGCATTTCCACTCCTGCTTACACATCCAGGAGAAATGAGTGCTTACATGCACAAAAGGATGAGTACCATAATACTCATATCAGCAAATAAACAATATAGCTGTGTGTCAGTAGCAGAATGCATAAATTGTGGTCGATTCATACGTTGGAGTACTATACAGCAATTTAAAAAAAAAACTGCTACACCAAAAATGTCGGTGAATCTTTCAGACACAATGTTGAGCAACAATAGCCACAGAAGAGTGCAAGGCTGCACGATTTTATTTAGGTGAGGTTCAAGAACAGACAAAACATTATGGTGATAGTGGTCAGAACAGCGGGTACCTCTGAGCTGAGGGCATTGACCAGCAGTGGGCAAAAGGGAACATTCTGATCCCAGAAATGTTCTATATCATGGTCTGGGTTGTGGTCACGTGGGTACATAAACAGATGTAAAATTTCACCATGCTGGCCAGGAATAATCCCAGCACTTTGGGAGGCCAAGGCAGGTGGATCACCTGAACTCAGCAGTTTGAGATCAGCCTGGCCAACATGGCGAAACCCCGTCTCTACTAAAAATACAACTAATTAGCCGGGCTTGCTGGAACGTGCCTGTAATCCCAGCTACTCAGGAGGCTGAGGCAGGAAAATCGCTTGAACCTGGGAGGCGGAGGTTGTAGTGAGCCGAGATCACACCACTGCACTCCAGCCTGGACAACACAGCGAGACTTTGTTTAAAAAAAAAAAAAAAATTGCCACGCCTTGCACTTACGATTTGTTCATTTTTACTATGTGTGAATCACGTGTCAATGGCGCAGGGGGTGGGAAGAAGCCTGCTTTACCAAAGAATAAGCCAGGGCTCCGGCAGGCTCCCAGATGAGCCACCTGGGAAATGGCCCTGTCACCGCAGCCACAGGGAATTTGACCAAAACCACGTGGTTTGGCTGCAAGTCTGGTCAACTGCTTGAGGCAGCAGGGCATGTGCTCTGGAAAGAAAACAAACTGGATTCAGATGAACCTGCCAGGTCAAAGCCTACCTGCTGCCTCCAGCTGGCTAGGTGAGCCTTACTGAGTCACATCTCTCTCTGGGCTTTACTTCCTCATCTGATGAATGGGAACAATAACGTCTACCCCAGAGGACTGTGTAGGTGTTAAATTACAAACTGTCAATTATCTATTGCTGTGTAGCCAATGACCACATAGGTAATGGCCTAGAATGCCACTTTTTAAATAGTCATTCGTGGTCCTGTGGGTTGACCTGGCTCAACCTGGCAGTTCTCTTCATGTCTTTTTTTGAGACATAGTCCCGCTCTGTCGCCCAGGCTGGAGTGCAGTGGTGCGATCTCGGCTCACTGCAACCTCCGCCTCCTGGCTTCAAGTGATTTCCTGCCTCAGCCTCTCAAGTAGCTGGGATTACAGGTGCCCGCCACCACGCCCAGCTAATTATTTTTAGTAGAAATGGGGTTTCACCATGTTAGCCAGACTGGTCTCAAAGTCCTGACCTCAAGTAATCCGCCCACCTCGGCCTCCCAAAGTGCTGGGATTACAGGCGTGAGCCACCGTGCTCGGCCTAGACATCTCTTTCTCCACATGGCTACTTCATGGGGCTAGCTTGGGCTCCTTACAGCATAGTGGACTTGGGACAATCTATAGTCTGACTTCCTACATGGTGGTTGACTTCCCCCTAGAAAAGGAGTTCTGGCCAGGTGCACTGGCTCACGACTGTGAATCCAGCACTTCAGGAGCCCGAGGCAGGAGGATCACTTGAGGCCAAGAGTTAATTCGAGACTAGCCTGGGCAACACAGCAAAACCTCGTATCTACAAGAAATTAAAAAAAAAAAAAAAAAAAAAAAAATAGCCAAGCAACCCGGGTGGGGTGGCTCACACCTGTAATCCCAGCACTTTGGGAGGCCGAGGCAGGCGGATCACCTGAGGTCAGGAGTTCGAGACCAGCCTGACCAACATGGAGAAACCCCATCTCTACTAAAAATACAAAATTAACCAGGTGTGGTGGCACGCGCCTGTAATCCCAGCTACTCAGGAGGCTGCGGCAGAGAAATCGCTTGAACCTGGGAGGCAGAGGTTGCAGTGAGCTGAGATTGCACCACTGTACTCCAGCCTGGGCAACAGAGTGAGACTCCTTCTCAAAAGCCAGGCATGGTGGTGCACGTGCCTGGAGTCCCAGCTACTTGTGAGGCTGAGGCAGGATGATTGCTTGAGCCCACGAGTTGGAGGTTGCAGTGAACTGTGATTGCTGCCACCGCACTCTAGTCTGGGCAACAGAATGAGACCCATCTCTAAAAAAATAAAAACAATAAAAAGTAAAGGAAGCCTCAACAGCCCCAAGTGGAACCTACGAGCTTCTTAAGAGTTAGGCTTGGAGGTGCTGCAGCATCCCTTCCATCACTTTAGTCAAAAATGAGTCGCAGAGCCAGCCCAGGTCCAATGGGAGAGGCGGCAGCAGGGCCTGAGCGCCTGTGGTGTGGTTCACTGGCAGCCATCTTTCTCCTCTGTTTCTGCTTCAGCTACGCCCCAGCTCCTCTTTAGTCCCCTTTGTGGAATTCTCATTTTCTTCCCAGCCCTCTGATGTGCTTCCCTGGAGTCTATCCTCAGCAATCCTCTGTTTTCTCGTGAAGACTTATTTATTTATTTACTTACTTACTTAGAGACGGAGTCTCACTCTGTCACCCAGTCTGGAATGCAATGGCACAATCTCGGCTCACTGCAACATCCACCACCCAGGTTCAAGGGACTCTCCTGCCTCAGCCTCCCGAGTAGCTGGGATTACAGGCACGCACCACCACGCCCGGCTAATTTTTGTATTTGTAGTAGAGATGGGGTTTCTCCATGTTGGCCAGGATGGTCTCAATCTCCTGACCTTGTGATCCACCTGCCTTGGCCTCCCAAAGTGTTGGGATTACAGGCGTGACCCACAGCGCCTAGTCTGGAGCTGCTTTAGTATTAGTTGGATGTTGCTGCCCTCATGGTCCCCAGGAGATCCGGCTCCATTTGGCCAAGTCCCAGTTCCATGGCCTGTGAGAATCCTGACCCATCCCTCCTAGGTTGGCAGGTGCCCACAGGTCACTTTTCAGAGCTTCCGTTCTTTTGGGGTTGGGGAGGATGTGCTGCCAGGCACAAAGCCAGGCCCTCTGGTGGTTCCACAGTGGATCCGCTGGCAGAATTGTGCTAGGAAAGAGCTCTCAACATCTTGCCCCAGCACCACCCAGACCCCCAGCAGGTCAGGGGCACCTGGCAGTCCAGGAGGGTTTGACCTGGCCACTGGGTCCTGCCCGACTTCCCCTACCCCCACCACGCCCTGGCCATTCCCCCTTCCCTCTCTTGGCCGCTGCTGCTCCTGACCCCATACCCCTGCCCTGCTTGCCTCCTCCCTCATTCCCAGACGGGTTTTCCCTCCTGTCCAGTCCACGCACCCACAGCGGGGGCTTTCTAAAACTGGGAGCGGCCATGTTGCACCCCTCTGTGAATCTCTGCCCTGACTCCCTGTTCCCTTGGGATGGAGTTCTGGCACGCAAGCCCCTCTGTCTGCCGTGGTCTCCTTTCTCTACCCCTTTGGATCTGCTAGGCTCCAGGCTTCCACTGCACGGAGCAGTAGCGCACTCTTCCATCCTCACTGCCGTCCCCCTGCACGCACTTTCCACTCCCACCCCCTCCCCGGCAGACCCCCTAAGACTCAGGACTCAGATCAGTCATCATCTGCCACCTCCAGGAAGCCCTCCCAGATCCCTTAGATGGGGATGGAAGCCTGCTCTGGATCCCACAGTACTTGGAACTTGACATGTTTTTTCCTTATGGCTCCCCCAGACTGTGAGCCCCCTGAGGCCAGGGACCAGCTCTGAATCGCTTCTGTGTCCCCAGTGCCCAGTACAGAGCACTGGTGTCTGTCTCCGAGGGATGAGTGTTTGTTGATTGACGGACTGACTGGAAGTGAATGACCACTGAGTCAGTCACCCTCAAGGCAGGAAATAGCCACAGCCTCAGCTCCACACCAAATGGCAAGGGACTGGATGTCCCCATAAACCCACTGGGAAGCCCAGCAGCCATCCTGAAGGGCTAGAGGCTAATGGAGGTTTCCGGTACACGAAAGGGCCAGGATTTAACTGTGAGTCACCCCTGTCACCCCAGCGTCCCACAGTACTTTACAAGGGGACTTGACCTTGATGGAGCTTCCGCCACGAGCAAACATTATGAACAGCAAACCTTTTAATGCCCACAACAACGCCTTGAAGTACTTATTGCTCTCCCCTTGTTATAGGAGGAAACTGAGGCTCAGAGAAGGACATGACTCACCCAAGGGCAATAATTTAGTGACTCACATCCCAGCAGGTCTGACTCTAGAGCCCAAATCCCCTCCCTACCCAAGCTGCCTCCCTAAAAGTCATGAAGCCTTTTTTTTGCTGAGCACTTACTGTGGGCTGGACCCTGGAACAAACATTTTCACTCACGAGCTCCTTTAATTCCCAGAACAGCCTGATGAGGGAGGTAGCACAGTTGTCCCCTGGGACTCAGCAGCACAATGAGGTGATGGCCAGTTCAGTTGGTCTCACAGCCCAGGTGGCCTCCTGAGCTGACCCAGGTCTTCTCATTGGAGACTGCCTGGGGACCGGGTGCCTTGGGTCCCCCTGCTTGAGGTAGGCATTGGGGGAGGTCTGGGTGTACCTTGGTGAGGCTGACTTGAATGAGCCTCATGTGGACGCCACATGAGGAGGCCTCAATGTGGAGCCGCTTCCACACTGCTGCCTCAGTTTCTTAGTAAAGCGGGGCAACAGCTTATTCCCAAAGGGCCCAGGAAGGCTAGATCCCCCTGCAAAGGGCAGGAGGGGTTTCTGGATGCCTGTGTGATTGGCTGGCCCTTGCCCTGTCACCACCCCGCAGCTCCACCTGCACCGCCTGCGTCCCGGGGGCTGCCAACCATGCTTTCTTTCCAGAGCCCCTGAGCTCTTGCACGGGCTGCTCCCTGCCCCGAACTCCCAGGCCAGCCCCTCCCTAGCTCTGGCCATCCTGGCCCCAGTTGGTTTCCCCCTCTATGAGCTCCCTTGCGGCTTCTCAAGGCCAAGACTCAACCAGGCCGGCGGAGTGGGAGGAGCCTGCTTCTTCAAGTTAGTCACCTGGCTTGGCCATCCACTGGCCGTGGGACCTCGACTGTGGCATCTCCAGAGCCACATCCCAGCTGTTCCCATGTGGCTGTGTCCTCTCTCAGGGGTGGGGCAGCTGACTGCACTGGCCAAGTGTGTCTGAAAGTTGACAGGAACATTCATTCCAGCATTAGAAGGAAGTGGGCCAGGCGCGGTGGCTCACACCTGTAATCCCAGCACTTTGGGAGGCCGAGACGGGGGATCACCTGATGTCAGGAGCTTGAGACGAGCCTGGCCAACATGGTGAAACCCCGTCTCTACTAAAAATGCAAAAATTAGCCAGGCGTGGTGGCAAGTAGCACCTGTAATCCCAGCTACTTGGGAGGCTGAGGCACGAAAATCGCTTGAACCCAGGAAGCAGAGGTTGCAGTGAGCCTAGATCGTGCCATTGAACTCCAGCCTGGGTGACAAGAGCAAAACTCTGTATCAAAAAAAAAAAAAAAAAAAAAGGAAACTGTGTCCTGTGCAGATCTGCATCTGTGTTTATTTATGCTTAAACCTCTCCAGAAGGATTTGCACACATACGTTTGTGCACACACACCCCCAGGGTGAGGGAACCCAGTGTGAAGGGGCTCTGGACACACAAGACCCTGGGAACAGTGGTTGCCTCCTCGGGGAGGGAGCCAGAAGGCCAGGGGACAGGGGTAGTGGGACACATTTCAGTGTTAAATGCTTTGATCTGCACTATTTCCCACGTGCATGTGATATCTATTCCAAAATAAAGTTTTAAAAAATAATAAAATAGTCCTGAATGGAGCATGGTATGGGAGTGGCAGGGCTGGCACCAAACTCAGGGCTCACTGTCCGGCTCTGCCACATGCCTGCTTCAATCAATGATCCTCCCTGGAAATTCACTTCCTCACCTGAGATGAGATGAAGAAATGGGATTAAGTAAGGCCCTGAGCGTGGCCAGGCCCAGAGTCTGAGTAGCAGCTGTTATTCCTGTTAATATCCTGGTCAAGCCTGTTCCAAGCACCTGAGTGACACAGACATGAAGGGACACGCCCTGTCCCTGCGCTCACCCTGCAAGGGCAAGGGGAGAGACAGCACCAGGGAGAGCTGATACAGCTGACCCGGTGCAACTAACTTGGCCAGAGGAGCCAGGGAAGGCCGCACAGGACAGGTGACGCCTGCACTGAGTCTTCAAAGATAAATAGGCGTAATCGGGGGACCAAAGGAGAGAGGGTGCTCCAGGCTGGGGAAGCAGAGCCTGCCAAGACTCTGTAAAAAACTCATGCTGGGCACACCCACGTCCACACCATGTAAACAGAGCCGTAGATGCACTTATGAACACCTGTGCTCACAGCTGCCCCATTCTATACTCTCCTGCTCACATACACAGCCCATGCGCATGCCTGTATATGCCCCCGACGTGCACAGCAGCCTGCCGGCTACCTGTGTGACCCACTTATGTCTCTCAACCTCTCTGGGCTTCAGTTCGATCACCTCTCACATGGGGAAAATGACAGGGACGTGGTGAGTGTCATATGAGACAGTACCTGTGGAGTACCAAGGGCAATGTTCAGTAAATGTTCGCTGTATGATCCTTTTGTCATTCATAAGTATGACGATTGGGCTTTCATGCTCATGCATGAGATGGGCCTCCCTTCGGTCTTGTTACAGGCCAGCTCTGTGGCTCATGCCTATAATCCCAGCACTTTGGGAGTCCAAGGTGGGAGGACTGCTTGAGGCCAGGAGTTCAAGACCGGCCTGGGCAACAGTGTGAGAAATCTTTTTTTTTTTTTTTTTTAGACGGAGTCTCGCTCTGTCACCCAGGCTGGAGTGCAGTGGCGGCGTCTCGGCTCACTGCTAGCTCCGCCTCCCGGGTTCACGCCATTCTCCTGCCTCGGCCTCTCCGAGTAGCTGGGACTACAGGCGCCCGCCACCTCGCCCGGCTAATTTTTTGTATTTTTAGTAGAGACGGGGTTTCATCGTGGTCTCGATCTCCTGACCTCGTGATCCGCCCGCCTCGGCCTCCCAAAGTGCTGGGATTACAAGCGTGAGCCACCACGCCCGGCCAACAGTGTGAGAAATCTGTAGAAAATGTTTGTTTGTTTGTTTGTTTGTTTTTAATTAGATGGTGTAGCATCTAATTAAATGCTACACCCAGTCTCTACCAAAAACCCAGTCTCTACCATAAAAAATTACAAAAATTAGCCAGGCATGGTGGCTTGTAGTCCCAGCTACTCGGGAGGCTGAGGTGGGAGGATTACCTGAATCAGGGGAGGTTGAGGCTGTGGCGAGCTATGACTGCACCACTGCACTCCAGCCTGGGAGACACAGTGAGACCCTGTCTCAAAAAAAGAAAAAAAGTTTTTGGCCTGCTGGCTGTGGTGGCTCACACCTGTAATCCCAGCACTTTGGGAGGCTGAGGCGGGTGGATCACCTGAGGTCAGGAGTTCGAGACCACTCTGGCCAACATAGTGAAACCCCGTCTCTACTAAAAATACAAAAAATTATCTGGGCACGGTGGCGGGCACCTGTAGTCCCAGCTACTCGGGAGGCTGAGGCAGGAGAATCGCTTGAACCCAGAGGCGGAGGTTGCAGTGAGCCGAGATCGTGCCACTGCACTACAGTCTGGGCAACAGAGCGAGATGCAGTCTCAAAAACAAAAACAAAAACAAACAAACAAAAAAAAGACACGCTTGTTTATAAACTAAAACAGTATAGAAGTGTATAAACTATAACAGTGCACTGTGACCCAAATCCATTTCTCAGAGAAAATCATTACTATGAACGTGGAGTGTCCACACATGTACATGCACTCAAGGGCCACTTAACCAGCTTGGAGAACAACCCTAGCGACAGTGCTGCGGTTGCTTTTTTAACCAATCTCTCCTGCATCCTCATGCATTTATTGTTAAGAAGCCCAGCATCTCCCTCTTGAGGTCTCTTCCAGAATAGTCTGAGAATCCCAAGGACTCACTCTGTCCACAGGAGGCCAGTCCTACTCTGCAAGGCCTAGTGGTGCACTGCGTGGGCCCCAAGGTTACAGTCCTCTCAGTTCATTCCAGGAGCTCAGCTCCCTGAAAGGAAAATGATGCCAAGCCAGGTGCGGTGGCTCACACCTTTAATCTTAGCACTTTGGGAGACTGAGGCAGGTGGGTCGCTTGAGATCAGAAGTTCAAGACCAGCCTGGCCGATATGGTGAAACCCCATCTCTACTAAAAATACAAAACTTAGGCCGGGCGCAGTGGCTCACACCTGTAATCCCAGCACTTTGGGAGGCCGAGGTGGGCGGATCACCTGAAGTCGGGAGTTTGAGACCAGCCTGACCAACCTGGAGAAACCCTGCCTCTCCTAAAAATACAAAATTAGCCAGGTGTGGTGGTGCATGCCTGTAATCCCAGCTACTTGGGAGGCTGAGGCAGGAGAATCACTTGAACCCAGGAGGCAGAGGTTGCGGTGAGCCGAGATTGCGCCATTGCGCTCCAGCCTGGGCAACAAGAGCAAGACTCTGTCTCAAAAAAAAAAAAAAAAAAATTAGCCAGGCATGGCGGCACGTGCTTGTAATCCCAGCTACTCGGGATGCTGAGGCAGGAGAATCACTTGAATCTGGGAGGCAGAGGTTGCAGTGAGCCGAGATCGAGATTGCACCACTGCACTCCAGCCTGGATGACAGACCCAGACTCTATCTCAAAAAAAAAAAAAAAAAAAAAAAAAAGAAAAGAAAGAAAAAGGAAATGACGCCAGAATGGGCAGGTCCAACAAGACTTTCAGCCCAAATCACACATGGCACCTGTGTCCCTCACCAATGCTTGGCCTCTGGCACTGAGCTTGGGTCACCTGTCCATATCTACTTCCCATGGAGTGAGTTATTTCCTTTGAGGCATGAGTTTCCTCTCTACCAGCTGGACAGGACTGTCCTGATGGGTCAGATGGCAGCTAATCCTATCAGGAGAGAGGAACTGGGGCCCAATCTCATTCCTCCTGGCAGTCCCCAGACTGGCCACAAATTTGCCCGCCTCCTGCCAGGTTAAGAGAAAGGCAGTTTTGAGAGTTGATTAAGAGCATGGAGTTGCCTGTAATCCCAGAACTTTGGGAGGCCAAGGCAGGAGGACCACTTGAGGCCAGGAGTTCAAGACCAGCCTGGGCAATATAGTGAGGCCCCATCTCTACAGAAATTTTAAAAATTAGCCGAGCACGGTGATGCGCACCTGTGGTCCCAGCTACTCGGGAGGCTGAGGCAGGAGGATCACTTGAGCCCAGGAGTTCAAGGTTGCAGTGAGCCATGATTTGTATTTCAGCCTTGGTGACAGAGTGACACCCTGTGTCACAAAAAAATAACAACAAAAAAAGGCCAGGTGCAGTGGTTCACACTTGTAATCTCAGCACTTTGGGACATAGAGGCGGGTGGATCACCTGAGGTCAGGAGTTCGAGACCAGCCTGGCCAATATAGTGAAACCCCATCTCTACTAAAAATACAAAAATTAGCCGGGCGTGGTGGTGGGCACCTGTAATCCCAGCTACTTGGGAGGCTGAGACAGGAGGATCGCTTGAACATGGGAAGTGGAGGTTGCAGTAGGCTGAGACCATGCCATTGTACTCCAGCCTGGGCAACAAGAGCGAAACTCAGTCTCAAAAAAAAAAAAAAAAAAAAAAATGCCTGGGCACGGTGGCTCACGCCTGTAATCCCAGCACTTTGGGAGGCTGAGGCGGGCGGATCATGAGGTCAGGAGATCGAGACCATCCTGGCTAACACGGTGAAACCCCCTCTCTACTAAAAATACAAAAAATTAGCCGGGCGAGGTGGCGGGCGCCTGTAGTCCCAGCTACTCGGGAAGCTGAGGCAGGAGAATGGTGTGAACCCTGGGGGGCGGAGCCCGCAGTGAGCCGAAATTGCACCACTGCACTCCAGCCTGGGCGACAGCGAGACTCCGTCTCAAAACAAACAAACAAACAAACAAAAAACAAAAAAAGAAAGAGCATGGAATTAGACTGCTTTAGGTAAGTTCCTTCCCCACCTGTCAAATGAAGTGATAACAACAGCAAAAGACCGAATGTTAATACCTATGGATAGATCACTTAGCACAGTGTGGGCAGATAGTAACTGCTCAATAAATGGGAACTACTATTACATACCTGTATGTATTTCTCTAATATACCTATTTATAAAAATGAGGTCCCCCTATATTTTTCTTAGCTTTCTTTTGTCAATTAATATATCATAGACATTTTTCCAAGTCTGCACATGCAGCCTCCTCTCCTATGTGAGCACCGCATGGCCTTCCAAAGGACGCCATCCATGCAAGAGGCTAAACTATGTCTGTGAGGTCAAAACCCTCAGTCTGTGCCATGGTGATATCTTCTGTTGCTTTAAAACTTGGAAATGACTCATACCTATAATCCCAACACTTTGGGAGGCCAAGGTGGGAGGATCGCTTGAGCCCGAGAGTTTGAGACAAACCTGGGCGACATGTGAAGCACTGTCTCTACAAAAAATACCAAAATTAGTATTTTTGGCATGGTGGCATGTGCCTGTAGTCCCAGCTATTCAGGAGGCTGAGGTAAGAGGATCGATTGAGGCCTGGAGTTCAAAGCTGCAATAGCCATAATTGCACTGCAGCCTGGGCTACAGAGAAGACCCTGTTTTAAGAAACACAAACAGGCCGGGTGCAGTGGCTCACGCCTGTAATACCAGCACTTTGGGAGGCTGAGGCGGGTGGATCACGAGGTCAGGAGATCAAGATCATCCTGGCTAAAACGGTGAAACCCCGTCTCTAATAAAAATACAAAAAAATCAGCCGGGCGTGGTGGCAGGCACCTGTAGTCCCAGCTACTCGGGAGACTGAGGCAGGAGAATGGCATGAACCCGGGAGGCAGAGCTTGCAGTGAGCCGAGATCGCGCCACTGCACTCCAGCCTGGGAGACTGCGAGACTCCGTCTCAGAAAAAAAAAAAGAAACACAAACAAAAACAAACTTGGAAATTAGTTAAGGTTTAGTTCAGTTAGATCAGTTAAAGTTTAACTGTTAAACTGTCACCTGCATTTTTATTTCTTTGTCTGGAAATGTGTGTTTGTCTTTTTGTTCATTTGACTTCTAACCCACATGGGATGGGTTTTCCTAACTTGGGAGAAGCAGGTGAGAGGTCAGCCTCCACAGGGTGAGGCTGTCAAGGAGGAGGGGGGAACCAGGACAGCCAGTGGCCAGGGCAGGACAAAAGAAGGCCGGCCATCTTTGTTTTTTTGTTTTGTTTTGTTTTGTTATGAGGCAGAGTCTTGCTGTGTCTCACCCAGGCTGGAGTGCAATAACGTGATCACAGCTCATTGCAGCCTCCATCTCAGCTACTCGGGAGGCTGAGATTCTCCTATCTCAGCCTCCCTAGTAGCTGGGGCTACAGGCGTGTGCCATCACACCTGGCTAATTTTGTATTTTTAAAAATTATTTTATTTTATTTTATTTTGAAACGGAGTCTCGCTTTGTCACCCAGTCTGGAGTGCAGTGGCAGGATCTCGGCTCAGTGCAAGCTCCGCCTCCCGAGTTCATGCCATTCTCCTGCCTCAGCCTCCTGAGTAGCTGGGACTACAGCCGCCGCCACCACGCCCAGCTAATTGTTTTGTATTTTTAGTAGAGACGGGGTTTCACCTTGTTAGCCAAGATGGTCTCAATCTCCCGACCTCGTGATCCACCCGTCTTAGCCTCCCAAAGTGCTGGGATTACAGGTGTGAGCCACCGCGCCCGTCCTATTTTGTATATTTTTAGTAGAGATGGGGTTTCACCATGTTGGCTGGGCTGGTCTCGAACTCCTGACCTCAGGTGATCATCTGCTTTGGTCTCCCAAAGTGCTGGGATTACAGGCGTGAGCCACTGTGCCCGCCTGTTTTTTTTTTCTTTTTGTTGTTGTTGGTTTCATTTATTTATTTGGACAGAGTCTCACTCTGTTGCCCGGGCCAGAGTGCAGTGGTGCAATCTCAGCTCACTGCAACCTCTGCCTCCCAGGTTCAAACGATTCTCCTGCCTCAGCTTCCAGGGTAGCTGGGATGACAGGCGCCCACCACCACACCCAGCTTATTTTTGTATTTTGGTAGAGATGGGGTTTCACCATATTGACCAGGCTGGTCTTGAACTCCTGATCTCAAGTGATCTGCCCACCTCGGCCTCCCAAAGTGCTGGGATTACAGGCGTGAGCCACCGTGCTGGGCCGTGCGCCATCTTTGTTTCTGCTCCAGATGCCTGGGAGTCCTTCCATCTCCTCCCTCACCCCCACAGCCAACCCTTTAGCAAGAACTTTTCCTCAATATTTCTCATATCTGCCTCTTCCTTCCACCCCCACGGCCACCACTTTAATTCAGAACTTGGATCACTGAGATGGCCCCTAATGGTTTCACTGCCTTCTTCTGCCGTTCCCTAGCCCATTGTCCATATGGCAGCCCGGGGCAGGTGCAGTTTGGAAAGCAGGTGGCACTACCTGGTAATGCTGAAGCTGTGTGTACTTCTAGCTTCTTCCCCTTTGCACCAGGGCACTTGCAGTAGGAAATTCACAGCAACATTGTCTGCAAAGCAAGAAACTGGAAATGACCAGGCACAGCAGCTCACGCCTATAATCGCAGCACTCTGGGAGGCCAAGGCGGATGGATCACTTGAGCCCAGGAGTTTGAGACCAGCCTGGGCAACATAGTGAGACCCCCATCTCTATAAAAACAGAAGAAAGTGGAAACAACTCAAATCTCCATCAACAATAGTGGATTCTTTTCCTGTTGCTGCTCTAACCAGTTACCCCAAACTCAGTGGCTGAAACACACACATTTATTATCTTACAGAGCTGGAGGTCAGAAGTCCAAAACGGGTTTTACTGAACTAAAATCAACAAGCCAGCAGGTATGCATTCCTTCTGCAGGCTCTAAGGGGAGAATCTGGTTTTTGCCTTTTTTTCTGGCTTTCAGAAGCTACCTGCTTTCCTGGGCTCATGGGTCCTTCCATCCTAACGTCAGCAGTAGTGGGCAGGCCTTTCTCAGGACACCGTCTCTGATTCTGACTCTTCTGCCTTCCTCTCTCCCATTTAAGGATCCTTGGCCAGGCGCGGTGGCTCACGCCTGTAATCCCAGCAGTTTGGGAGGCTGAGGCAGGCAGATCACCTGAGGTCGGGAGTTTGAGACCAGCCTGACCAACATGGAGAAACCCCATCTCTTCTAAAAATATAAAATTAGTCAGACATGGTGGCGCATGCCTGTAATCCCAGCTACTTGGGAGGTTGAGGCAGGGGAATAGCTTGAACCCAGGAGGTGGAGGTTGCAGTGAGCTGAAATTGTGCCATTGCACTCCAGCCTGAGCAACAAGAGCAAAACTCCGTCTCAAAAAAAAAAACAAACAAACAAACAAATCCTTATGATTCCACTGGGCCCACCAGGATAATCTAGGATCATCTCCCATCTCCAGGCTAGGTGATTAGCAACCTTTGTTCTCCCTTGCCATTAAAGGAACACTTTTTAAAGTTTCAGAGATTAGGATGTGGCCATATTTAGAGGCCATTTTTCTGCCTCCCACACACAGCTACCCATCGCATAATAGGGCTGGGGTTGGGGGATGTGAGCAGAATCCCTCCACACCCAGCATATAACCACGTGAGGCCCCCAATTCAGGGCTAGTGCTGTTCCTGTGTTAACAGAAACCCTGTGTCGGGCAGAGAGCTGAAGGCAGGGGAACACTGTCCAGTTGCTGCACAGCAGTGTAGGGAAAGGAAGAGGGGACGTCTGTAAAAACCCATTGACTATGCTTATTTCACACTGCATGCCTCTATCAAAACATCTCTGGCCAGGCGCGGTGGCTCATGCCTGTAATCCCAGCATTTTGCAAGGCTGAGGCGAGCAGACCACCTGAGGTCAGGAGTTCGAGACCAGTCTGGCCAACATGGCGAAACCCCGACTCTACTAAAAATCCTAAAATTAGCCAGGGCCTGGTGGTGCGTGCCTGTAATACCAGCTGCTCAGGAGGCTGAAGCAGGAGAATCGCTTGACCCAGGAGGCAGAGGTTGCAGTGAGCCGAGATCGTGCCACTGCCCTCCAGCCTGGGCAACAGAGCAAGACTACATCTCAAAAACAAACAAAAACAAAACAAAATCTCATGTATCCCATAAATATATACATCTATTATATACCCACAAAAGTTAAAATAAAAAAAGAAAAAAACAAAAAACCCCATTGACTGTACTCTCTGTTAAATTCCTGGGGCCCTCAAATGTTGATTACTTTTCAATTTTGAGAATCTAAGTGACACCTAGCCTGGACAGGAGGAGGTGAGAGCCCCTGTTTCTGGCAGGTTTCTAAAAGGAATCACAGGACTGGGCTGAGAGGAGGGGACCCAGCACCCAGGCTAGAGCAGCCGCCCCTCCATCCCTGAGTGAGGGGCCATCTGCTGCCCTCCACCTCTCCCTTGCCCCCAGCCCCGCCTCTATCTCAAGCCTTGCTCCTTTCCCCTCGGATGCCTCCACCTGCCGTTTGCCCTGTCCTCATGGAGCGTGAATTTTGACTCAAAGTGTGGAGGGCAAAGCCCTTTGGAAGTGGGAAAGGCCCACGCGGGTGCAGATTGTTTACTTGCTGGGTGCTGGGTGCTGGGTGTGAAAGGAACAGACACCTGCTTGCCTCGTGGGGCTCAGTCTCTAGTGGGGAAGATGGACACTGCTGTCATTGTAAAGTGTGATTTTTGTGAAAAGTGCTAAGAAGGAAAGGACAGGAGCTATGAGAGGGGGTTGTGGAGTCCTAATTAGGAAGGAGGAGTTGGGCTGGTGGGATTGAGGGAAAGCAAAAAGAGAAAGCAGGTAAGCTCTAAGTGTGCCTTTCTTCATGCTCCAGAACACATGCCCTCCTGCACAAATAATTCACAATCTTCCTGCAACCAGCTATCACCAGATGCTCAGCTGACAGAAAATTGCAAATTAGCTCACTGCAACCTCGGCATTATCAGTACTGCATAAAGCCCTCTCCAGCATACAGCACAAGCACCATCCTGTACCGTCCCTAGCAAGCCTTTGTCTCCTTGCAGACGGCCCCTTCTCTGCTGTGCTGCCTGTTGCAAATTTGCAATGCATTTTCTTTTTCTTTTCTTTTCTTTTCTGTTTTTTTTTTGTTTGAGATGGAGTCTTGCTCTGTCACCCAGGCTGGAGTGCGGTGGTGCGATCTCGGCTCACCACAGACTCCGCCTCCCGGGTTCAAGCAATTCTCCTGCCTCAGCCTCCCAAGTAGCTGGGACCACAGACACATGCCACCATGCCCGGCTAATTTTTTTGTATTTTTAATGGAGATGGCGTTTCACTGTGTTAGCCAGGATGGTTTCGATCTCCTGACCTCGTGATCTGCCCGCCTCAGCCTCCCAAAGTGCTGGGATTACAGGCGTGAGCCACTGCGCCCGGCCTTTTTTTTTTTTTTTTTTTGAGACAAGGTCTCAACATGTCCTCCAGGCTGGAGTGCAATGGCGCAATCTTGGCTCACTGCAATCTCTGCCTCCCAGACTCAAGCGATTCTCCTGCCTCAGCCTCCCAAGTAGATGGGACTACAAGCATGTGCCACCCCGCCCTGCTAATTTCTGTATTTTTAGTAGAGATGGAGTTTGCCATGTTGGCCAGGCTGGTGTCGAACTCCTGACCTCAGGTGATCTGTGCGCCTCAGCCTCCCAAAGTGCTGGGATTACAGGCGTGAGCCATCACTCCCGGCTGCAACATATTTTCATACCTTCTCTAATAAATGTGCCTTTCTTTACCTACAACTGTCTTGGTAAATTCTTCTTATTCCTGGGCTACTGGCCTCAGACAGTTGCCGCTCACCTGAGACAGGGGTGACAAGACGGCTTATTCATAGAAAGCATAATGACCAAATTAGAAGAACTGGGATATCCATCACCTTAAACATTTATCTTTTCTTTATGCTGGGAGCATGCAAATTATTCTCCCGTAGCTATTTTGAAGTATACAGTTGGGTTATGGTTAACTGCAGTCACCCTACTGTTCTAGCTAACTGTATATCGTACCCACTGATCAGCTTCTCTTCTTCCTCCCCTCCTTGCTATCCTTCCTGGCCTCTGGTAACCACCAATCTACTCTCCATCTTCATGAGATCCACTTTTTTTTTTTTTTGAGACAGAGTCTTGCTCTGTCGCCCAGGCTGAAGTGCAATGGTGCGATCTCAGCTCACTGCAACCCCTGCCTCCCAGGTTCAAGCGATTCTCCTGTCTCAACCTCTTGAGTAGCTGGGACTACAGGCACGTGCCACCACGCCCGGCTAATTTTTGTATTTTTAGTAGAGACGGGGTTTCACCGTGTGAGCCAGGATGGTCTCCATCTCCTGAGCGCGTGATCCGCCCACCTGGGCCTCCCAAAGTGTTGGGATTACAGGCGTGAGCCACCATGCCCAGCATTTTTTTTTTTTTTTTTTTTTTGAGACGGAATTTTACTCTTGTTGCCCAGGCTGGAGCGCAATGGCACGATCTCGGCTCACCACAACCTCCACCTCCCGGGTTCAAGCAATTCTCCTGCCTCAGCCTCCCAAGTAGCTGGGATTACAGGCATTTGCCACCACACCCAACTAATTTTGTATTTTTAGTAGAGATGGGGTTTCTCCATGTTGGTCAGGCTGGTCTCAAACTCCCGACCTCAGGTGATCCTCCCGCCTCGGCCTCCCAAAGTGCTGGGATTAGAGGCATGAGCCACTGCGCCAGGCCGAGATCCACTTTTTTTCTTTTCTTTCTTTTTTTTTTTTTTTTTTTGAGATGAAGTCTTGCTCTGCTGCTCAGGCTGGAGAGCGCAATGGCGCAATCTGGGCTCACTGCAACCTCCACCTCCTGGGTTCAAGTGATTCTTCTGCCTCAGCCTCTCGAGTAACTGGAATTACAGGCGCCTGGCACCACGCCCGGCTAATTTTTGTATTTTTAGTAGAGATGGGGTTTCACCACGTTGACCAGGCTGGCAAAGATCCACTTTTTTAGTGTTCACATATGAGTGAAAACATGCAATATTTGTCTTTCTCTGCCTGGCTTATTTCAGTTAATATGATGACCTTCAGTTCCATCTGTGTTGTTGCAAATGACAGGATTTCCTTCTTATTGGTGGCTGAATAATATTCCCTTTGTTTATATACCACATTTTCTTCATCCATTCATCCATTGATGTGCGCTTGGATTGACTCCATATTTTGGCTACTGTGAATGGTGCTGCAATTACCATGGGAGTGCAGATAGCTCTTCAATATGCTGATTTCCTTCCTTTTGGATATATACCGAGTAGTGGGATTCATCTGAACCATTTTTTTTTTAGACTAGTCAAGTTCAGTAGTGAGAAGGGAGCAAAAAGTAGAACAAGGGGCCGGGTGTGGTGGCTCATGCCTGTAATCCCAGCACTTTGGGAGGCTGAGGCGGGTGGATCACTTGAGGTCAGGAGTTTGAGACTAGCCTGGCCAACATGGTGAAACTCCGCTCCACTAAAAATACAAAAATTAGCTGGGCGTGGTGGTGGGAGCCTGTAATCCCAGCTACTCGGGAGGCTGAGGCACGAGAATTGCTTGAACCCGGGAGGCGGAGCTTGCAGTGAACCGAGATCGCGGCACTGCATTCCAGCCTGGGTGACAGAGTGAGACTCCATCTCAAAAAAAAAAAAAAAAAGTTAGCCCGGCGTGGTGGTGCACACCTGTAACCCCAGCTACTCAGGAGGCTGAGGCAGGAGAACCACTTGAATCCAGGAGGCAGAGATTGCAGTGAGCTGAGATCATGGCACTGCACTCCAGCCTGGGCAACAGAGTGAGACTCCGTCTCAAAAAACAACGAACAACAAAAAATACAATTGCAAACCACCACCATTTGACACTGCCTATATCCACCCCCAACCCTGCTCCAATTGTTTCTCTGCAATTGCCACTTTCCAGCATACTATATAATTTACTTTTTTTTTTTTTTTTGAGATGGAGTTTTGTTCTTGTTGCCCAGGCTGGAGTGCAATGGCATGGTCTCGGCTCATTGCAACCTCCACCTCTCGGGTTCAAACGATTCTCCTGCCTCATTCTCCCAAGTAGCTAGGATTACAGGTGCCCCCCACCATGCCCAGCTAATTTTTGTATTTTTAGTAGAGACAGGGTTTCACTATGTTGGCCAGGCTGGTCTCGAACACGTGACCTCAGGTGATCCACCCACCTCGGCCTCCCAAAGTGCTGGGATTACAGGCCTGAGCCACCGCGCCTGGCCTAATTTACTTCTTTATGTAGTCTATTGTGTATCTATCTTTTCCAGGAAACCTCAGCTCCAGAAGGGCAGGGCTCTCTTGTCACTTTGGTTTATGGCCATATTACAGCGCCCATCCCAGTGTCTGGCACATATTAAGGAATGCATTAGGATTCCAAAGCCAGCCGGGCGCGGTGGCTCACGCCTGTAATCCTAGCACTTTGGGAGGCCGAGGCGAGTGGATCACGAGGATAGGAGTTCAAGACCAGTCTGGCCAAGATGGTGAAACCCCGTCTCTACTAAAAATACAAAAAATTAGTTGGCCGTGGTTGTGGACACCTGTAATCCTATCTATTCGGGAGGCTGAAGCAGAGAATTGCTTGAACCCGGGAGGCAGAGGTTGCAGTGAGCCGAGATCGCGCCACTGCACTCTGACCTGGGCGACAGAGCGAGACTCCGTCTCAAAAAAAAAAAAAAAAAAAAAAAAAGATTACAAAGCCCAGAATGCCACAAGACCACAGGTGGTGCAGTGAACAGGGCATTGCCTTGAAAGTCTATCAGCCCTGGGCAAGTCATTAAACATACGGGTGGGGGTGGGAGCCTCCTGTCTGTAACGTGAAGGTGTCACGTGCCAAGGGCTCAGGCACGCGCGCGCGCACGGACACACAAACACACCCATTAGTAAGGACACGACCCCTGGCATTCTAATGCGATTTATACTTTTCTATGCAGGAATTCATTTCCCCCTCTCACTAACCCCAGAGACAGGTAGAGCCGACAGGTGGAAGAACTGAGGCCCGAGAGCGACAGCGGGGGACCCTCCCCGCGCCACGGCACGGCCTGGACCCTCCCCGCGCCACGGCACAGCAGCTGTCCGACCCCCTCCTCACGCCCGGGGGGCGCGGCCGCTGCCAAGGGTCGCGGGTAGGGGGCGCGGCGCCGAGGACTACATTTCCCAGGAGCAGTTGCCGCGGTTCCGCCGTTCCTGGGGTTTCAAGAGCCTCGCGTTAAAGGGAGCGGGGGAGGTTGTGCAGTCCGCCAGCTGGAAGATGGCTCTGCGCCCGGTGGGGACCCGAGAGCCGCCTGCCCGGGTGCCCAGGCGGGGTCTGGCTGGAGCGAAGAAGCCCCCCGGCTCTGCAGTGTCCTTGAGGCGAGGCGAGGCGAGGCGAGGCCAAGCCAGTTGGAGGCCGTCTTTCCTCGTCCTGCCCGCCTTGGCTTCGGCCTCTGCGCCCAAGCCCCAGGGAACCCCCTTCCTTCCCCTCCAACTCCCCGGAGCAGGGGAAGGGGCGGTGAACCTCGCCGCCTGGCGGGAGAAGGGGTGTCCACTAGCTGGAAGCCCCTGCGACCTGAGGCAGCCCCTTTCCCCAATTCTGGCTTCAGTTCCGGGAATTTACAGGTCGCTGGGATGGGCGGGGAGAAGGGACAGGAGAGATACAAAATGAAATGAACGCCCAGGTGTCACGGAGCTGAGCCTCACAGTACCCCGCCCCCAATCCATCCTTCTAAGTCCCGGGCCTCCGCGGTAAAATAGGGGTGATAGGGATAGTGATCACAGGCAGGAGGCGCAAAGGATCCAGAAACCGGTGGGGAGCACTGTGCAAACTGTAAAGCGCTGTGCAAATAAAATTATTCATCGTCGTATCATTGGATTCATCCAGTCTTTAAGACATGCACGGACCTGGGGCGGGGGATGGGGTGACATGGCTCTGGGCTCTCAGGGTGGAACATCTCGGATACGGGGCGGGGGAACTATTTGGGTGCGTTTTAACCCAACCAGGTCTTAATGGGAACCCGAGTTGTCTTTGAAAATAACCAAAACAAAGCCACCAGAATGTTGTGTTTTCAAATGACGAAACATAAGGGAAACTGACACCATCAAAAGACTAACCTTGACCTTTTGAACTAACCTGACCCCCCCATTGCTTCCCTTCCCCGCCTGTGCCACGGAGATAAGCCCGGAGAGAAGGCATCTGACACCGAGTCTTGGGCTCCCCCTCCCCCTTCCTCCCCTAATCATTTGGATTAATCCATCCCTTGGCGTGCGGGGGAAACCTATTAATTTGCCCTGGCTTCAGAGACTCCCAGGTCCAGTAGGAGCCCTCCCACACCCACGGCAGCTACGATCCTGTCCCCAACATCAAAATCCTCGAGCCCCTCCCCTTTACCCCTCCCCAGTAGCCTACTGTGTCTGCAAACAGCTCTTGGACCATACCGGGATGCGTTCATCATTTTGACCAGCAACAAACTCCCACTCCCAGGGTATTGTTTAAGTGAACAGTGACCGGCCTCTATGCTTAGGGAATAAAAGCGGGGTTGTGGGAGAGGCGCGCAGGGAGCAAGCGTCGCAGAAACTCAGCCCAGGGCCGCTGCCAAGCGGACCCGGCACGTGAGTTGGAGGTCGGCCGCAGACAAGGGGTCCTAGGGTCTCTGAGGTCTCTCCTGCTGGCCTCTGGGCCCCTAAAGCCCCTAGAGCTTCAGAACTCCCTACAGACAGTGGCGCCCTGTGTCCGCCTCGTCTACACCTGCCAAGCAGCACGGGAAAACCTGTGTGCATTTTAACAAAGACATCGCATCTTCCCAGCAAAATGGCGGTGGTCGCGGCCACGGCTCTCTGAACAACTGCACACTTTCCGAGGACAGGTCACAACCCAAGGGACATAACCCCCTCCTCGACCTCCACCCTAGCGCCCCGCTTTCCCAAGTCCCCAAAGCACTCAGGGCCTCTCCTCATTACAGGGGCCCCCAGGACCGTCCCTGGTTAGAGCCTCTGGGGCAGCTTCTCCATTGTGGACCGCCCTCCCCCGCCCCCACATTGCCTTCAAGGAGCCTTGGGACGGGGACTGAACCCCCAGGCTGGGCCTCAGGGATGGGGGGCAGCGAGTTCTTTCTCTGACACCCCAAAACTTACAGGCTAAGAGAAGCATATAAATGAATTCCCCATTAGGTTATATGGGAGATGCAGGGGTCTTTGAGGAGAAGAGGCCACCCGGGAGGCCCTCCTCATCTCTCAGAGGGTCCGGGCAGCACTGGGGGTTCGGCCTCAGGAGGGAACCTCAAGGCAGAAGTCGGGGGGCGCGCTGGGGGAGAGACGGCAGAGGAGGGGGAAGGGACAAAGTTTGAAAGTACCCTTCCAACTCTTCCAGGGAAAGTTTCCTTGGGGGCCCCATGGACAGAGAGGGGTAGAGGTGTGGAGGGACCGGTGGCGGGGTGACCCCCGAGAGGTGACCGGACCCCGGGGGAGCGACCCCTCCCCCCTGTCCCGGCTCGGCCCGGCTGGGAGTCGCCCAGCTCGGGGCCGCGTGTGTTAGTTGGGGCCGCTTTCCGGCAGCTCCACCGGGCTAGGGGACCCCGCAGCGGGCCGGGAGCAGAGCCCCTGGTAGCCTCAGGGGAGAGCTTTGCTACTGGGGGTTTCCCGCACGGAGGATCCCTAGCCCCGTAGAGCCAGCCCCCCGCAAAGGGGAAATGTGCCGGCGCACCAGCGGTCCTCGGCGCCGTTTGGGGCGCGTGGCGGGCGCGGGGGGCGGCGGCCGGGCCAGCGGGCCGCCCGGCGGGGAAGCCCAGGGAGCCAGGCAGCGGCCCAGGGCGGCGGCGGGGAGCAGGAAGGCCCGGGCCGGGGGGAAAGGTCGGATTTGCTCGGCGGAAGAAACACAGATGGCGGCGGCGCAGCGCCATTCCGGGCCGGGAGCAGGCAGCCAGCAGCCCTGTCCTCACCGCGGTCCGCCCGCCGCCGCTAAATACCCGGATGCGCCGCCCAAGCGCCAGACGCGGAGCTGGGAAAAAGGAGGCAGAGGAGGCGGAGGCAGAGGCAGAGCCCGGTGCCGAGACCAAGCGACAGACCGGCGGGGCTGGGCCTCTCAAAGCCGGCTCGGCGAGCTCTCCCGACACCCGAGCCGGGGAGGAAAAGCAGCGACTCCTCGCTCGCATCCCCGGGAGCCGCACTCCGGACTGGCCCGGTAGTCAGGGGCTCAGGAGCAGATCCCGAGGCAGGTTTTGCTCAGCCTCCGACGAGGGCTGGCCCTTTGGAAGGCGCCTTCAACAGCCGGACCAGACAGGCCACCATGACCGAGAATTCCACGTCCGCCCCTGCGGCCAAGCCCAAGCGGGCCAAGGCCTCCAAGAAGTCCACAGACCACCCCAAGTATTCAGACATGATCGTGGCTGCCATCCAGGCCGAGAAGAACCGCGCTGGCTCCTCGCGCCAGTCCATTCAGAAGTATATCAAGAGCCACTACAAGGTGGGTGAGAACGCTGACTCGCAGATCAAGTTGTCCATCAAGCGCCTGGTCACCACCGGTGTCCTCAAACAGACCAAAGGGGTGGGGGCCTCGGGGTCCTTCCGGCTAGCCAAGAGCGACGAGCCCAAGAAGTCAGTGGCCTTCAAGAAGACCAAGAAGGAAGTCAAGAAGGTAGCCACGCCAAAGAAGGCATCCAAGCCCAAGAAGGCTGCCTCCAAAGCCCCAACCAAGAAACCCAAAGCCACCCCAGTCAAGAAGGCCAAGAAGAAGCTGGCTGCCACGCCCAAGAAAGCCAAAAAACCCAAGACTGTCAAAGCCAAGCCGGTCAAGGCATCCAAGCCCAAAAAGGCCAAACCAGTGAAACCCAAAGCAAAGTCCAGTGCCAAGAGGGCCGGCAAGAAGAAGTGACAATGAAGTCTTTTCTTGCGGACACTCCCTCCTGTCTCCTATTTTCTGTAAATAATTTTCACCTTTTTTCTCTCTTGATGCTCACCACCACCTTTTGCCCCTTTCTGTTCTGACTTTGTAAGAGACAGGATTTGGGTTCTTCAGAAATTACAGAATACATTTTTCCTTAACCAGTTGTGCAAGGACAGCAACAACCAATCTAATGATGAGAATGTACTTATATTTTGTTTTGCTATTAACCTACTTACGGGGTTAGGGATTTGCGGGGGGGCGGGGGGGCTTGTGTGTTTTGTTGGCTTGTTTGCCATGAAGGTAGATGGGGGTGGGGAGAAGACACAAGGCAGTTTGTTCTGGCTAGATGAGAGGGAACCCAGGAATTATGAGGTTAGCAGGAATATCTTTAGGGTGAGTGAGTTTTCTTTGAGTTGGGCACCTGTTGTGAGTTTCAGAACCTTTGGCCAGGAGGAGAGGTGGTAGGGAGCAGCCAGCCGGCAAAGGAAGGAGGTGGAAAAAACCGCCACCGGGCTGACTTCCACCTCCCAGTGGTGAGCAGTGGGGGCCCAAACCCAGTTTCCTTCTCATTTCTGTTAGTTTGCCCTTTCGGCCTCCCTATTTTCTTAGGGAAGGGGAGTGGGGTCCAAGTGACAGCTGGATGGGAGAAGCCATAGCTTCTCCCAGTCAGCTAGGATGTAGCCATTGGGGGATCTTTGTGGCTTCAGCAAATTCTCTTGTTAAACCGGAGTAAAAACTTTAGGGTAAGGGTGAGGAGTCAGCCAAGTGCCTCAGTGTGCCCTGTTGAAACTTGGATTTTTCCACACAATCGATGGATTGTGTTCTAGGAAGACTTTTCTTTTCCTCTGGATTTTTTGTTCCTCCTGTACAAGAGGTGTCTTTGCTTGGTTTGGTGGGGCTGCGGCCACTTAAAACCTCCCGATCTTTTTTTATTTTGAGTCCTTTATTATAAGTAGTTGTAGCTGGGGGAGGGGGAGGGGGAGTGGGCGGGCAGTGGATAGTAAGACTTACTGCAGTCGATTTGGGATTTACTAAGTAGTTTTACAGAGCTTAGATCTGTGTGCATGTGTGTGTTTGTGTATATATACATATCTAGGGCTAGTACTTAGTCTCACACCCGGGAGCTGGGAGAAAAAACCTGTACAGTTGTCTTTCTCTTATTTTTAATAAAATAGGAAAATCGCGCACTTGCGCGTCCCCCCCACCCCACCCTCTTTTTTAAGCAAGTGTTACTTGTGCCGGGAAAATTTTGCTGTCTTTGTAATTTTAAAACTTTAAAATAAATTGGAAAAGGGAGAAACTGAGCGGTGTATTTTTCCTCACTTTGAAGACTGGAGGATGAATGCGGAGCGGTTAGGCGGGCGGGCAGTGGGGACATCTGGGGCGTTTGCACCTGAGACTGGGGGGAGGGTTCAGGAGCTGGACAGAAGCCAGGAATCCTTAGTCCTGGAGGCTGCGGAACGTGCCTTAGCCGGCTTCTAGGCTTCTGCCTTTGGGGTCCAGAGGGCACCCCATTTCCGGCCAAGAGGTGAGTACGTGGGAATGCGGTGGGGAGTCTGGTGGGCTGGGCCCTGACGCGACTTCCTCCGCCCCCTTCCCTCCCCTCTGCCACCCGGACCTCTGCAGTCTCAACTTGCAAATCAAGCCGCTCGGTCCCCGGCGGATCCCGCCAGGCCCCGCCCACCCATCCTAGGCCCGCCTCCCCGCCTCTTTAAGCGAGCCCCCCTCGCTCCGATTGGCTGCTGGAGCCCGGCCCCCGGCCACGCGACCAGGCTGCGTCCGCGATGCGCACAGCTCCCAGGCAGGCAGGCGCGCTCGGGCGAGGTAGGAGCGATGTGGACTGGGAACGCCTGGCGCGCCGCACTCTTCTGGGTGCCTCGCGGCCGCCGCGCACAGTCAGCGCTGGCCCAGCTGCGTGGCATTCTGGAGGGGGAGCTGGAAGGCATCCGCGGAGCTGGCACTTGGAAGAGCGAGCGGGTCATCACGTCCCGTCAGGGGCCGCACATCCGCGTGGACGGCGTCTCCGGAGGTAACTCTCCGTCCCGGGAGTCGTTCCAAGACCTTTCCCGAGCTTGTGCTGGAATGGAGGTCCTGGAGGCGGGGGTGGGCGGCTCCTACACTCTTAGCTACTGTTCCCCTTCGGATCTGTCAGGGCGACTTTATGGCTTCCTAATACTGACTCTCGCCTGGTTAAACCCGTTTTGACGGAGGGAGGCGATTTGCCCAGCAAGAAAACTCGCATTTCTTGAGCGGCTGCTTTGTGAAGGTGTCTACCAATTGTTGCTGCACGTGAACTCCTGCTAACTTCTAGACGCAGGAATGACTAATTCCATTTTACAGACGAAGAGGCTGAAATCCACAGATGTGAAATGGCTTGCCCAAAAGCCCCCAGCTAGCTGCAGGCAGCGCTGGAATATTGGAGCTGGAACATTGCCTAACTGGCCAGAGGGGACAGCTTGCTGGGTAAACTCATAGCAAGCAAGGTGTCCCAGGGCTGCCGCAGAAATCACATGATGAGTTGGCCCTGCCTGGTCTCCCTCATTTCTTTCTTTCCTTTTTTTTTTTTTTTTTTTTCTGAGACGGAGTCTCGTCTTGCTTTGTCCCCCAGGCTGGAGTGCAGTGGCGAGATCTCGGTTCACTGCAACCTCTGCCTCCCGGGTTCAAGCGATTTTCATGCCTTAGCCACCCAAGTGGCTGGGACTACAGGCACGTGCCAGCACACCCGGCTAATTTTTGTGTTTTTAATAGAGACTGGGTTTCACCATGTTGGCCAGGCTGGTCTTGAACTCCTGACCTCAAGTGATCCGCCCGCCTCAGCCTCCCAAAGTGTTGGGATTACAGGTGTGAGCCACCACTCCCAGCCCTCCCTCATTTCACTCTAACCAGTGGTTACACCGGACTTATTTGTGTCAGGCCTCAGGTGAGTGGTGATCATCAACAGGCTCCCAAAGCTGCCTTCTGCCCAGGAAATAGGCATAGAACCCTTGGTGCTGTTGCACTCATTTGTAAAATAGAGGTCCCAGGTAATCCCTTCTCTCCCTCAGGGGAAGCTTAGAGCCAGTCAAAAGATGGGAAATTAGGAGACCCAAGTTCTCATCCTGTTTTTGCCTTTCCCAGGCTGTGTGAACTTTCCTCTCTGGCCTGTTTGCTCCTGAGGTCAGCTGTGTTCACTCTGGGCTTTAGAATTCGGGGACTGGTATCTCAGGCACCTACCTTTGGGGGTGTGATTCTGGCAGCAAAGTAAACTGTGGAGTTCCAGGACTGCAGCAGGCATCTGACTCAGCCCTCTTCTTTAACCCTCAAGGAAACCAAAGGGTCAGATAAGGAGTCAGTGGTGGTCTTCAGGCACAGGAGAAGCCTGTGAGGAAGGGCTGAGTTCCTCCTTGGGTAGAATGTGATTCAAAGCCAGAGTTTAGGCTGGACACAGTGGCTTGTGCCTGAAATCTTAGCACTTTGGGAGGCCAAGGCAGAAGGATTGCTTGAGGCTAGGAGTTCGAGACCAGCACGGGCAACATAATTGAGACCCCATCTCTACAAAAAATAAAAAAATTTAATCGGGCATGGTGGCACACACCTGTAGTCCCAGCTATTCAGGAGGTTGAGTGGGAGGATTGCTTGAGCCTGGGAGGTTGGGGCTGCAGTGAACCATGATTGCACCACTGTACTCCAACCTGGGCGACAGAGCTAGACCCTGTCTCAAAAAAAAAAAAAAAGCTTAAACTTCTTGCTCTTCAAGATGTGTAGCACTGACCCTCCCTCTGTAGCTGTTGAATTTGGTGCCTCCTCAACGGTGAATCCAGGTCTGTTTCCTTTCTGGACCATTTCCCCAGGGCCTGTCACTGTCATCTTTCCAGGCCCACCCTTGCCCCACCTGAGCTGCTGTATCCATCTCCTCTCCTTCACCTCAGGAATCCTTAACTTCTGTGCCAACAACTACCTGGGCCTGAGCAGCCACCCTGAGGTGATCCAGGCAGGTCTGCAGGCTCTGGAGGAGTTTGGAGCTGGCCTCAGCTCTGTCCGCTTTATCTGTGGAACACAGGTACACAGTGAGTGGTGGGGGGTTGTGGGGACTGACCCCAGCTGCCTGCTTCCCACAGTCAGCAAGGCTGATTTAGCCTACTGTTGGCCCCAGAGCTGTGCAGCAGAAAGGCTGAGTGTAGGCCTCTGTTTTGCTAAAAAGCTTTGGCCAAGGAACTTTACATATATTTTTTTTCTTTTTGAGACAGAATCTTGCTCTGTCACCCAGGCTGGAGTGCAGTGGCACAATCTTGGCTCACTGTAACCTTCATCTACCAGACTCAAATGATTCTCCGTGCCTCAGCCTCCTGAGTAGCTGCGATTACAGGCGTGCTACCACACCCAGCTAATTTTTTTTTTTTTTTTGAGAGGGAGTCTCGCTCTGTTGCTGAGGCTGGAGTGCAGTGGCATGATCTTGGCTACTGCAAGCTCTGCCTCCCCGGTTCACGCCATTCTCCTGCCTCAACCTCACGAGTAGCTGGGACTACAGGCGCCTATCACCACGCCCGGCTAATTTGTTGTATTTTTAGTAGAGATAGGGTTTCACTATGTTAGCCAGGATGGTCTCGATCTCCTGACCTCGTGATCCACCCACCGTGGGCTCCCAAAGTGCTGGGATTACAGGCGTGAGCCACCGCACCTGGCCTAATTTTTGTATTTTTAGTAGAGACGGGGTTTCACCATGTTGGCCAGGCTGGTCTTGAACTCCTGGCCTCAAGTGATCTCCTCCACCTTGGCCTTCCAAAGTGGAAACTGCCATTTCGAGCATTCGTTTTCCCACCTGACCTTCTATAAGAAGAGGAGTAGGCAGTGGGAACTGAGACTGAGGGCTCTGGGGCTGTTCTGACGGAACACAGTTGCCAGTGCTGCCCTTTAGTGGCCCTGTTCCTGTGGGCAAGTATCTTAACCTTTCTCTGTGTCAATTACTTCATAGGGAAAATGAAGATAATAGCACTTAATAGGATCATTACAAATTAAAGACTTAATACATGTAATGCTTAGAGTAGGCCGGGTGCAGTGGCTCATACCTGTAATCCCAGCACTTTGGGAGGCTGATGCAGGCGGATCACCTGAGGTCAGGAGTTCGAGACAAGCCTGGCCAACATGGCGAAACCCTTTCTCTACAAAAATACAAAAATTAGCTGGCATGATGGTGGGTGCCTGTAATTGCAGCCACTTGGGAGGCTGAGGCAGGAGAATCGCTTGAACCTAGGAGGTGGAGGTTGCAGTGAGCTGAGATCACACCGCTGCACTCCAGCCTGAGCAACAGAGTGAGACTCTGTCTCCACAAAAAAAAAAAAAAAAAAAAAAAGCATAGAACAGCCTGGCACATAGTAGTGATAGTAGTGCTCAATGAATTTTGGCTATTATTTATTTTCCAAATGTTACAAAATAAATTTATATAAGTATGAAACTTAAATAGTACTTATTATGTGCCAGGAATTCTTTTAAGAAAATTACAACTATTGGCCAGGCATGGTGGCTCATGCCTGTAATCCAGGCACTTTGGGAGGCCGAGGTGGGTGGATTACTTGAGGTCAGGAGTTCAAGACCAGCCCGGCCAACATGGTGAAACCCTGTCTGTGCTAAAAATACAAAAATTAGCTGGCCGTGTTCGCTTGAACCCAGGAGGCAGGGGTTGCAGTGAGCCAAAATGGTGCGACCACACTCCAGCCGGGGTGACAGAGTAAAACTCTGTCTCAAAAAAAAAATAAAGAACATTACAAGTATTAACTCATTAATCCTAAGTGATAGCTGCTATTCTTATTCCTGCTATTGAGATGAGGACAGAGAGGTCCAGAGAGGTTAAGTGACTTGCCCAGAGGCACACAGCCTATTGTGGTGGGATTTGAACCCTGGCTCAAGAGTCCATGCTGGCTGGGCATGGTGGTTCACACCTGTAATCCCAATACTTTTGGAGCCCAAAGCAGAAGGATCACTTGATGCCTGGAGTTTGAGACCAGCCTGGGCAACATAGCAAGACCCTCTCTCTACAAAAAAAAAAAAAGTTTTTAATTAGCTGGGTGTGGTGGTGCACACCTGTAGTCCCAGCTACTAGGGAGGGGAGGCTGAGTTGGGAGGATCACTTGAGCCCAGAAGTTCAAGGCTACAGTAAGCTATGATCTCACTACTGCACTCCAGCCTGAGTGACAGAGAATCCCTGTCTCATTTGCCAAAAAAAAAAAGAGAGTCTGTGCTCCTGACTACTTGTGCTTATCATTAACAGCCCTCTCAGAAAGGTGAGAGCGAAATGAATGTCAGAGGCAGAACTCCTGACTCGCATCCAGTCACTTCCCAGCAAAGCCCTCACCCAGACCCAACAGTTTTCAAATCTACAAATTAGAGGCCCAGGTGAACCCAGAATTACCTCTGTGATCTTTTTCTTCACCATTAGGCAACCAAAAATGACACTCAGTATGGTGTTAGGAAGACACATCTTCCTTCTCCACGAGTGCCCGTAATTCCACCATTAGACTGCCACTGTAAAACCAAATTCTGCCCAGGGACGGAACCTAACAGGTCCCCAGTTCCTCAGTGGGAACTGTCTGTCAGATTCCTGGCAGCTCTGGGATAGCCCATGTGTGGCAGAAAGTAAGGAGACTGAGGCTGCAGGCTTTCTGGGTTGGGTCTCTGTGGTCCTCCAAGCCTCTGTCCCCTCGAACTTGTCCCACATGACCCCACAGGCATCAACACGTGTCTCACTCATTTTCTTCAGAGCATCCACAAGAATCTAGAAGCAAAAATAGCCCGCTTCCACCAGCGGGAAGATGCCATCCTCTATCCCAGCTGTTTTGATGCCAACGCCGGCCTCTTTGAGGTGTGTGGAAGCTGTCCTGTGGATGAGGGTTGGTGGGGCCTGTTAGGCTGAGGAAGGCTTGGGGGTGGGCAGTTGGGAGAACCTAGCAGGATTCAGTGCCATGCCTAGAGGCTCCAGAGCCCATTTCTTCTGGAGGTCAAGGTTGGGCCAGGTAGGTGCTCCAAGAGGAATCCTGGGGCTTGCAAGGAGCCTGAGTTCCAGAGCCTTTGGGGGATAAGCTACATCAGCTGGAAGGCTGGGGGAGGCAGGGGCCTAGTACTCACCAAATATATTCTCACCTCCTCTTACTAGAGCAGGGCGCTGGTCCAGCCCGGCACTGAGGCACGGGGGCCCCAGATAGAAGCATAGGACGCCTTGCCTCTCTACCCAGAGGAACGCCCTGGCTGGCAGTACAGTTTTTGATTTGCGGGAGTCCCGGTCGAGGGAGAAGCCCAGGGTGGTTAAATGATGGCTCTACGCTCACTGCCTCCCTCCAGGCCCTGCTGACCCCGGAGGACGCAGTCCTGTCGGACGAGCTGAACCATGCCTCCATCATCGACGGCATCCGCCTGTGCAAGGCCCACAAGTATCGCTATCGCCACCTGGACATGGCCGACCTAGAAGCCAAGCTGCAAGAGGCCCAGGTAGGGCGACACCTGGGTCCACCCTCAGCCTCTGCCTGGGGAAGGAAGTGAGGCTTAGAGAGGCCAACTTCTCACTCACAGACAGAGGGCCTGAAAGTTTGAAACAGCAGAGATTTGTCCAGGATTTGAACCTAAATCCCTCACACCCAGAGCATTATTCTTTCTTTTTTTTTTTGAGATGGAGTCTTGCTGTCGCCCAGGCTGGAGTGCAGTGGTGCGATCTCGGCTCACTGCAGGCTCCGCCCCTCGGGGTTCACCGGCATTCTCCTGCCTCAGCCTCTCAAGTAGCTGGGACTACAGGCACCCGCCACCTCACCCGACTAATTTTTTGTATTTTTAGTAGAGATGGGGTTTTGCCATATTAGCCAGGATAGTCTCGATCTCCTGACCTCGTGATCCGCCCGCCTCGGCCTCCCAAAGTGCTGGGATTACAGGCGTGAGCCACCGCGCCCGGCTTTTTTTTTTTCTGAGACAGAGTTTCACTCTGTCGCCAAGGCTGGTGCGATCTTGGCTCACTGCAACCTCCACCTCCTGGGTTCAAGTGATTCTCCTGCCTCAGCCTCCCAGGTAACTGAGATTACAGACATCCGCCACCCCACCTGGCTAATTTTTGTATTTTTAGTAAAGACGAGGTTTCGTCATGTTGTCCAGGCTGGTCTCGAACTCCTGACTTCAGTTGATTCACCCGCCTAGGCCTCCCAAAGTGCTGGGATTATAGACGTGAGCCACTGTGCCTAGCACCAGAGCATTCCATTGTACCATGGTGCCTTGAGGTTTTTCTGTGTGTGTGTGTGTCTGTGTGTGTGTGTGTGTGACAGTCTCACTCTGTTGCCCAGGTGTGTGTGTGTGTATGTGTATGTGTGTGACAGAGTCTCACTCTGTTGCCCAGGTGTGTGTGTGTGTATGTGTGTGTGTGTGACAGAGTCTCACTCTGTTGCCCAGGCTGTATTGCAATGGTGCAGTCATAGCTCACTGCAGCCTCAATCTTCTGGACTCGAGCAATCCTCCCACCTCAGTCTCCTGAGTAGCTGGGACTACCGGTGCCCACCACACCCAGTTTTTTATTTGTTTGTTTTTTAGACAGAGTTTCACTCTTTTTGCCCAGGCTGGAGTGCAATGGCACGATCTCAGCTCACTGCAACCTCTGCCTCCCGGGTTCAGTTGATTCTCCTGCCTCAGCTTCTGGAGTAGCTGGGACTACAGGCACACACCACCGTGCTCAGCTAATTTTGTATTTTTAGTAGAGATGGGGTTTAACCATGTTGGCCAGGCTGGTTTCAAACTCCTGACCTCAGGTGATCTGCCTGCCTCAGCCTCCCAAAGTGTTGAGATTACAGGCGTGAGCCACTGCACCCGGCCTGTTTGTTTTTGAGACAGGGTCTCACTATAATGCTCAGGCTAGTCTTGAACTCCTGGGCTCCCAAAGTTACAGGCATGAGCCACCATACCTAGCCAGTTTTTTAAATTTTTAGTAGAGACAGGGTCTCACTATGTTGCCCAGGCTGGTCTCGAACCCCTAAGCTCCCAAAGTGCTGGGATTACAGGTGTGAGCCACTGCGCCCGGCCTGCCTTGAGTATTAGCAAGCACCTTCTGTGTGGCAGGCCCTTGCTAGGCATAAGGATAGAATGTACATGTTGGTGAGACCTGGTCCCAGCCTAGCCTGCCCTCTGGGACCTTACACAGGCATTCTCACTGTCCAGGGCTCAGCGTGGAGATGGGTGACACCGAGAGGCTCAGATGAGGGAGAGGATGTTCCAGCCCCCAAGCTGGTGGTACCTCTGTGCCCACCTCTGTGCTGGGCACTGGGCAGGATGAGCTCTCAGAGCTCCAAGCAGCATAAGAGACGGGTGGTTTGGCCCAACTTAACACCACCCACCATCTGCTCATGTCTTTCCTGCAGAAGCATCGGCTGCGCCTGGTGGCCACTGATGGGGCCTTTTCCATGGATGGCGACATTGCACCCCTGCAGGAGATCTGCCGTCTTGCCTCTAGATATGGCGCCCTGGTCTTTGTGGATGAATGCCATGCCACTGGCTTCCTGGGGCCCACAGGACGGTGGGACCATGTGGCACCTGAGGCCTGGGGTGGGGCTTCTGAGGGTGGCTGGGAAACGAGGAGGCCAGTCCCCAGCATGATCCATAATCCCTGGGCTCTCAGGAGGCCAGTGACAGCAGCGGCGGCTTCCCTTGCAGGGGCACAGATGAGCTGCTGGGTGTGATGGACCAGGTCACCATCATCAACTCCACCCTGGGGAAGGCCCTGGGTGGAGCATCAGGTACCTGCAAGGTTGTGTCCCTGGGGTCCGCTTGTCCTTTTGAAGGGCCCTGGAGGTGCTCAGGGAAGTGGGGAGGGCAGCATGGGCTATACTTTCAGTCTGGCCCCTGACCAACCCCTCCCCCCACCTCTTCCCTTCTTCTCAGGGGGCTACACAACAGGGCCTGGGCCTCTGGTGTCCTTGCTGCGGCAGCGCGCCCGGCCCTACCTCTTCTCCAATAGTCTGCCACCTGCTGTTGTTGGCTGCGCCTCCAAGGCCCTAGATCTGCTCATGGAGAGTAACACCATTGTCCAGTCTATGGCTGCCAAGACCCAGAGGTGCGGCTCCCAGCAGGGCAGGCTCGGGGGTGGGGGGACGTGGTGAGAGCCAGCCTCATGTGTCTGCCCAGGCCCATAGACAGCTCTGTGCCCACAGGGTCTGCTTTTGCCTCTTCCCCTCCCTCCTCTCTGTCCCTGCCTCTCCCCTCTAGCTTCTGTGTCTCCTTCTTGTCCATTCTGTCTTTCTGCCTCCCTTTTTGTTCTCCCTGCCCCCTGCCTGGCTCCCATCTGCCTCTTAGAGCTTGTAACTGTCTTTGTTGATTCTTCTTGCAGACTTGGGCATAGACCTCGGGCCTGGTCCCTGCAAGGAGCGGGTGTGAATGCTCCACGGCCCCTTAGCTACCTGTGACACCTTGTGCCCACAGGTTCCGTAGTAAGATGGAAGCTGCTGGCTTCACTATCTCGGGAGCCAGTCACCCCATCTGCCCTGTGATGCTGGGTGATGCCCGGCTGGCCTCTCGCATGGCGGATGACATGCTGAAGAGAGGTAAGGGTGCTGAGACAAGGGAACTGGTGGTGGGTCCTGAGAGAAAAGAAACGGAAACTCCTAGACTGTGACTCACCCCCGCACCCAGCCACGCTGCGGCCTCTTAGGCCAGCTGTCTGTCTGTCTAAGCTTGAAAACCCCAAGCCATGAGGCAGTCCCGAATCCGAGACCTGGAGCAGTTCCCTTGCCCTCTGTGTTCTGCCCCCAAGCCTGTTGGTTCTGGCATGCCCTTGCTTTCTACCCTCCCAGGCATCTTTGTCATCGGGTTCAGCTACCCCGTGGTCCCCAAGGGCAAGGCCCGGATCCGGGTACAGATCTCAGCAGTGCACAGCGAGGAAGACATTGACCGCTGCGTGGGGGCCTTCGTGGAAGTGGGGCGACTGCACGGGGCACTGCCCTGAGCTCTGGGTAAGGACGAGAAGAGCCAAGATCCACCTAGTGCCACAGGGTCAAAGGAGGTTTTCGATCAGCCCAGACGAGAGGCTCTGAGCCCTGAACCGAAGTCCCAGAGCTGGGCTGGGATGTGGCCTGTGCTGAGGGCTGTGAGAATGTGAAACAACAGTGTGAAAATTGGCTGTGGCACTCTGGTCTGCTTTATTGTCTCTGGGCAGGCCCAGTCCTGTGGCCGGTTGAAGAATCAGGCAGGAGCAGGGCTCTGAAGGGAGGCTCCTGAGGACTGCAGATCTCCACTGACCTCTTTCCCTAGATTAAGATGGGACCCAGTGGCCGGGCACGGTGGCTCACACCTGTAATCCCAGCACTTTGGGAGGCCGAGGTGGGCGGATCACCTGAGGTCCGGAGTTTGAGACCAGCCTGACCAACATGGAGAAACCCCGTCTCTACTAAAAATACGAAATTAGTCGGGCGTGGTGGCGTATGCCTGTAATCCCAGCTACTCAGGAGGCTGAGGCAGGAGAATCGCTTGAACCTGGGAGGCGGAGGTTGCGATGAGCCAAGATAATGCCATTGCACTGCAGCCTGGGCAACAAGAGCAGAAGTCCGTCTCAAAAAAAAAAAAAAAAAAAAAGATGGGACCCAGGCCTTTGGGAGATAGGCACGGGCCACCATTTGTCTCAGGTAGTTTCTGTGCTGCTGTGGAGGGCTGCTGAGAACTAGCCCCACAGGCCCTTTACCCTGCCACTGCCCGCTACTCTGCAGCCCCTGAGTCTAGTCTTAGAGTCTAGCTTCTTCCTTCTTCCCACTGGAAGATGTCCTGTCGCTGCCCAGATAGGAGGAGGCTGGGTGTCCATGTTTGGAAGGAGAGGCAGAGGATTCAGGCCCCAAAGAAAAGAATGAGGATCACCCCTGGGGAAGCTCCGGACAGTCTGGAACCCTGTGTTCAAGCCCACTCTCTCCCTGCCTTACTCTGGCCTTCGGCAAGCTCCAGTCCCTGTGTGTGCCTCAGTCCTCCTGCCACTACGCCTTGAGGTCTGAGGCCCTTCCATCTCGCTCATTCCGAGGTCTACGATGATCAGCCGCCAGGGGGTGCTGCGAGCACAGGCCGCGGCCGCCGGCTCGCCCCGCCCCTCCAGACTGGGGTCCTTGGGCCGCGGCTGCTCGGGCTGCCCAGCAGTCAAGACCAGGAGGGGTGATTTGCTGCTGCCAAGGCCCCATCCTCCCTTGTGCCCCACAACAGCTCGCCGCTCTCCTGTTGGAGGGGCCTGCGGGAGGAGGGCGGTCTCTCCCTGGCAGCCTTGTGGGGTGGGGAGTGGGGTCTCCGTAGCTCCACCCTCGGCGTGGTGTGACCTTGGGAAGCTCTTAGTTTACTTGGGGCAGAGGATGAAAAGGCCCTTTATCATTAACGACATGAAACTGGCTCTACGTCTCTGACGTCCTGCACCTCCAGCCTACCCATTTGCCCATTATCTTGGGATGAACAATATGAGCTGGGGTCCAGCAGCTGGGGGGGTGGGGGCCGGTGTGAGGGTGGAAGGCTGCCTGGCTGGGGTAGCTGTGGTCACATTAGCGGCAGGAACATTTGCAGCCCGCCACCACCGAGTAGGGCACGTGGCACCAGGCGCGCTGCTGCAGGCGATGTGCACAAGGGCTCAACCAGTAATGCCGAGCCAGCAGCTTGATGAGCATGGTCTGCGCTAGCCGGCAGCTCATGTTAGGCGCCACGGGCAGCCGCGGGGTGACGTGTGGCAGTCGGTGTGGTGCACCGGGCGGGGCCAGAACAGAAGGCCCAGATCCACCCAGACCGACGTGAGGGGGCACGAGGCGAGGTCCAGACAGCGCCGTAGAAAGTGTGTCGCCGCCCCTGTGGCTCCTGGGAGCCGCCGCTGGCGTTGCGCTGCCGCGCTGGCAGCGACCCCGTGGGCTAGCTGGTCGCGGTAGAGCTCCACGCCGTCGGCCAACCCGCGGCTCAGCATGTCCTGCTGCACCAGCCCGGGTCCGCCGCCGCGCTTCTTCCGCAGTCATCCAGAAGGTGTCTGTAGGAGGCGCAGCAGCCGCTCTGGGTGCACGTGTTTCGGCTTGGGCTCCTACCGGTAGTCGCCGGCCGCCCAAGACAAGCTGTAGGGCCACGCAGGGCGGGAGTGCCGGCCGTGGATCAGCTAAGTCCGCATTCTGCAGAATCAGAGGCTCTGAGGACCGCTCCAAGGGCGCAGTGTCCTTGTTCTCTGCGTCGCGCACGGGGTTCAGGGCCGCAGGCTACCAGAAGCGGCGGTAGGAGTGAATGGAGGTGGCGGCACCGGGCGCACCCAAGGTCTAGGCTCACGGCCGTGCTCTTTATGGCCACCTGTTCCTTCCTCCTTCCCTCCACCTCCGCTCTCGTATCAGCTTAGCCTTGCCGCTGCTGGCAGCTCATCGCCCTAGACCAAGAAGGACCTTGTGGGCAGGGGGCTCCCAAGGGCCAGGAGTGCAAAGTCATGAATCTCAGATGCTTTCCAGCCCGATCCAGGGTTCAGGCATGCACATTCGTCCAGGCTTCTGGGAGTCTAAGGGTGCGTTACTTTCACGCAGTGGTTGCAGATCTGTCAAAGTTTCTAAAATCCCACCAAACTGGGTCTCGCCATTCAGGGATCATAAGAGTCTACAATTCTGTTGCGCAATTCAATTCTGAATTCAATTCAGAATTAATTCAATTCTGGCCGGGTGCGGTGGCTCACGCCTGTAATCCCAGCACTTTGGGAGGCTGAGGCGGGCGGATCACGAGGTCAGGACATCGAGACCATCCTGGCTAAAACGGTGAAACCCCATCTTTACTAAAAATACAAAAACAAAAAATTAGCCGAGCGTAGTGGCAGGCGCCTGTAGTCCCAACTACTCGGGAGGCTGAGGTGGGAGAATGGCGTGAACCTGGGAGGCGGAGCTTGCACTTGCAGTGAGCCGAGATCGCACTACTGCACTCCAGCCTGGGCGACAGAGCAAGACTGTCTCAAAAACAAAACAAAACAGAAAAAAAAAAAAAATTCAATTCTGAAGGTTCTGTATTCAGGTTTGGCAAGTCTAGATTAGATTCCTAATAGTTTCAATTCCATGAGACTCTGCTTCCAAAAATTGAGGATTTTCTGCATCTAAAGAAGGTGACATCAGGCTTTAGAGAGGCACCTCTGAGCCCTGGTGAAAACCCCGGGGCCTTCGAGGAGCTAGTTCTTTTCTTTTCTTTTCTTTTCTTTTTTTTTTTTTTTTTTTTTTGAGTCTTGCTCTGTTGCCCAGGCTGGAGTGCAGTGGTGCAGTCTCCGCTCACTGCAACCTCTGCCTCCCGGGTTCAAGCCATTCTCCTGCCTCAGCCTCCCAAGTAGCTGGGATTACAGGTGTGCACCACCATACCTGGCTAATTTTTAGTAGAGATGAGTTTCACCATGTTGGCCAGGCTGGTCTTGAACTCCTGACCTCAAGTGGTCCAACTGCCTTGGCCTCCCAAAGTGCTGGGATTACAGACATGAGCCACGACGCCTGGCCTTGAGGAGCTAGTTCTGAGCATCTACCCCAGCTCCTCTGGCCTGGAATGCAAGTCCTGGCTCCATCAGCGCCCCTCACACTGTTTTCTCTCCCCTTATGCACTTCCCCTTGATGCTCCCCAACCCCACCCCCAGCTTCTAAAAACACTACACTCAGCTCCTCCACTTCTCCCCTCCCTTCCTTAACTCACTGCAGACTGCCTTTTGCCCTCAATACACCTGTCCAGTTTACCAGCAGCCTCCTCGTTGCTGAATCCAGTGTACCTTGCTCCCCAGGTGCTAGCCTCCCAAACCCTCTGGAGGCATTTGGCCATGTGTCCCCTCCTTCTCCACTCAGTTCAGGACAGAACTCCATGACCGAATCACACAGCTGTTCACCAAGACCTATTCACCTCTTTGGCTCTTGCCTAGACGAGAGGCTCCTAACAGGCCACTCATCATATCTCTCCCCCTCGGTCCATCCTTTTCACCCTCGGCAATAATAGAGTTTTTTTTTTTTTTTTTTTGAGACAGAGTCTCGCTCTGTCGCCCAGGCTGGAGTGCAGTGGCATGATCTTGCCTCACTGCATCCTCCACCTCCTGGCTTCAAGCAATTCTCTGCCTCAGTCTCCTGAGCAGCTGGGATTACAGGTGCCCACCACCACGCCCGGCTAATTTTTGTATTTTTAGCAGACACGGGGTTTCATCATCTTGGCCAGGCTAGTCTTGAACTCCTGACCTCATGATCCACCTGCCTCGGCCTCCCAAAATGCTGGGATTACAGGCCTGAGCCACCACACCCAGCCTCTTTTTTTTTTTTTTTTTTTTTAGACAATGTCTCACTCCATCACCCAGGCTGGAGTGCAGTGGCGTCATCTCGGCTCATTGCAACCTCCACCTCCCAGGTTCAAGCGATTCTCCTGCCTCAGCCTCCAGAGTAGCTGGGATTACAGGCGCCCACCACCACACTCAGTTAATTTTTGTATTTTTAGTAGAGACAAGATTTCGCCACATTGGCCAGGCTGGTCTCGAATTCCTGGCCTCAAGTGATCTGCCTGCCTCGGCCTCCCAAAGTGCTGGGATTACAGACGTGAGCCACCATGCCCGGCCTAGGAACCTTTTCTAAACATGGATTGGAGCAAGAAGGTGCAGGGGTAGGGGATGGAGTCATCAGGCTGGGCCACAGGAGGTGGGAGTGCCAGAGACTGGCTGGGCCCTGGGCACAGAGGGGTTAACTACAAAGCAAATCACAGAGAGCGAGATCAATGGGTTACTGGCTGCAGAGAGAGGAAAAGGCAGCAGCAACGCAGAGAGGCAGAGAAGAGCCAGGCAGAAGAGCCTGCCACCTGGGGGAAATCAGGGACTGAGGGGGAAGTGGCCAGTGGCTACTCCAGAGGGAGTGCCCAACTCCGGCTCAGCAGAGGGGGCAGAGGAGAGGAGGGGCCTTAAAGGCGAAGGGAGAGAAGTAGAAGGCAGACCAGTACCTGCAGGGAGGCACCGAGGGGCAGCTGCTGAACCAGGAGGCCCGCCCAGCCCGGCCATTTCACCCAGGATCAAGCCCACTGCCCAAGGCGGAGGTGGGTGTTGCCCATCCTGGGCTTTGGGGACCTACTGCATGCTGGGTGCTGGGGTGGGGGCAGACATTGCCTTTCTTCCCTACTCCCTGCCTGGCCCCCCTTTCCCCTACTTTGTCCCACCACCCCAGTGGTCTCAAGCCTGCGAGGGTATCCGCAGGTAGTAGGAGACATGGGCTGTAGAGTGGGATGGGGGTGAGCATGAGTTCGGTGTGCACACACACACAGGTTGTCAGAGGCACCACCTGTTACAGGCTCTCAGATGAGCACTCTAGCTTAAGAGGCAGGATACCAGGGTGGCAACAGCCCTAGAGCTGCCATTTCGAGTGTGATATTACCCTCCCATGTCCCCTCTCTGGGCCTCAATTTCTCTATGTGCAGAGAGGGAGCAGTGACCTACATGGTCTTCCCAGTTTTGCCATTGTGGTGATCTCACTATACTGGACTCTCCAGTGACTCAGGGATGTTACCCGTGTTTTGCTGAGGCTACAACTTGTAGCCAGAGAAAGCCCTAAATCCATGTCCCAGGGTCTCCCCTGAGCTTCAGATCCCCATTGAGAAGGAAAATATACCAGTTTCTGGGGTTGGCCCCTCCCCCCATCGCCATATCTTCATCCTACTTCACTTGTGCCTTCCCCAGCCTCGTGGGTTGAAAGTGTCCCTCAAATACCTAGGTAGCCCTCCAGGCAGGACTCTAGGCGTGTTCCTTAGGAAACTGAGGAACTCTCACCCCTTGAACACCACGAGCTTGCTCACACAGTGGCACTCAGCGATGACTTTGGCTCTGCTCTCCCCTCCTCCATCTCCCACGAGCTTCCAGCCCAGAACACCTGGCCAGACCCAGGTCGGGGGAGCTAGATCCCGGGGTCAAGCAACCAGAACTGGGGGCTCTTGCCTGAGGATTCCAGCTTCTCTTCCCCAGGTGCCCGTCTGATGGGGAGATGGCTGATGCCCAGAACATTTCACTGGACAGCCCAGGGAGTGTTGGGGCCGTGGCAGTGCCTGTGGTCTTTGCCCTAATCTTCCTGCTGGGCACAGTGGGCAATGGGCTGGTGCTGGCAGTGCTCCTGCAGCCTGGCCTGAGTGCCTGGCACGAGCCTGGCAGCACCACAGATCTGTTCATCCTCAACCTGGCGGTGGCTGACCTCTGCTTCATCCTGTGCTGCGTGCCCTTCCAGGCCACCATCTACACGCTGGATGCCTGGCTCTTCGGGGCCCTCGTCTGCAAGGCCGTGCACCTGCTCATCTACCTCACCATGTACGCCAGCAGCTTCACGCTGGCTGCTGTTTCCGTGGACAGGTGCGCTGTTCCTAGGGCCTGGCTGGGCAGGGCTGTGGGGGCGGGGGTGGGGGGAGGAGTCCTGAACAGATCCTCATTGCCTTAGGAAGGAGAGAGTGGGGGACCAGAAAAGGAGGTGGGTGGGAGGAAACAAAAGCTCCCTGATCCCTCACAAGCAGCCTCTGGGCACCTGCAGGGCATGCTTGAGGGGACTGTCCTGCCCTTCCCCTCCTCCACTGTGAGCTTCCAGAGGAAGCCTCTGAGTCTCAAGTGGCAGCACAGGGTCTGGCACATAGTAAGTGCTCTCTAAGCACGAAATGAATGGCAAAAGAAGCTCATGAATGCATTCATCAGTTTTTTGT
>NW_026652294.1:14854560-14884431 GCF_009828535.3 Hylobates moloch | reverse complement strand
TTTGGATCTCGGCTCACTGCAACCTCTGCCTCCTGGGTTCCAGAGATTCTCCTGCCACAGGCCCCCGAGTAGCTGGGATTACAGGCCACCACACCTGGCTAATTTTTTGTATTTTTAGTAGAGACGGGGTTTTGCCATGTTGGACAGGCTGGTCTCGAACCCCTGACACCAGGTGATCCGCCTGCTTCGGCTTCCCAAGTGCTGGGATTACAGGCATGAGCCACCGCGCCCAGCCCAGCTATTTTATAACTGCCCACACCTGGCCCAGCTCTTCACACATCTGCTTCCATCGCTTGAAACTTGGGGTCAAATCCAGGCTCACACTAGCTGATGACCCTGGGCAAGTCACTTCTCTGTAGGCCTCATCTGACGCATCCATAAAATAATCCTAGAAATAACAACTCACCGGGATCGGGCCCTTGCTAGGTGCCAGGCACTGCTCTAAGCACCTTGCGCGTTCACACCCTTAATCCCTGCCACGTCCCCCACGGTTCACAGGAGGCGCACCGGGCCGCAAGGCCCAGCGCGGGACGTGGCGCGGGCCCCTGCGGGAAGGCATCTGTCCGCCCCGCTGACCCGGCGCCCTCCGCAGGTACCTGGCCGTGCGGCACCCGCTGCGCTCGCGCGCTCTGCGCACGCCGCGCAACGCCCGCGCCGCGGTGGGGCTGGTGTGGCTGCTGGCGGCGCTCTTCTCGGCGCCCTACCTCAGCTACTACGGTACCGTGCGCTACGGCGCGCTGGAGCTCTGCGTTCCCGCCTGGGAGGACGCGCGCCGCCGAGCCCTGGACGTGGCCACCTTCGCTGCCGGCTACCTGCTGCCCGTGGCCGTGGTGAGTCTGGCCTACGGGCGCACGCTGCGCTTCCTGTGGGCCGCCGTGGGTCCCGCGGGCGCGGCGGCGGCCGAGGCGCGGCGAAGGGCGACGGGCCGTGCGGGGCGCGCCATGCTGGCGGTGGCCGCGCTCTACGCGCTCTGCTGGGGCCCGCACCACGCGCTCATCCTGTGCTTCTGGTACGGCCGCTTCGCCTTCAGCCCGGCCACCTACGCCTGCCGCCTGGCCTCGCACTGCCTGGCCTATGCCAACTCCTGCCTCAACCCGCTCGTCTACGCGCTCGCCTCGCGCCACTTCCGCGCGCGCTTCCGCCGCCTGTGGCCATGCGGCCGCCGACGCCGCCACCGCGCCCGCCGCGCCCTCCGTCGCGTCCGCCCGGCGTCCTCGGACCCACCCGGCTGCCCCGGAGACGCCCGGCCTCGCGGGAGGCTGCCGGCTGGTGGCGGCCGGGGCCCGGAGCCCAGGGAGGGACCCGCCCATGGCGGAGAGGCTGCCCGAGGACCGGAATAAACCCTGCCGCCTGGACTCTGCCTGTGTCCGTCTGTCTCACTCCCGTTCTCCGAGGGCGGGATGCCACCGGGCCAGGGATGGGGCAGTGCCACGAGCTCTCTGAGGAGCGTTGAGTGGAGCGACTTGTCCCCTCTCCACAGCGGAGCACCAGCCCAGTGGACACCCCTGGGTGTGAAAATGGACAGCACAGCCCGCCCGCAGCAGGGCAGCTCCCAGAGCCTGCCCAGAGCCAGCCTGGCAGTCCCTCTGCCCATCCTTCCAACTAGGTGACACCTAGGTCCTGCTTCCTCCACCACCTCTTAACTATCCCCTTCTTGGTTCCAAGCTCAGTCCTAGGTAATTTAACATCAACAGCTAATAAATGGCTAATATTTAAGTGAGACCAGGCGCTTGGCTCATGCCTGTAATCTCAGCGCTTTGGGAGGTCGAGGCGGGAGGATCACTTGAGACAGGAGTTCAAGGCTGCAGTGAGCTATGATCACGCCACTGCATTCCAGCCTAGGCAGCAAAGCAAGACCTTGTCTCTAAAAATAATATTTATTAAGCAGGTACCATATGCCTCATGCTACATTTTTTGTCAAAACAGCTTTGCAAATAGATATGATTAACCCCCCCCCCCCCTTTTTTTTTTTTTATCTTTTAGAGACAGAGTCTTGTCGCCCAGGCTGGAGTACAGTGGCACAATCTCGGCTCACTGCAACCTCCGTCCCCCGGGTTCAAGCAATTCTCCTGCCTCAGCCTCCAGAGTAGCTGGGATTACAGGCGCCCACTACCACATCCGACTAATTTTTTTTTTTTTTAATAGAGACGGGGTTTCACCATTTTGGACAGGCTGGTCTCGAACTCCTGACCACAGGTGATCCATCCGCCTCGGCCTCCCAAAGTGCTGGGATAACAGGCGTGAACCACTGTGCCCGGCCGTTTAGCCCCATTTTACAGATGTAGAAATCAAGGATCATAGAGATTTAGTGATTTGCCACACCGCTGGTGTTTGGCAGAGGTTGGATGCAAACCCATGGCTAACTTTTTCTTTTTTTTTTTTTTTTTCATTATATTATTATTATTATATTTTTTTTTTTGAGAGAGAGAGAGAGTTATCCAGGCTGCAGTGCAGTGGCACAATCTTGGCTCAACACAACCTCCGCCTTCCAGGTTCAAGCGATTCTCCTGCCTCAGCCTCCTGAGTAGCTGGGACTACAGGTGTATGCCACTACACCCAGCTAATTTTGTTGTTGTTGTTGTTATATATGTATTTTTTTAGTAGAGATGGGGGTTTCACCGTGTTGGCCAGGCTGGTCTTGAACTCCTGACCTCAAGTGATCTGCCCCCATTGGCCTTCCAAAGTGCTGGGATTACAGGCGTGGGCCACCACGCCCGGCCTAACTTTTTCTACTGTTTCTTCCTTCACCACCTCTGGGGCATCTCCTCTCAGTTTCCACGGTTCCACGGTTTTTCTTGGTTCTTCCTGATTATTTTCCAAAACTGTAGCTCCCCACACCTGACTGGGTGACCTGGAAACCCCAGACCTCTTCATTAACAGACTTCTGTTCCAGGGTTCAGGCCAGCCAGTCCAGATGGGCTTCACCTGGGCATAAAGTCGTGGGTGCATTCCCTGGTCCAGACGCCTTATGTTACTCCATTTGGTGCCCCTGGCTCAGGAGAACTGGGCCATGCTTGTCCTCCAGCTAGCCTCCCAGGGGCTCCTTCCCTCTGTCCCCACACACAGCCGGGGATGTCTGGGGTGGTAAAAACCCAATAATTAACCAATAAATCAGTCTCAATGATTTCACATCCACCCACCTTCCTCCCACGTGCCCTTAATGTTATTAGCTTCTGGTCTGAGGCCTGAGACCCTGCAGCCTCTGTGTCTCCCCAGCACACCTCTGGCTGCTGAGGCACCCTGGGAAGACCCCTCCCTGAGAGCAGGCAGCTGCTGTGTCCCCATCAGTTTGTCACCTGCTACAGACCTAGCAGTCAGAGTGGCAGCAGGAGGCTAAGACCCCGCTCAAGGAGCAACTGCTTCAAGGGCACAGCACAGGCTGGGGCCAGGGCCTTCGTCTCCCCACGTGCCTAGTGCTCTTTCTCCCATGCCTTGGTGGACATTCTTGCTGTGACTCAGGCTGCAGCAGTGAGGGTGTTTCCTGGAGGGCAGGGAGTGCGATGCTACCCATTCCATAGCACACAGTATGACCATCACTGTCGCTTACGCCTCCTCTGTGCCTCACGCCAACGCTGGCAAGCAAGGGACGGTAACTCCATGTTCAGAAGAGAGAGCTGGGGTCCTGCACATGAGTTAACTTGGCCAGAGTCAAGTAGTAAGTGAGTGGTAGGGCTGGGATTCCGGAATGGGCCTGACAGATGATTCCCAAGGCAGCCAGCCCCAGCAGCATCGGGAAAACACCCTCTGACAAAGTTCACTGCACCACTAACGGAGAGTGCCTGCAAAATAAAACCCCAGGCCGGGGTGGTGGCTCATGCCTATAATCCCAGCACTTTGCGAAGCTGAGGCAGGCAGATCACTTGAGCCCAGGAGTTTGAGACCAGCCTGGGCAACATGGCGAAACCCCATCTATATAAAAAATACAAAGAAAACTAGTCAGGTGTGGTGTGGTGGCGTGCATTTGTAGTCGCAGATGCTTGGGGGTCTGAGGCAGGAGGATTGCTTGAACATAGGAGGTCAAGGCTGCAGTGAGCTGAGATCACAGCAGCCTGAGTGACAAAGTGAGACCCTGTCTCAAAAAAAAAAAAAAAAAAAAACCCGTTGGGGACAGCCCAGCCCCGCACATAGTAGGTATGTAACTGACATTTGATACATGAGGACGCAGGGGCCAGAGGGGAAAGACATGACTCTCCCCTTCTGTCTTCCCTGAGCACCTGTCATAAGTGAGGCTTTGCGATCAAACAGAGATAGCATGAGTCCAACATGGTCACTGCCTTCCAGGAGCGCTCAGTCTGGCTGGAGAGCCAAACACAAAAGAAAAAAGGACAGTGCTGAGACAGAAAACGTGATTCTGAAAGGGCACAGAGGAAGCAGTTCCTGCCCTCCTGGGCAATCCCAGCAGGACCTCCAGAGGTGACTTTTTAATTTTTATTTTATTTTTTTGAGACGGAGTCTCACTCTGTCACCCAGGCTAGAGTGCAGTGGCATGATCTCGGCTCACTGCAGCGTCCACCTCCCTGGTTCAAGCAATTCTCCTGCCTCAGGCTCCTGAGTAGCTGGGATTACAGGTGCATGCTACTATGCCTGGCTAATTTTTTTGTATTTTTTTAGTAGAGACGTGCGTTTCACCATGTTGGCTAGACTGGTCTCGAACTCCTGACTTCAGGCAATCTGCCCGCCTCGGCCTCCCAAAGTGCTGGGATTACAGGCGTGAGCCACTGCGCCCGGCCCAGAGGTAACATTTGACATGTATTTTCTTGGAGAAAGGTGGGGAGGGGCATGCCAGGTAGAGCAGCAGCCTGTGCAAGGCAGGGGACGTGCAGGGCAGTAAGTGGCTCCTGCAGCTGAGGCAGGGAGAGATTGGGGCAGGGGAGGCCTGGAGGGCAGGAGCTTCATCCTTCAGGCAGATGGTGATGCCACTGAAGGTTTTCAGGAGAGGAGGGGCCCTATCAGATGTGCAGTTCAGAAAGCCCCCAGGGCTGCTGTGTACAAGCTGGGATGGAGGCCTAGACTTGGCAGAGGACTCAGATCAGGTTGGTTCTCCTGGGCCCTTCTTGGAAGTGAGGAGACCGGTAAAGAGTCTGCTCCGTGAGCTCTGTTGAGGCAAGCCAACGAGGCCTGGCCTAGGACTGGGAAGATATTTTTGCCGTGGACTTGGCAGGAAGATGGATGGCCTGCTGCCGGGCTTGGGCTTGGTTCCCGAGGCTCCGAGGTTTGCTTCAGGGGGCTAATGAAACACTTGGAAGAGCAGATGGTCGTAATAATAATAATTCAGGAGAGAACTGTGTGTCCTGTAGAGTCCAAGGCAGGCAAGAGGGTCGGAGTGGAGGCTGAATGAGTCCTGGCCACTGCTCCCCAGGGCCTGAGAGAACCCTCCTGATCTGAGCCCTCTGCCAAGTGTAGGGCTGAGCCTGGGGCAGCCCTGGGGATCTGGAAAGGCACTTTTCTTAGTTGGAAGGAGGTTTGGATTCTACAACCTTCTTACCTTCCTGTTTGTGCAAACCTCTTAAGAAGAGGCCTGGCCGGATCACGAGGTCAGGAGATTGAGACCATCCTGGCTAACACAGTGAAACACCATCTCTACTAAAAATACAAAAAATTAGCCGGGCGTGCTGGCAGGCGCCTGTAGTCCCAGCTACCCGGGAGGCTGAGACAGGAAAATGGCGTGAACCCAGGAGACAGAGCTTCCAGTGAGCCAAGATCACACCACTGCACTCCAGCCTGGGGGACAGAGTGAGACTCCGTCTCAAAAAAAAAATTACTCTTTAGGGGGCCTGGTACAGTGGCTCACGCCTGTAATCCTAGCACCTTGGGAGGCTGAGACAGGTGGATACAAGGTCAGGAGTTCAAGACCAGCTTGGCCAAGATGCTGAAACCCTGTCTCTACTAAAAATATTAAAAAAAACTAGTCGGGCTTGGTGGCACACACCTGTAATCCCAGCTACTTGGGAGGCTGAGGCAGGAGAATCGCTTAAACCCAGGCGGCATAGGTTGCAGTAAGCCAAGATTGCGCCACGGCACTCCAGCCTAGGTGACAGAGCAAGACTCTGTCTCAAAAAAAAAAAAAGATTTACTCTTTAGGGAGCTCTTTCTGGCTGCCCAGGCAGGCTTTCATGGGGAGGAAGTACAGAGTGTGCCGACTGGAGCAGAGAGATCAGTCAGGAGGCTGGTGTGAGAATCCAGAGAGAAAGACATAGAGGCATTGGAAGTGGTGGGGAGACGTGGACAGATGGGTCAGCCACTTAGGAGGTACAATTGCTAGGACTTGGTGACTGTTGGAGGGTAAGGAGGAGAGAGGTGTCCCAGATGACACCCCAGACTTCTGGTTGGGCTATTTGGGGGTGGCAGTGGGGATAAGTGAGGGGGACAGTTTTGGGGGTCATGGTGGGGGTGTCCACAGAATAGTGGTGTACTCTGAGTACGTGCCACGTTTCAGGCCTGTGTCTGGAACTTATGCCTCATCAGCTTTAGAGATTGAAGATGGAGAAACTGAGGCTCAAAGATTAAGTAGCTTGTCCAAGATCACAGAGCTAGCCAGAAACAGAACTGGGGTTTAACTCAGGTTTGTCTGATTTTGGTTACGTGATCTTTAATGGAAGCCATGGGAGATGAGGCAGGAAGGAATTGGTTGAGGGGGAGGGAGAAATTTGAAATGTGCAAAGGTGACCTCCTCATCCCCTTCACCCCACCCTAGGCAGCCACAGTGGCAAGGCTGTAACTCAGCCCTGCAGAGAGCAGGCAAGTTAACCTATCTCCTCTGCCTGAGGCTGGCAGAACAGCATCATCTGTCAACTTCGAGGTGTGCATCTGGGGAAATAAACACCAATTAATGACCCTGAGGTTTCCTATTCATGAACACCAGTTCTTCAGCCCTGATATAGGTTCATTTGTGAGCCACTGGCTGAATACAAGATGGTATGAGGCCAGAGGGAGAGGCTGAGCAGGGGGTAAAATTGCTTCTGGCTCAAGATCAGACTCTGATTTATTAAGGCATCTGTTTGGTGCCAAGTTAAGTGGCCCAGGCTCTGTGTAGGAGGCGAGGTTGAAGCAGAAAGGGTGGTGAGGGGCAGGGGTGCCAGGATTAGGCTGGAATATCAGGGGGTGCTCTGGGGCTCCCCAAGCTTCCCTGGCCGACCGTGGTGTAGGGGAGGGCGCTGGCCTAGGCATCTGATGAGCCTGCAAGGGCAACTCTGAGAGGCGGCTGATGCAGGGTATAGGCAGAGACTCTGGAGCCATGCTGTTGGCTTTGAATCCAGACTGCTGCGCTTGGCAGCCCTGACCTCTCCACGCCTCAGTGATCTGCTCAACTGAGCTCTGTCTGAGCCAGGTTTCATTCCAGGCACTGCAGATCCTTCCAGAGGGAAGCCTCCTCAGTTGCTCACAGTCTGGCACCAGCTTCATGCAATGTCTCATGGGCTTTCTCCGGCCCTCACAACCCAGTGGAGGAGGCGCGACTCAACCGCCTCTGTCCCTCTGGGCGCACTTCACTGCCAAGTGCATCTGTGGATATGGGCCATCCTTCTGGGCTTCCAAAGCCAGCTGCTGCCCTCTGAGCACAAGGACTAGGAAACACTCTGGGCCTGGAGCCCTGGTCTGGAGCATTAGGCAGGGCTCTTGCATTTCTCTGAGCCCGTTTCCCCATGTGGAAAGTGTGCTGATCAAATCTTCCTGTGGGCACTGAGGGCTCAAATTTGAGATTCAGCATGGGGGTTCGGCTGTCATTCCCCTTTGGCCCCACGGTTGGAGGGAACCAGGGACTTTGTCGGGATTACCTTAGGTTTCAGTCTAGCTTCCTGCCCCAGCTTGGTTTCAGCATCTGAAGTAGTCTGGGGAGCAGGTGGTCCTGGTGGGGGCAGAGGCTTTTCCCCAGACTGAGGTCACACCCAGAGCCAGAAACCTTGGTGGCTGCTCTGGGCTAAGGATGCACCTGGCCCCAGGGTTCAGGTAACTGCCCAATTTACCTGGTTTCTGCCTGCCAGGGCCAATCTTCAGAACTTGAGACTTCCTAGCCTGTCCCACCTCCCTCTCTGGCCAGGTTCGAACCCTCCCGGATCCAGTACTTTTTCCAGGCCATCTCCTGGTTGTCCTCCTTCCCTGAGGCCTGGCTCATGCTGCTCCCCCTACCCACTCACCAAGACCCTCAAGGACCACTCCACACCCAGCTCAGCCCCATCCCCCTGTGTAGTCCTTTCTCTTTCCTCAGGTGACTAGGTGCATATCTTGGTGCTTAAGACGTTCCCTGTCCCTGGGAATGCCCTGCTGGTCAGAGACCAAGGCATTCACTTGGTAAGGCCCGTTGGTTTCTACCAACTGTGTCCCGGGAGCACTGGGGACATTGCACTTTGGAAACCTGGCAGAGGGGATGCTAGACCTGGGCTGGGCTCCACTTACCAGCTGCGTAGCCTCAAGCAAGTTACTTTCTCTTTCTCAGCCTCAATTTCCTGCATCTCTAAGATAGAGAAGGAGAGCAATAAATGACACGGGCTACCTAACACTTTATTCCAAACATTAAATCAAAGGCTTGAATAAAGTCCCTGCTAGCACATAGTAGGAGCTCAACAAATGCTGCCCTCTGTTTTAGGAAACTGGTTGGGAGAAAGTTCTAAATTTGGGGAATGGTAGAAACAGCATGAACTTTGGAGGTAGATCCAGGTTTCAGCCCCAGCTGCTTGGCTGGGTGACCCTGTCTGTTTCCCACCTACAAAAGGCAGCAACAAGGCCACATAGCTTTTTTGTTTGTTTGTTTGTTTGTTTGTTTGTTGAGATGGAGTCTGGCTGTCGCCCAGGCTGGAGTACAGTGGCCCAATCTCAGCTCACTGCAACCTCTGCCTCCCGGGCTTAAGCGATTCTCCTGCCTCAGCCTCCCAAGTAGCTGGAATTACATGCACCTGCCATCACAGCTGGCTAATTTTTGTATTTTTAGTAGAGACGGGGCTTCACCATGTTGGCCAGGCTGGTCTCAAACTCCTGGACTCAAGTGATGCACCTGCCTCGGCCTCCCAAAGCACTGGGATTACAGGTGTGAGCCACCACACCTGGCCAAGGCCACGTATCTTACAGGATGGTTGTGAGGATCTGTATTTCTCTCCAAGTGCTTCCCACTGTTTGCAGGTGGGCAAGGGCAAGGAGGTTGTCCTTTCATTCCCTGCTGTCCTCCCACCTAGAACACCGCCTAGCACATAGCAAGCACTAAGTCAATAAGTCAATTTTTTTTTTTTTTTTTTTTGAGATGGAGTCTCGCTCTTTTGCCTGGGCTGGAGTGAAGTGGCTGAATCTTGGCTCACTGCAACCTCTACCTCCTGGGTTCAAGTGATTCTGTGGCCTCAGCCTCCCGAGTATCTGGGATTACAGGCATGCGCCACCACGTCTGGCTAATTTTTGTATCTTTGGTAGAGATGGGGTTTCGTCGTGTTGGCCAGGCTGGTCTTGAACTCCTGACCTCAGGTGATCCACCTGCCTTGGCCTCTCAAAGTGTTAGGATTACACGCGTGAGCCACTGCGCCCAGCCCAATATTTCTAACATGAAAGAAACGCTAAGTATAAGGCAAAGGATCTTAACTCGCAAGGTGAAATCAACAAATGTGAGTTTCTTCTTCCTGCCATCTTCTAAGCCTTCTTCCGCACCTCCCGGACTCTTCAGTAATTTGCAGAGCAGCCAGCAACCAGCAGAACTCACCCCTGCGAGGACAACCTCAGCTGAGCTCTCTTTCCTGCCCTGGCCCATGGCCAGCTCAGGGACCACTGAGCTCTCTATCCTGCCCAGTCCAGCCAGCTCAGGGACCACTTGGGTGTTTTCTGACTCACTCCAGTGTCTGGGGCCGACTTCATCTGGCTGGCTTTTCAGACACGATTGGGGTTACAGGAAATATCCTGGCTGGAAATCGGGTGAGGCAGATTGGCTGTCTACATGGCTGTCTGGCAAGTGTTTGATGACTGACCTATAAGCCACCTTCAGTCAAGCCATTGGTTCACTGTCTACATGGCCAGGGAGGGAGTCAACAATAGACTCTCCACCTCTGCAAGGGCCAGTTCTCCTGGATCCATGGCTCCAGGGATGGAGGATGCTGCAGGAGACACAGGCCTTGCTTCCCAGCTAAGGACTGTGGGTTATCTCAGGGCGATTTCACAGTCCCAGCATGCCCCAGCTCTCAGCTCTGCAAATACCAAGCAGCTTGCCTAGGGGACAGTGGGCTCAGGAGTGCCCTCGGCAGGCCCTCACCTATCTGCTCCCACAGCTCTGTAGCAAGGGTTCTAACCTTTTTTGAGTGTGGAGCCTGCTGAGAATGAGAATGAGAGCTGTGGACCCTTTTTCCAGAAACGCATGTGTGTACTCTCCACACAAAACCTTGCACCATTTCGGGGGCTCACACCTCCCTAAGGGCTCGCTAATTGAACCCCTTGGGCCTGAGGTTGAGAAACCTTGCCTCAATTCTTCCCCAGGTGATCAGCCCGGGGTGAGAGAGGCCTGGCAAGCAGGACCCACGAGAAAGCCCCCTTCCTGGAGTTTGAGGCCCGCTCCCTCCTGCCCCTGCCTCTCCTCTGTCCTGGACTCCTCTCTGCTCTGCCCCACTCCTGGGGCCATGGCCATGGGGGGCTGTGTTTGGATACAATGGCAGCCCTGGGCCCAGAAAGTGGGCAGGCTCACCTGGAGGAGATCAGAGTAACATGGCAGGAAGCAAGTGAAGAGCCGCCCCAGAACCGCACCTCTGCCCCCCATGTGACTGGGGTGCCATCCTCCCTTACCTCCCTCAGGCAGTGGCCTGAGTTCCACGGGCGGGCCCCACAGCTCCCTCTGCCGCCTCTCTTCAGGCTTAGGGCCATCACACTTTCCCTTCCCCAGCCCTGCCAACCTGGTGGGGCACTGGGCTTCCCTCTCACAGGGTCCTGGGGACAGGCCTACCCTCCATCTCATGCCCACAGACAGACCCTTTTTTCATCCAAGGCCTGGTTCTACGAGTTCAATGCAGATCTGGGCCATACCAAGCTGGGTCTGGGGAACACACTCTCCTCCTCTGAAAGGTAGCCAGGGATTCCAACTTGGTGAAGGGGAGAGTAGGGCAGAGCCAGGCGGGACATGGACTGATCACCTGGAGAAAGTCACCGTCAGCAGCCTTGGCGCAGGGGCGGGCCCGGCAGTGCCATCCCCTGGGTTTCCCCTGAGCAGGCCTCCGCCACGAGCGCACGCTTCCTTCTGCCTGTCCGTGGCCCACAGCAAAGGACTGGCGCTCCTGCGGCGGGGAGGGGGCCTGCTGACAGGACTGAACCTCGAGGTGAGTTTTTGGGGCTTCATTACGATACTAGTTTCTGGTTGCTGCTGCAATAAATTACCACACACTTAGTGACTTAAAACAACACAAATTTATTACCTTAGAGTTCTAAAATCAGCCAGAATTCTAAAATTAGCCTCACTGAGCCAGTCCAGGTGGGAGCAGGGCCGGGGCCTTCCAGGGCTCTGTGGGAGGATGCATTTCCTGGCTCTGAGGTGGCCTGGACTCTGTGGCTTGAGCTGCCCTCCTCAACTCCAGTTTCCTGCTCCATCACTACACCTCCCACCCCCTCTCCCGTCACCTGCTCTACTCTTACACAGACCCAGGTGAGGACATCAAGCCCTCCTGAACAAGCCGGGATAATCTTCCCGGCCAAAGATCCTTAACTTCATTACATCTGCAAAGCCCCTTTGGCCATACAAGGTAATTTCAACAGGTTCCTGGGATTAGGACATGGGCATCTTGGGGGGCCACTACTGGCCTACCACAACTGGGCAGCAAAACTATTACACCCTCCAGTATAATTGTTTTGGGGTTTCAATGACTGGGAGGAAAAGGGTTGGAATTTTTGCTTTGGGGTCCCACTTAACCTTGTATTTTTAAGGTCTGGGACTCACCAACCCTCCCCTTCCAACCAGAGAAACTCACTGCAGTATCTCCTTGAAAGTCTGGTGATGTGTCTAAGTGCTGGTGAGAGGCACAGGACCAACTAAGAGCCCCACGCAGTCCCCCTGGCCACAGGGTGCCTGCCTAAGCCCACACCTGCTAACTGCAACAAGCCCGTGGCCAGGACAGAACACAGGGAAGGGTCTGATGCCTGGAGTGCGCCATGAAGGCCATGGGGCGAGTGAGGTCTGCTGAGATAACGCAGGTCTGCGGAGCTGAAGTGCAGCTGCAGAGGCTGGTCTGGTGCTGTAGGAACTGGAAGAAGCTGGGAGCTGTGGTCCCTGTCCACAGAGATGCTGGAGACTGTGGCTTGGAGTGGCTCTGAGGCCGTGGAGAGAGAGCATCTCTGCCCCACGGCATCTGCCGGGGAGGGCAAGGTCCTCACCAGACAAGTGCAGCTCCAAGTCCCAGATGTTGGGCTTTTTCTTGGTACTGAGACAGCAGTGGGGCAGGGTGGGGCAGTGGCAGGAAGGCAGGGAGCCTCTCTTGCTACCTCTTCTCCATGCTCTGCATCTGCAGACTGAGGGAGGTGAAGCTGGCCAGGAGGTCAGTCACTTCATCCACCTGCAGGACGGAACAGAGGCTCTGTTATGGGACATGGGGTGTGCCAGGGCTCCTGGGTCTCTTCTGCAATCCCACAGGCACAGAACACAGGCACGGTCTCTCCTCCCAGGGTGTGTGGTGGCTTCTGACTATGCAGCAGCTGACCAAGGGTTAATCTTTGACACCAGGTGGCCTAGGGCTGTCCTAGAGGGCAGGGCCATGAACACACACTAGCCACTGGCAACTTCAAAGGAAGTGAACGGAGGCTTTGAAGCCTGCAACCCCACAATCACAGGCTCTTTCTCCCACTTTTTTTGTTTTGAGACAGGGCCTTGCTCCGTTTTTGTTGTTGTTTGTTTTTATAATTTTTGCCTTTTTCCACATGTTCTGAGAGGACCTTGCTTTGTCACTCAGGCTGGAGTTCAGTGGCAATCACAGCTCACTGCAGCCTCGAACTCCTAGTCTCAAGTGATCTTCCCATTTCAGCCTCCCACAGCATTGGGATTACAGGTGTGAGCCCCTGCGGCTGGCCCCAGCCCACAGCCTCTTTCTGATACAAGTGTCTGGTGGCATTGGAGCAGGGTGGACTGGCCCTGAGGCTCCTGCCAGGCCCTGGGTCTGGGCCTGTGGCTGCAGCTCACCTGCTCTTTGGTACTGGTCATCTGCAGGCGGGTACAGAGGTCGTCCAGGCGTTCTCGCTGCTCGTGTTGCCCTAGGCGCTCCAGATACTCCCTCAGCATGTGGATGATCTGGAACAAGAGGGTGAGCTGAGCTGCCTGGGTTCCTAGGGACGCAGACAGGCTGATGCTGCTTCCAAAAAGCACAGTGGAGCAGGTGCCAACTGGGGTCAGTGTGAAACGACCCAGGAGCCCTGGGGCCAGAGGCAGGTGTGTCTGTGGTTAGGTCAGCATCTGTCCAGTGCTGCCTTGGTGCCGTGGGCTCCACATAGGAGGGGTACTCACCTGCTTCACCTCCAGACGCACAGCCTCCAGGCACTGGGCATGGCCCTCCTGCAGGATGTTCAGCTTTGACTTGGCCAGGTGCAGGGGTGTGCGACCAGCTCGGTCCAGGGCGTCCACACGGGCCCCTGCAGGTACCAGCTGAGGTGAGCATTCTGGGGGTGACGGGGAGAGAGAGGACAGAGAGGGGAAGAAACCACATACCTCCTCGTAGCAATGTGGTGATGACAGGAACGTGGTTGGTGCAGGCCGCTGAGGAAGAAGAACAGAGACTTAAGAATCCAAGACCACCAGAACCTGGCTCTGTGTGGCCACTGGAGGGAGCAGGGCTGTGTCTCCCAGACGCCTGTGCCAAGTTATGCCTACTGAGAAGGTATCGCCAAGGCAACAGCTGGGTAGGACTCGGCAGTCAAGTTCAACTCCCTCCCTGTACAGCAGAGGAAACTGAGGCCTGGAGATAGGATCTGCCTCACTGTGAGTCACAGTGCTCAGTGCTGCTGGGCTAGCCTAGGTTGCTAAATTGGCTCTGCCGAGGGCACAGCCAACTGCTAAATGATTGGAAGGCCCACGGGACATGGGCTGCTGGGCAGTGCAGCCCTGAGAGTGCAGGCCTAGGATCTTCCCTGACACTCACAGATTCTGCCAGGAGCATGCCGGGCCCCAGACTCTTCATCTAAAGAGCCTTTCTTTGCTGCAAATGGTTGTCTTAGTGACTTCTGACATGCTTACCCAGGTGCAGTGGCGTGTTCCCCAGCCCATCTCGCTGGTTAGGATCAGCACCATGGTCCAGGAGCAGCTGCACTGGAAACAGGCAAACCCAAGAGGAGTTGTCGGAGGCTTCCACTGCCTGCACCCTGAACCCCTAACCTAGCTAGAGAGGCTGGCTCAGAGTGGGGAACACGGAATGCAAGCATAGATGGCTATGTTACTTCATTCATTCACTCACTCACTCACTCACTTACCAGAGTTCGTGGGCAAGGCCCTGAGGGCCAGGAACTGAGGATTTGGGGAGGGCCTCTTGGCCTATGCAGGTGTAGGAATGAGATTTGAAGGGTTAAGTAAAGTTCTTCCAATAGCAGCTGCTCCTGGTGAAGGCTGTCCAGGGCATCTTCTGCTTCTCCCACAGCCAAGCACCATGGTGGGAATTAAGTCAATAAATGATGCTGAGCTCCATGGATAACCTCTCCCTCCTGGCAGTCTTGGGGTCACCTCAGGGGTGTGCTGTATTATCACCAGGGTCTGCCAATACCCAGAGGGATGCATAGGCAGGTAGCTTGGATCGCAGACATCATATAGGGAGGTCAGGCTGAGCCTCACACCATGTACAAAAACTAATTCAAGAGGGACCATAGACATAAGTGTGAAAGCTAAAACAGTCAGGCTTCCAGAAGAACATGAACATCTTGGGCAGGCAAAGATTTCTTAAATAGGTCACAAAAATACTAACCATAAGAAAGAAAAGGCCAGGCATGGGAGCTCAGGCCTATAATCCCAGCACTTTGGGATGCCGAGGCAGGTGGATCATTTGAGCTCAGGAGTTCAAGACCAGCCTGGGCAACATGGAGAAACCCTTTCTCTATACTAAAAACACAAAAATTAGCTGGGCATAGTGGTGGCAGACCTGTAGTCCCAGCTACTTGGGAGGCTGAGGTGGCAGAGCGGCTTGGGCCCAGGAGGTGGAGGTTGCAGTCAGCTGAGATGGTGACAGTGCACTCCAGCCTAGGCAACAGAGTCAGACCCTGTCTCAAAAAAAAAAAAAAAAAAGAGAGAAAGGAAAGAAATATTGATAAATTGGATTCATTAAAATTAAGAACATGGCCGGGCACAGTGGCTCATGCCTGTAATCCCGGCACTTCGGGAGGCCAAGGCAGCTAGATCATCTGAGGTCAGGAGTTCGAGACCAGGCTGTCCAACATGTTGAAACTGTCTTTACTAAAAACACAAAAATTAGCCGTGCATGGTGGCACACCCCTGTAGTCTCAGCTACTTGGGAGGTTGAGGCAGGAGAATTGCTGGAACCTGGGAGGTGGAGGTTCCAGGGAGCCAAGATCATGCCACTGCACTCCAGCCTGGGCAACAGAGCGAGACTCCATCTCCAAAAAATAAAAAAAATAGGCCAGGGCACGGGAGCTCACGCCTGTAATCCCAGCACTTTGGGAGGCCAAGGCGGGTGGATCACTGGAGGTCAGGAGTTCGAGCCCAGCTTGACCAACATGGCGAAATCCCGTCTCTACTAAAAATAAAAAATTAGCTGGATGTGGTGCTATGCACCTGTAATCTCAGCTACTCAGGAGGCTGAGGTGGGAGAATAGCTTGAACCTGGGAAGCAGAGCTTGCAGTGAGCCGGATCACACCACTGCACTCCAGCCTGGGCAACAGAGTGAGACTCCGTCTCAAATAAATAAATATATAAATAAAAATAAAATTAGAAACTTGTGTTCATCAAAGTATACCACTCAGAAAATGAAATAGCAAGCTCAGAAAATCAAGTCATTTATATTTGACAAATGATTTCTAACCAGAATATACAAAGAATTCTTACAAATCAATAAGAAAAAGGCCAGGCGGAGTGGCTCATGCTTGTAATCTCAATACTTTGGGAGGCCAAGGTGACAGGATCGCCTGAGCCCAAGAGTTAGAGACCAGCTGGGTAACATAGCAGGACCACGTCTCTACAAGATGTTTTAAAATTAGCTGGGCGTGATGGTGTGCACCTGTCGTCCCAGCTACTTGGGAGGCTGAGGCAGGAGGATTGCTTGAGCCTAGGAGATTGAGGCTGCAGTGGGCAGTGATCAGACCACTGCACTTAAGCCTGGATGACAGAGTGAGACTTTGTCTCAAAAAAAGAAAAAGACATAAAACTAATTTGTTTGTTTGTTTTTGAGACAGAGTCTCGCTTTCTCTCCCAGTCTGGAGAGCAGTCTCAGCTCACTGTAAGCTCCGCCTCCCGGCTTCACACCATTCTCCTGCCTCAGCGAGTAGCTGGAACTACAGGCGCCCGCCACCACGCCCAGCTAATATTTTGTATATTTAGTAGAGATGGGGCTTCACCGTGCTAGCCAGGATGGCCTCGATCTCCTGACCTCATGATCCACCTGCCTCAGCCTCCCAAAGTGCTGAGATTACAGGCATGAGCCACTGTGCCCGGCCAAAACTTGTTTTTAAAAAAATGGACAAGGCCGGGCGCGGTGGCTCACGCTTGTAATCCCAGCACTTTGGGAGGCCGAGGCGGGCGGATCACGAGGTCAGGAGATCGAGACCACGGTGAAACCCCGTCTCTACTAAAAATACAAAAAAAATTAGCGGGGCGTGGTGGCGGGCGCCTGTAGTCCCAGCTACTCGGAGAGGCTGAGGCAGGAGAATGGCATGAACCTGGGAGGCAGAGCTTGCAGTGAGCCGAGATTGCGCCACTGCACTCCAGCCTGGGCGACAGAGCGAGACTCCGTCTCAAAAAAAAAAAAAAAAAAAAAAAAAGAGGCTAGGTGCAGTGGCTCACGCCTGTAATCCCAGCACTATGGGAGGCTGAGGCGCAGATCACCTGAGGTCAGGAGTTCGAGACCAGCCTGACCAACATGGAGAAACCCCGTCTCCACTAAAAATACAAAATTAGCCAGGCATGGTGGCGCATGCCTGTAATCCCAGCTACTTGGAATGGTGAGGCAGGAGAATCACTTTAACCCGGGAGGCGGAGGTTGTGGTTAGCCGAGATCACGCCATTGCACTCCAGCCTGGGTGACAGGCAAGACTCCATCTCAAAAAAAAAAAAAAGGCCAATAAACACATGAAGAGGTGCTCAACATTACTGGCCATCAGAGAAATGCAAATTAAACCACCATGAGACACCAAAAGGGCTAAGATTAAAGAGAGACAACAGCAAGCACTGGCAGGGACGTGGGGCTAAGGTGGAACTCTCTTACACTGCTGGTGGGGAGTGGGAGTATGTGTCAGTACATCCCTTTTGGGAAAAGGTTTAGTAGTACCTACTGAAGCTAAATACATGTGTACCCTAGTGACCCAACAATGCCATTCCTAGGTTTATAGAGGATAGATGAGTGCTTACAGCCACAAATCACATATACAAGAATGTTCACAACACTTCATTCATAAAGCTAAAACCTGGAAACAACATAAATGTCCATCAATAGTAGAATGGATAAATGGGGTATATCACAATGAAATACAAACCAGCATAAGAAAGTACAAACTACAGTCCACCCTAACTGTGAGTTCTGTGTCCACAGATTCAATGAACCCTGGACTCAGAACCCGAGGATATAGAGGGCCAACTTCAAGGGACTTGAGCATCCATGGAGTTTGGTATCTGAGTGGGGTCCTGGAACCAATCCCGAGAACACTGAGGGGAGACTGTACTGATATAGGCAGTATTCATGGGTGAATCTCATGGAGATAACTTTGAGTAAAAGTATGCAAGGCCAGCGCAGTGGCTCACGCCTGTAATCCCAGCACTTTGGGAGGCCAACGCAGGTGGATCATGAGGTCAGGAGTTCAAGACCAGCCTGACCAACATGGTGAAACCCCGTCTCTACTAAAAAACACAAAAAAATTAACCGGTGTGGCCGGGTGCAGTTGCTCATGCCTGTAATCCCAGCACTTTGGGAGGCTGAGGCGGGCAGATCACGAGGTCAGGAGATCGAGACCATACTGGCTAATACAGTGAAACCCCGTCTCTACTAAAAACATACAAAAAATTAGCCAGGCGTGGTGGCGGGTGCCTGTAGTCCCAGCTACTCGGGAGGCTGAGGCAGGAGAGTGGTGTGAACCTGGGAGGCGGAGCTTGCAGCGAGCCGAGATGGCACCACTGCACTCCAGCCTGGGCGACAGAGGGAGACTCCGTCTCAAAAAAAAAAAAAAAAAAAAAAAAAGTGTGGTGGTGGGCACCTATAATCCCAGCTACTCAGGAGGCTGAGGCAGGAGAATCACTTAAACCCAGGAGGCAGAGGTTGCAGTGAGCTGAGATAGAGTCACTGAGTCACTGCACTCCAGCCTGGGTAACAGAGCGAGACTCTGTCTCAAAAAAAAAAAAAACAAAAAAAAAGTATGCATAGATGAGTGCTTACCATACGCTTCCATTTATGTGAAATTCAAAAACAGGCAAAACTAGTCTATGATGAACAAGGTCAAGATGGGACTATCTGGGAGGGCATGAGGGAGGCTGCTGGGGTGCTGAAATATTCTCTATCTTCATCTGGTGGCAGTTACACCAATGAATACACATACACAGTTCACTGTTTGGTTAGTATACCACAATTTAAAAACAAAGACTCTGGCCGGGCATGGTGGCTCACGCCTGTAATCCCAGCACTTTGGGAGGCAAGGCGGGTGGATCATAAGGTCAGGAGTTCAAGATCAGCCTAACCAATATGGTGAAACCCCGTCTCTACTAAAAATACAAAAAAAAAAAATTAGCTGGGCATGGTGGCGCACGCCTGTAATCCCAGCTACTCAGGAGGCTGAGGCGGGAGAATTACCTGAACCCAGAAGGCAGAGGTTGCAGTGAGCTGAGATTATGCCATTGCACTCCAGCCTGGGCGACAGAGCAAGACTCCATCTCAAAAAAAAAAGACTCCTAAAAAAAGAGAAAAGCTGCCCTGCTGCTGTGGTTGGCACTGAGTAAATGTTACCTGAAAGTCTTGAAGGCCTGGGCCCTGCACTCTCCAGTGGTCTCTTAGTTTGAGACATCCGATCATCCTCAGTCAATCATATTATCTCCCCCAGGTTTACCCTGCCCCAGTCTAGCATTGCCAGTTCCACAGGCTAACGGAGGGAGAAGGGCAGGGCACTGCAGCGCCAAGTCTTCCTTATATCCAGAACAACTGGGCATCCCAAGGCTGTGCAGACAGGAGCGCCTCCCCCAAGGCCTGTGCAGAGACACTACTTGCCTAGCCCTACTCCCTTCTCCCTCCCCAGGACTCACCAATCTGGTCATTGCCATTGCAGGAGGCAAAGTGTAGAGCTGTGCGGCCCTTGTCATCAGCTGCACAGGGATCCGCGCCATCTTCCAGCAGCTGCTGCACTGACACCACCAAGACGGAGGGAGGAAGGGGGAGAAAGCGGCGATGTTAGCTAAGCTGCAGACCCGAGCGATGGAGAGGGAGGCTCAGGGGTGCCTCTAGACAAGACGTTGACAATGCATAGGAAAGCAGCCCTTCCTAGATGCTGGTCCCATGGGAACAAGCAACTTGTTCTTCTGAGGGCCGTGGATTCTGGGTGCTCAAACTACACGCCTAGTGATAGAACATCGTAGGAGGGCCGGGCGCGGTGGCTCACGCCTGTAATCCCAGCACTTTGGGAGGCTGAGGCGGGCGGATCATGAGGTCAGGAGATCGAGACCATCCTGGCTAACACAGTGAAACCCCATCTCTACTAAAAATACAAAAAATTAGCTGGGCGAGGTGGCGGGCGCCTGTAGTCCCAGCTACTCGGGAGGCTGAGGCAGGAGAATGGCGTGAACCCCGGGGGGCAGAGCCTGCAGTGAGCCGAGATCGCGCCACTGCACTCCAGCCTGGGCGACAGCGAGACTCTGTCTAAAAAAAAAAAAAAAAAAAAAAAAAAAAAAAAAAAAAAAAAAAAAAGAACATCGTAGGAGGTTCTAGGCCCTCAGGGTCAGAAATTTTAGGGTCACAGGAATTCCTAGCATAGACAGTGGTCCCCCTCCCTTGACCTCAGCTTGGATACACATCCGTTCTGGCTGGAAACAGCTGCCCAAGCTATTGGCCTATGCTTTGCTCCCAGCAGGCAGCAATCCCCCGAGGATGCTGAGGGAAGACTGTACTGATACAGGTAGTATTCATGAGTGAATCTTATGGAGATAACTTTGAGTAAAAGTATCCACAGGCTGGGCGCGATGGCTTACACCTGTAATCCCAGCACTTTGGGAGGCCGAGGCAGGTGGATCACCTGAGGTCAGGAGTTCAAGACCAGCTTGGCCAACATGGTGAAACTCTGTCCCTACTGAAAAAAATCCAAAAATTAGCCGGAAAATGATGGCAGGCACCTGTAATCCCAGCTACTTGGGTAGCTGAGGCAAGAGAATCGCTTGAACCTAGGAGGCGGAGATTGCAGTGAGCCGAGAATGCACCACTGCACTCTAGCCTAGGTGACAGAGTAAGACTCTGTCTCAAAAAAAAAAAAAAAAAGCAAATCATCAGAAATCCTGTAGCTGAGGAAGTCAATGGATGAAATAAAACATATAATAGCTTCAACAGCAGACTTGAACAAGCAGAAAAATGAACCTCTGAGCTTAAAGATAGGTCATTTGAAATTATATAGAGGAAAAAAGGATGAGAAAGGAGTACACTGCCAACAGCATGGGGCGGTGGAAAGACTGACTTGGGAGCACAAAGGCCTAGATTTGGGTCCCAGTTCACGAGCAAATGGGAATATCTGCCCTGCTAATTTCCAGAGCTGCTGTGATGAAAATAATGGATATGAAATTCCTTCTTTGGAAAGTAGGGAGGCACTATAAATGTGAGGCATTATGTACTAATGTACATGTCCAGCTAAAATGGAGAAAATTGCTGCCAAATGCCATTTTAGAGCAGACATTTTAGTCTCTTTCCCCCAGCAAACCTCTCAAGGACTTGAGACTTTCAGATGAAGTCCTGACAGCTTCCTCTCCAGGAATCCAGCTGTCTCCTCAAGCTGAGTCAGCCCCTCCCACTTCCATAGCCACTTAGTGCCCTGTTCATCCTGTTCCTCTAGTATTAACAGCTTGTGCTATTTTAGGGTAATCGTTATCACACACTGAGCACCAGCCAGGCGTTATGTACCTGAATGCTAAACCCCTCAATGACCCAGCAAAGTGTCAAGTCCATTTTACAGACCAGGATATCTAGGGCCAAAGAAATTACAAAGGACGTAAGCTACATTAACCCAGATAACAGGAGGCAAAGCTGGAATATAAACCCATGTTTTTCTGGCTCCAAAATTTACACCTCTTCAACTAAACACAAAACTTTACTTTTTTTTTTTTTTTTAATAGTATCACATTACATCCTTCCTCTCCAACTATACTGTACTTTTTTGTTTTGAGGTGGAGTCTCACTTTGTTGCCCAGGCTGGAGTGCAGTGACATGATTTCGACTCACTGCAACCTGCACCTCCCAGGTTCAAGTGATTCTCCTGCCTCAGCCTCCCAAGTAGCTGTGAATACAGGCACATGCCACCATGCCCAGCTGATTTTTGTTTTTAGTAAAGATGGGGTTTCACCACGTTGGCCAGGCTGGTCTGGACCTCCTGACCTCAAGAGATCCGCCCGCCTCAGCCTCCCAAAGTGCTGGGATTACAGGCATGAGTCACCGTGCCCAGCTATACTGTAGATTTCTTGTTTTATCTTTATAACCTTCATGTCAAACATAGTGTCATACAAGTAATACCTGTTTCACTAATGATGCAGACTGGCTGAATAAATGAATAAAAATGGCAAGAAAAAGTTGATGAGAGTCTGGGCACGGTGGCTCATGCTTGTAATCCCAGCACTTTGGGAGGCTGAGACAGGTGGGTCACCCGAGGTCAGGAGTTCGAGACCAGCCTGGGCAACATGGTGAAACTCCATTTCTAATCAAAGTACAAACATTAGCCAGGTGTGGTGGGTGAGTGCCTGTAATCCCAGCTACTGGGGAGACTGAGGCAGGAGAATCGCTTGAGCCAGGGAGGCACAGGCTGCAGTGAGCCAAGATCGCACCACTGCACTCTATGCTGGATGACAGAGCCAGACCCCGTCTCAAAACAAAACAAAAAACTGTGGGGCTGGGCACGGTGGTTCATGCTTGTAATCCCAGCACTTTGGGAGGCTGAGGCGGGCAGATCACCTGAGGTTGGGAGTTCAAGACCAGCCTGACCAACATGGAGAAACCCCTTCTCTACCAAAAATACAAAATTAGCCGGGTGTGGTGGTGTATGCCTGTAATCCCAGCTACTTGGGAGGCTGAGGCAGGAGAATCGCTTGAACCTGGGAGACGGAGGTTGCAGTGAGCCAAGATCACCCCATTGTACTCCAGCCTGGGCAATAAGAGCAAAACTCCATCTCAAAAAACAAATAAATATTTTTTATAGTCTTTGTAACCTTTTTTTTGGTAAAGATGAGGTCTCACTATGTTGCCCAGGCTGGTCTTGAACTCCTGGGCTCAAGTGATTCACCCACCTTGGCCTCCCAAAGTGCTGGGATTACCCATTTTTTTGTTGAGAAAATGTTTATGATACACAAAAAATTATGCAGGCTACAACATGTGTATATAGCAGTTTGCAAGCCAGCCCATAAAGAAAATTCCAGTGTATAGGAAAAAAGCCTTGAAGGATATTCATCAAAATATTAACAGATTAGTTCCTTTGTGGACATGGATGTTTTTCTTATATATTTCTCTAATTTCCACAACATTTTAAAAAAATTTTTTTATTTTATTTATTTATTTATTTTGAGACAGAGTTTCGCTCTGTCGCCCAGGCTAGAGTGCAGTGGCGTGATCTCCGCTCACTGCAACCTCTGCCTCCCGGGTTCAAGCAATTCTCCTGCCTCAGCCTCCCGAGTAGCTGGGACTACAGGCGCCTACCACGACACCCAGCTAATTTTTTGTATTTTCAGTAGAGACGGGGTTTCACAGTGTTAGCCAGGATGATCTCGATCTCCTAACCTCGTGATCCGCCCGGCTCGTCCTCCCAAAGTGCTGGGATTACAGGCCTGAGCCACCACGCCTGGCCAACATTTACTTTTTGTAGAGACGAGGTCTCTCTATGTTGTCCAGGCTGGTCTCGAACTCCTGAGCTCAAGTGATCCTCCTGCCTTAGCCTCCCAAAGTGCTGGGATTACAGGCATGAACCACCTCACCTGGCCGTGGCAGCTAAGTTGAGTATTCACTCCCATTAACCAGAAGTTCCAAAGTTAGTGCCTACTCTTGCAGAAGACTGTGCTGGCTGCCAGGGATACAAAAGTATACGTGGTCTCCACCATCAAGGAGTCCACAGCGTGGTAAATGCTATGATATCAGGAAGTTCGAAGTGACACGGGAGCATGGGGAGAGTGAGTGTCTAAGCCAGACTTACCTTCAGCAAGACGACTGCACAGTCAGACAATAAATACAGTGAGCCTGCTCCAAGGGGGTGAGCTTGCAGACTGCCTTCCCACATATTGATTACCTGGCCTTTTCCTTCCCCAACCAGCCCATGGGACCCTGTAGCTGGACCCACTGTGCACACTCACCTGTTTCCACATCATTGGCATTGGCTGAGTCCCTCAGTCTCTTCAGAGCTGTAAAGAGAGTAACAGATGCCAGTTTAAAAAAACAGCCATGACTGGGCACGGTGGCTCATGCCTATAATCCCAGCACTCTGGGAGGCCAAGGCAGGCAGATCACGAGGTCAGGAAATCAAGACCATCCTGGCTAACATGGTGAAACCCCGTCTCTACTAAAAATACAAAAAAATTAGCCGGGCGTGGTGGCGGGCGCCTGTAGTCCCAGCTACTTGGCAGGCTGAGGCGGGAGAATGGTGTGAACCTGGGAGGCGGAGCTTGCAGTGAGCTGAGATCGCGCCACTGCACTCCAGCCTGGGTGACAGAGTCATGCTCTGTCACAAAAAAAAAAAAAAAAAACACACAGCCATTGGCTGGGCATGATGGCTCACGTCTGTAATCCCAGCACTTTGGGAGGCCGAGGCAGGCGGATCACTTGAGGCCAGGAGTTCAAAACCAGCCTGGACAACATGATGAAACCCCGTCTCTACTTTTTTTATTTTATTTTATTTTATTTTGTTTATTTATTTATTATTTATTTATTTATTTTTTTGAGACAGAGTCTTGCTCTGTCACCCAGGCTGGAGTGCAGTGGCGCGATCTCGGCTCACTGCAAGCTCCGCCTCCCGGGTTCACGCCATTCTCCTGCCTCAGCCTCTCCAAGTAGCTGGGATTACAGGCGCCTGCCACCACGCCTGGCTAATTTTTTGTATTTTTAGTAGAGACGGGGTTTCACCGTGGTCTCGATCTCCTGACCTCGGGATCCGCCCGCCTCAGCCTCCCAAAGTGCTGGGATTACAAGCGTGAGTCACCGCGCCCGGCCTAAAACCCCGTCTCTACTAAAAATACAAAAAAATTAGCCAGGTGTGGTGGCGCATGCCTGTAATCCCAGCTACTCTGGAGGCTGAGGTAGGAGAATCACTTGAACCCAGGACATGGAGGTTGCAGTAAGCCAAAATCACGCCACTGCACTCCAGCCTGGGTGACAGAGTGAAACACTGTCTCAGAAAAAAACAAAAAACAAAAACCAACAACAACAAAAAACCAGCCATCTAGCTGGGTGTGGTGGCGTGCACCTGTAATACCAGCTACTTAGGAGGCCGAGGTAGGAGAATGGGTTGAAGCCGGAAGGCGGAGGCTACAGTGAGCTGAGATCACACCACTGCATTCCAGCCTGGGCAACAAAGCGAGACTGTCTCAGGGAAAAAAAAAAAAAAAAAAGCCATGATGGCCGGGTGCAGTGGCTCATGCCTATAGTCCCAGTACTTTGGGAGGCCAAGGCAGGTGGATCACTTGAGGCCAGGAGTTCAAGACCAGCCCGGCCAACATGCTGAAACCCCATCTCCACTAAAAATACAAAACTAGCCATACGTGGTGACTTATGCCTGTAATCCCAGAACGTTGGAAAGCTGAGGTGGGCAGATTGCCTGTGCTCTGGAGTTTGAAACCACCCTGGGCAACATGGTGAAACCTTGTCTATAGTAAAATACAAAAAATTAGCTGGGCATGGGGGTGCACGCCTACAATCCCAGCTACTTAGGAGGCTCAGGCAGGAGAATCACTTAAGCCCAGGAGGCAGAGGTTGCAGTGAGCCAAGATTGTGCCACTGTACTCCAGCTCGGACAACAGAGTGAGACTCTGTCACAAAAAACAAACAAACAAACAAAAAACAAAACAAAACAAAAAACATAGGCCAGGGACAGTGGCTCACACCTGTAATCCCAACACTTTGAGAGGCCAAGGAGGGTGGATCACGAGGTCAGGAGTTTGAGACCAGCCTGGCCAATAAGGTGAAATCCCTTCTCTACTAAAAATACAAAAATTAGCCAGGCAGTGGTGCATGCCTGTTATCCCAACTACTCAGGGCAGGAGAATCACTTGAACCTGAGAGCCAGAGGTTGCAGTGAGCCAAGATCGCACCACTGCACTCCAGCCTGGGTGATAGAGCAAGACTCCTTCTCAAAATAAATAAATAAATAAATAAATAAATAAATAAATAAATAAAATAAAAACACAAAAATTAGCTGGGTGTGGTGGTGCATGCCTGTAATCCCAGGTACTTGGGAGGCTGAGACACGAGAATCACTTGAGCTCAAAATCACACCATGGCACTCCAGCCTGGGTGGCAGAGCAACACTCCATCTCAAAAAAAAAAAAAAATTTCTCAATCTTAGGTTAAGTTCTAACTTAAATCAATCTAACATGGTAAAACCCCATCCCTACTAAAAATACAAAAACTAGCTGGGTGTGGTGGTGCGGGCCTGTAGTCCCAGCTACTTGGGAGGCTGAGGCAGTGAGCTGAGATTGCACCACTTGCACTGCAGCCTGCGTGGTAAAGCGAGACTCTGTCTCAAAAAAAGAAAAGAAAAGAAAGACAGTGCCCTGGGAACTTGAAATGAGGCGGAGCTAGTACAAAGGCCACATGCTCCTGCAAATCCTCCAAGACTTTTGGAGCCAGATTTCCTCTCTATCACTTATAGTCACAGGGTGACCTTGAGCAAGCTAGTTAACCCAGCTGGGCCTCAGGTCTGTCATCTGCAAAACAAGGCTGAGTTGTTCTGCCACCCCCGAGTTATTGCAAATGATTTACATAGAAGCTCTTTGTGAGCTGGTTACACAGATAATCTTATATTCTCCTTCAAAGCAGGTTGTTCCCAAATGATTTGCCTAAATTTGGTATTTCCTAAGCACAAAGATTTTCCCCCTCCAATGGCTAATGGAAAGCAATGTCTTTGTCATCGGAGATATGGTCAAAAATTGCAGTTCAGATACATGACAATTCCTTGCTTTCATACAGCACTTTATGGTCAATGCAACACTTCCAAATTCTTATTTAATCTTTGCGACATCATTAAAATATGCCTAAAGTCATAGCCAGTCCTGGAAGAAACCCCAAAAGTCCCCATTCTTAATCTCTCAGTGCCTGGGTTTCCATGTCACCCATGTATTATAGAAGACAGTATGGTAGATATACCAGAGAAGTTTGAGTCGGACTGACCCGGATTCTAATACCAGCAACAGCCACTTGCTATGTGACCTGGAATAAGACAATTTCTCTGAGCCTCAGTTTCCTCTTCAGTAAAGTGGGAACAATTTCTATACCTCAAAGAGTTCTTGTGAGGACAAATGATCATGTATCAGCAGTGTTTGGGGCACAACAAAGGCAGCATAACAGCTAAACATCCATTACCTTACTTAACTCATCCCATTTTACAGATGAGAAAACTAAGGCTGAGGCCGGGCCAGTGGCTCATGCCTGTTATGCCAGTACTTTGAGAGGCCGAGGCAGGTGGATCACCTGAGATCAGAGGTTCGAGACCAGTCTGGCCAACATGGCGAAACCCCATCTCTACTAAAATTACGAAAATTAGCCGGGCTTGGTAGTGGGCGCCTGTAACCCCAGCTACTCCGGAGGCTGAGGCAGAAGAATCACTTGAACCCGGGGGGCGGAGGTTGCAGTGAACCAAGATCGCGCCACTGCACTCCAGCCTGGGCAATAGAGCGAGACTCCGTCTCCAAAAAGATAATAAATAAATAAAATAAAAATAAAAAATAGTAAAAAGAAAACTAAGGTTGAAAGGGTCTATCATTTGCCCTAAGGTCTAACTGTGGTAAAGGAGTCCAAGTCCGTGCATTTAAACAAGCTGGTATGACTTGGCTGCAGGCTCTGGCCTCCCCTCTCCATGATAATAAAAGTGTTCCCCAGTACCTCATTTTATTATTCACCAATAAGCGTTCCGAGTCATGGGAAGTTTCCATTCAGAAATTACCCAGTGAGAGAAGACTGGGGTGACTGGCTCAGAGCAGGAAGACTTTCTTAAAAAACCATCATCACCATCGTTACTGAAAGGAGACTCATGGGTCAGTGTGGCCCTCAGCGCGGACGTCGGGGGACCGCGGCTGAGGGTCGGGGGCGACCAAAGCGCGGCCGGCTGTCCTCCGAGGCCCCGCCCCTCGCCCGGGCTGCCCCGCCCCAGACCCCCGCGCCGCTCGCGCAGCTCACCGTGCACCTCCTTGCCCGTGGGCCCAAGCCGCCGGTGGGGCCTGGCGGCGCGCCTCAGCCGGCCGGCGGGTATCTTGCAGCGCAGTTCGTCGCGCGGCTCCGCATCCTGCTGCCACAGGACGTGCAGGTAGCGCAGCGGCGACTGGGCCCCACCGGACGCCCGGCCCGAGAGGCCCGCGCCGCCGCCCAGCGCAGACCCGAAGTCGGCGAAGGAGAAGAGGCCCTCAGCGCCAGTCAGCGGCTCCGGCGCCACCGCGCACTCGCCCTCCGAGCTCGAGTGACCGGAGCGCGGCTGGTCGTCCGCGTCCCCGGCGGCGGCTGCCATGGCAACGGCTCCGCACGGGCCTCGCCGCCTGAGCCTCGTTCCCGACCGACCAACGGACCTACTTCCCTCCGCCCTGAGTCGCGCTGTCAGCGAGCTGGCGGGCGGGTCGGGCCTGCAACCACGGCAACCGAGCGGGGGCGGGCTCAGGCCGAGCCGGAGCGGCGAACCAATGACGACCCTTCCCCTTAAACCCGTCCCAAAACCAATCGGAAAGGGAGGGCACAGTACAAGCAGGATAATTGGACAGGGTTTCCGGCAACGTGACTGACAGACATAGTAACCAATCACAAACTTGAAGTGACCTTGGCTTTCGCTGTACGTTGCTACCGGAGCCAATAAAACAGCATTTCAGACGCTTTTTTTTTTTTTTTTTTTTTTTTTTTTTTTTTTTTTTTTTTTTTTTTTTTTTTTTTTTTTTTTAAGCGACGGAGTCTCGCTCTGCCGCCAGGCTCGCGATCTTGGCTCACTGCAACCTCTGCCTCCCGGGTTCAAGCAATTCTCCTGCCTCAGTCTCCCGAGTAGCTGGGACCACAGGCGCGCGCCACCACGCCCAACTAATTTTTGTATTTTTAGTAGAGACGGGGTTTCACCATGTTAGCCAAGATGGTCTCGATCTCTTGATCTCGAGATTTGCCCGCCTCGGCCTCCCAAAGTGCTGGGATTACAGGCGTGAGCCACCGCGCCCGGCCTTTTTTTTTCTTGTTCCTCTCCATTTCCCGGTCTAATGAGAAAACAAGCAGATACCTTAGCAAATCAGATTAAGATGATTTGCAGGCACTCAGAAAGGAAAATGAAGAAGCCACGCTATCCATGTAGATAGATATAGATGTTATAAATCAATGAACGCAAAAAAAAAAAAATGAACTTCCCACAAATGCGTAAGGTACGTGGGAAAGGGAAAATGTGTTGAAATTTGGAGATATCACTACAAACTGTGAGTAATAGTGTATAAATGCAATGGATTTCCTTTAGTCAGAGTTCTCTAGGTAACCCTGACTTAGATCACTGATCTACAAATATTTGTAATACAAAGTGATTACATTAGAGCAATAGTTTAGTTCAACAGCCAGTCACTGAGCCAGGTAACTGCCAGGTCCTGGACACAGGATCAGACTTGGTGCCCCTGAGATGCTCACAATCCAATGGGAGAAGACCAGGAAACAAGTGTTCCTCAAGCAACATCTCATGGGTGCACCTTTTCGTAAAACTTCTCACAATCCCGTACCCCACAAACACTTCTATAAAGCAGACAAGAAGGACCATCCCTATTTTATAGATGAGGAGTTGAAAAGCAGAGGGAAGAGACTCATTCACAGTTGCCCAGCTCTCACCGGACCAGGTCTTGTGTCCTGGCAAAAGTTCTTCCCATATATAAACCCTCCCACTCAACCCAGTTAAAATGTAATCTTTCGGCACAGTGGGTCACGCCTGTAATCCCAGCACTTTGGGAGGCCAAGATGGGCAGATCACAAGTCAGGAGTTCAAGACAAGCCTGGCCAACATGATGAAACGTCGTTTCTACTAAAAATACAAAAATTAGCTGGGTGTGGTGGCGCACGCCTGTAATTCCAGCTATTCAGGAGACTGAGGCAGGAGAGTCGCTTTAACCTGGGAGGCAGAGGTTGCAGTGAGCTGAGATCGCACCATGGCACTCCAGCCTGGGTGACAGAGCGAGACTCCATCTCAAAAAAAAACAAAAACAAAAACAAAAAAGGCCGGGCGCAGTGGCTCACGCCTGTAATCCCAGCACTTTGGGAGGCCGAGGCAGGTGGATCACGAGGTCAGGAGATCGCGACCATCCTGGCTAACACGGTGAAACCCCGTCTCTACTAAAAATACAAAAAAATTAGCCTGGCATGGCG
>NW_026652294.1:14827451-14849591 GCF_009828535.3 Hylobates moloch | reverse complement strand
CCTGACCTCGTGATCCGCCCGCCTCGGCCTCCCAAAGTGCTGGGATTACAGGCTTGAGCCACCGCGCCCGGCCAAAAGTAATCTTTCTCTTACAATTGGAAAAGCACTTCCAGAATTTCCAGTGTTTGCAGGTTGCCATTGTGAGGTTTATCATTGTACTATATGGAGAAAAATGCTATGTTTATTTGTACTCTCCTCGTCTGCCCCATAATGGATACAGTGCTGAGATAGGATCTCTCACTGTCACTCAGGCTGGAGTGCAGTGGTGTGATCACAGCTCACTGCACTCGAGCTTTCCTCCCACCTCAGCCTCCTGAGTAGCTGGGACCACAGACGTGTACCACCATGCCTGGCTAGCTATTTTTTTGATTTTTCATAGACATGGTCTCACTTTGTTGTTCAGGCTGGTCTTGAACTCCTCACCGCAAGGGATCCTCCTGCCTCCACATCCCAAAATGCTGAGATTACAGGTGTGAGCCACAGTGCCTGGGCCCCAGTTTTTTTTTAAGATGGGGTCTCACTATATTGCCCAGGCTGATCTTGAACTCTTGAGCTCAAGTGATCCTCCCACCTTGGTCTCCCAAAGTGCTGGCATGAGCCACCACATCCAGCCCAATGAAAATCTTCTGACTTCACAACTCCTTCTCAAATGTCATGAACATTTTGAGAATTGTCAAATTGGAGCAACCTGTATCAAATTCCTGTCATATATGGACTATAAGATTTCAGGTAATTTCTTTTCTTTTTTTTTTTGAGGCAGTTTTGCTCGTTGCCCAGGGTGGAGTGCAGTGGTGCGATCTTGGCTCACCACAACTTCCGCCTCCTGGGTTCAAGTGATTCTCCCGCCTCAGCCTCCCGAGTAGCTGGGACTACAGGCATGTGCCACCATACCCAGCTAATTTTGTCTTTTTAGTAGAGACGGGGTTTCACTATGTTGGTCAGGCTGGTCTTGAACTCCTGACCTCAGGTGATCCATCTGCCTTGGCCTCCCAAAGTGCTGGGATTACAGCTGTGAGCCACTGTGCCAGGCCTTGGAGAAGGGTTATTATCATTTAAACTAGAAACTAAATGTCTCCCAAAGTTAGCTTGGTTCGAGCCAGGAATGATTAAGGGCAGTCTGAAGATTAAATGGAAGATGAGGGTTGGTTAGATCAGATCTCTTTCACTGTCATTATTTTCTCACTGTTACAATTTTTGCAAAGGTGGTTTCAGCAATAAAAATATTTCATAAATTTTACAAAAGCAAAGGACCATGAGGACATTGTTGGGGACCCTTCCTGAACCAAGGAAGAGACTGGGACTCTTCCTTGGTTCAGGGAGGGTCCTGAACCAAATAGAGGGTCTGTAAAGCTTAAGCTCCATTGTTTCCAAATTTGTGTCACCTCTGGTGACAGCTCAAGGAAGAAACACAAAACAAGAACGCAGCATAGGGAGTTGGGGCTGGGCATTGCAATTCTCAGTAGGATGTTGAGTGGATGGCATCAGAGCAGACACCTGTAGGTGCCATGCAGATATCGATGGGGAAGGGAATGGGAGTGGGGGTGCCACTGCATTCGATTCTAGACTTGGATAACAGTGAGTGCAAAATCCCAGAGGTGGAGTGTGCCTCAGTAGGAAAAGCGAGGAGGGCGGTGTGACAAAGGCACCCAGAGAGTCCTGGTCACACAGCAAATCAGTGGCGGAGTAGGGACTGGAACTCGGATTTCCACTAGGTGTTGTGTATGGGCAGATGGCTAAACTAAAGCCCCTCCTTGACTCATACACCGGTTTTTATTGGTTTGTTTTATAACCCCATCTCTACCTTGAGGGTTTCCTCTGGCCTCGAACCCGGTGTACTCAAGAGCTGCCCGTGTCCCAGGCTTCGCGACACAGCTGGCCTCATCTTTGCCTGCTCCAACTTTAACGTCCAAAGTTGGGTGGCTCCTCTTCTTCATGCCCTCTTACTGCATGGGACCAAATCTCAATTTTTTTTTTTTTTTTTTAGACGGAGTCTTGCTCTGTTGCCCAGGCTGGAGTGCAGTGGCGCGATCTCGGCTCACTACAGCCTCTGCCTCTCGGGTTCCACCGATTCTCCTGCTTCAGCCTCCTGGGTAGCTGGGATTACAGGCGGACCCTACCACTCCCGGCTAATTTTTGTATTTTTAGTAGAGACGGGGTTTCGCCATTTTGGCCAGGCTGGTCTCGAACTCCTGACCTCAGGTGATCCACCCGCCTCGGCCTCCTAAAGTGTAGGGATCACAGGCGTGAGCCATCGCGCCTGGCCAAATCCCAACTTTTATCCCCAGTAAGTTTAGTCTTTTGAAGTTCGAACGTTTGAATAATTTACTCGCTTTAGGCAAACCGCCTACAACTAAATCCATCAGGCCCCCGTATCCGAATCTCTCTTCACGCGAGAAGCCGGCCATCTTTTATGTAGCATTCTTTTTTTTTTTTTGAGACGGAGTCTCGCTCTGTCGCCCAGGCTGGAGTGCAGTGGCGCAATCTCGGCTCACTGCAAGCTCCGCCTCCCGGGTTCACGCCATTCTCCTGCCTCAGCCTCTCCGAGTAGCTGGGACTACAGGTGCCCGCCACCACGCCCGGCTAATTTTTTTGTATTTTTAGTAGAGACGGGGTTTCACCGTGGTCTCGATCTCCTGACCTCGTGATCCGCCCGCCTCGGCCTCCCAAAGTGCTGGGATTACAAGCGTGAGCCACCGCGCCCGGCTTATGTAGCACTTTCTGTTTCCTCTAACTTTGTCCCTCCTTTACGCCAAATACGTGTCCTTATATCTGAATCTGCACCACTATTATAGATTCATCTTCTTTGAGAAGCCCCTATTTGGAGAGAGGAAAATTCAGGCTACTTATAACCCTCTTATTTATTTTTTTTAGACGGAGTTTTCGCTCTTGTTGCCCAGGCTAGAGTGCAATGGCGCGATCTCGGCTCACCGCAACCTCCGCCTCCCGGGTTGAAGCGACTCTCCTGCCTCAGCCTCCTGAGTAGCTGGGATTACAGGCATGTGCCACCACGCCCAGCTGATTTTGTATTTTTAGTAGAGACGGGGTTTCTTCATATTGGTCAGGCTGGTGTCAAACCCCCGGCCTCAGCCTCAGGTGAGCCGCCCGCCTCGGCCTCCCAAAGTGGTGGGGTTACAAGCGTGAGCCATCGAACACGGCTCCTCCTCTTTCTGGATATGGCTATCTCAGACGGCCAGAGGCCTCGGAAAGGCTTCCGGTTTCCCAGCAGGCCAGAGTGGGGCTGAACTTCCGGCCTCAGGACGCAGGCGCGGGCCGCACATTTGGCTCTTTCCGGCGGTGCTCGCAAGCCAGGTAGCCATGTCTTATCCCGCTGATGATTATGAGTCTGAGGTAAGGTGGGGCCGTAAGGGCGCGGTGGGCTCCACGACGGGGTGATCTGTGGGACCTCTGGATGTGGGTCCTGGCGCGAGGCAGCTTCTGGGTCGCGGCTGGCTCCGGCCGACCTCCCGCCCGGCCCTCAGGCTGCTCCCACAGTTCCCGGCCCCTAGACAACCCTGGCTCTGCCCGCCCACTTCGCGTGTTCGATTCGCTTGTCCTTCCCCTTTCTAAGACCGGGGACCAAAGCTTGTTAGACGTTTCTGTGTTTCTGCACCTGAATTTTTTTGGTCTGGGCTCCGTCTGGTCAAATCTCGCTGATTCCCACAGCCTCTTGTCCTTTGCTCCACCTCATTGCACCCGTAATGTTGTATTGTCATTGTCTGTTTACTGTCCCTTTTCTCTAAGGTGTGTGAGTTCCTCAAAGGCAGGCACAGTGTCTTATTCGCCTCTGTATCCTTAGCTCTCTGCTTGGCATCTAGACTCTAGGATGAGCGTTTTTAATTCCTGACTGTGTCTCTTTCCTTCTAGGCGGCTTATGACCCCTACGCTTATCCCAGCGACTATGATATGCACACAGGTGAGACCACAGGTTAGGCTGGCTGAGGACTCGTAGGGATCAGTTCCTTTTGGAATGTCTTAGAACCAGCTCTTACAGGCACCTGTTAAAAATTGCTCTTTGATGGTCCAGGTTGGGAGTCAGTCATTAGCTGCCAGTGCGAGGGGTTGTATAAAGCTTAATAAACCAGGCTTTTTATCATAGTCCACCTCAGTCTTGGAAGAGAAGGATTACTTACCTGGCTATGGTTTTCTTGTGTAAACTATTAGCCAAATAAGAAAAGCTTTTTTTTTTTTTTTTGAGATGGAGTCTCCCTCTGTCCCCCAGGCTGGAGTGCAGTGGCGCGATCTCGGCTCACTGCAACCTCTGCGTCCCAGGTTCAAGCAGTTCTCTTGTCTCAACCTCCAGAGTAGCTGGGATTACAGGTGCCCACCACCATTCCCGGCTAATTTTTTAATTTTTTTTCTAGAGACGAGGTTTCGCCATGTTGTCCAGGCTGGTCTCGAACTCCTGACCTCAGGTGATCCACCCACTCCAGCCTCCCAAAGTGCTGGGATTACAGGCGTGAGCCACCGCGCCTGGCCTAAAGAAGAAAATCTTGATGTGAAAAATTTAAGTAATTCAAACTAAGCCCGAATGAAATCTTTTTGGGAGGTGTCTGAGGTTTCCTGAAACGTTATAGTGACTTGACTTAGTAGTCAGTGTTATCCATTGTTCTAAGTACTTTGTGTGAAATATTTTGTTTAATCTTTACAAAGATAAAGATTTATGTTAATGACTGTATGTTAATGACTCCTAAAGAATAGAAAATATAGCAGAGAGGTTTATTAGTAGTAACTTGCCACAGGTCATAGATTTAGAAGGTGACAGTTATTCATTCAAGAAATATTAAGTACCTGTTGCCACTTACTTTCCAACAGTCTTGCCTCTCTCCCCTCCAACGCACACTTTTCTAGGCCCTGAGGGTATGTGTGAGTACAAGACAGACAAGATTCCTGACTTCCTAGACTTGGGAGAAGGGTGCAAAACAGATAATAAGTGAAAAATAACTTTAAGTTATAGTAATATTTTTGAAGAAACAGGGACAACGAAATTGGGAGTGACTTGAGATGTTTGTATCTCTGAGTATTCAAAAGGGAATTTTACGCAGACCTGAGTTTAGTTTCTGGGGTGGTCTTGCCATTTCGTTCTATCATATGTGTGGGTTTGAGCGCACTCTGTATTTGTTATATTCAACCTCCAGGAGATCCAAAGCAGGACCTTGCTTATGAACGTCAGTATGAACAGCAAACCTATCAGGTGATCCCTGAGGTGATCAAAAACTTCATCCAGTATTTCCACAAAACTGTCTCAGATTTGATTGACCAGAAAGTGTATGAGCTACAGGCCAGTCGTGTCTCCAGTGATGTCATTGACCAGAAGGTGTATGAGATCCAGGACATCTATGAGAACAGGTATGGGCTACTGGCTGAAAGGGCCTCTTTCTGGGGGGGACTGGCCTGGTAATACAGTTCCTACAAATGAGGTGAGCACTCTGTAAACAGTACTTTCAGGGGGGTGGGGGGATCTTTGTGAGTCCTTCTATCTAGGGACATTTTATTTTGTTAGACTTTATGTATTTGTTTATTTTTTGAATTGGAGTGTCACTCTGTCGCCCAGCCTGGAGTGCAGTGGCAAGATCACAGCTCACTGCAACTTCTGCCTCCTGGGTTCAAGTGATTCTCCAGCCTCAGCTTCCCGAGTAGCTGGGACTACAGGCATGTGCCACCACGCCTAGCTAATTTTTTTGTATTTTTAGTAGAGAGAATTTCACCACGTTGGCCAGGCTGGTGTTGAACCCCTGACCTCAAGTGATCCACCCACCTTAGCCTCCCAAAGCACTGGGATTATAGGTGTAAGCCACCGTGCCTGGCCTAATTTTTGTATTTTTAGTAGAGACGGGGTTTCATCATGTTGGCCAGGCTGGTCTTGAACTTCTGACCTCAAGTGATGTACCCCCGTTGGCCTCCCAGAGTGCTAGGATTACAAGCGTGAGCCACCATACCCGGCCTGTTGGACTTTAATATATCCTCAGAAATTTGTACAAAGCCTTAACTAATATCACTATTAACAATTATAATAATAGTGATTAGCATTTGTTTTTGTTACCAGGATAGATCCGTCAATGTTCAGTGTGTTATTTGTGTTTTTACTCATTTACCCTTCACAGTAACCCCATGAAGTAGCAGTTTTTCTCATTTTACAGATGAGGAAACAGCACAGAAATAAGTCATGTAGCTAGTTTAATGGATGTGCTGAGATTTGAACCTGCAGTGTCTGGCACCAAAGCCTAATTTCTAAACTGTGCTGTGCAGCCCTTCAGTGCATATCAGAGCAAGCTGAACTCCGCAGGTTTTGAGGGGCTGCCATTGTGTAATGAGCATTAGAGATAAGATAGGTCAGTCAAAGCTGGGATAGTCAGGAGTGACTTCACCAAGGACATAGAATTTAAGCAAGTCAGAAGGATGGGGGAGAGAAAACAAGTAGCCAAAGGCCTGTTGATCAATGAATAGGATCTCTGACATGTGTTTTCTTTTTTTGTTGTTTTGAAAGAGCTGATTGTAGTTGAAAAGCAGAGGAAACCTCAGACACTGCATGGTTTTAGGCTTCACCCCTGCCACTCGTGAGCCTAAGTTCTACTTGGTGTGGACTCCAAGGTCCTTCCCACCCCTGCAAGCCACCCATTAGGTTGAGCTGAGAGATCAGCCAGGGGGAACAGAGTCACTTATGACCAAGAAGAATTGTTATGGGGGTTAGTTAGTAAGCAGGAGAGAGAAAGGGAGAAAACCTTGTTCAGAGGTTGAACACCTCCAGCCGAAGAAGGTGCAGCATCAAGGTCTCTCACCACTAGCAAATGGATCCAAGTCATGCGGCACCAAAAGAGGTTAGCAGCCAAAGGCGTTCAAGTGACACAACACCAAAACATGCTACCAATGATGAATCCGTATCTGTACGGGTCTCCAGCAGCCTCAGTTCTTGCCTCCTCAAAAGAAAGAATTCTACTGAGGGGTAAAATGCTACTGATGATGAGTCCGTATCTGTACGGGTCTCCAGCAGCTTCAGTTCTTGCCTCCTCACAAGAAAGAATTCCACTGAGGGGCACAAGGCAAAAGAAGAGAGGGAGGTGAGTTTGAGAGCAGGAGTGAAAGTTTATTAAAAAGCTTTAGAACAGGAATGAAAGAAAGGAAAGGACAGTTGGAACAGGGCCAGGTGGGTGACCTGAAAGGCAAGTGTGCTGACCTGTGTTTTCTTGATTCCCCAGGTCTTTTCTTATTAGAAGCATATAAACAAGTGCCTACAAAAATTAGCTGGGGCATGGTGGCAGCATGCCTATAGTCCCAGCTAGTTGGGAGGCTGAGGTGGGAGGATCGCTTGAGCCTGGGAGGTTGAGGCTGCAGTGAGCTGCGCAACAGAGCGAGACCCTCTCTCAAAATTAAAAAATGGACCAGTGATGTTCAATAGAAATTTAGCTAGACATGAATGTAATTTAATTTTTCAGCCAAGAGAAGAGATTTATTTAAAATATTGTTTCTATATGTAATCAGTATTTAAAAATTAAGGGGATATTTGCGCTTTTTTTCTTTATACTTAAAGTTTCCTAAATCCAGTGTGTATCAGAAGTACTTGATTCATATTTAGATTTTATAGAGTTTATGACTGGAAAAGTAGATTCAAATACTAGAGTAATTCTGAATACACCTAAAAGTTTTCCAATAACTGAGTTAAGTGTTGGTTTTTAAACTTAAATGGCAACTAACTGAAATTTAAAGTAACTCTTTGCTTATATAGTAGCCACATGTAGCTAGTGGCTACCGCATTGGGCAGTGCTGGCAGATACAGATGATAGTTGACGCCAAGCATGTTGTAAGTCTTTCTCTAGGAGAATGTAGTGAGAAGAAATGCTGGTGCCTTAAGAAGTATGTTTCTTTAGGGATGGGTGGGCAGGCAAAGAAAGGATCTAGTAAAGGAGGCAGAAAGAAAAGTGAAAAGTAGATAGTAAATTGGCAAAGAAATGTCACAGGAACCAAAAGGTCTGCAGAAGAAACTGAGGAAGAGAGTATCACCAAACGTTTTAGTGAGGTCCAGATGAGAAAAAAGCCAGTTGAATTTGGTAACTTGGAGGGCCTTGGTAACCTTAGCAAGGTCAATGTCAATAGAGTGATGGAAGCAACAGCCAGAGAGCAGTGGGGTGAGAAAGGGGAATTGGTAAGTATCGGGGGCATAAAGGGTCACTGAGCAGCTCAACCCAACTCCACACTTCAATCTTTCTCAACACAAGAAAATATTGTTTTTGTATCAGTTAGGGACCCATCAAGCTTTCCAGGATAATCTCCTGCCTCTGTATCATTAACTATAGCCATATTTAACTGCTTGCTGTTTTCTGATATAAGAACTACTTTTTTGGCCAGCATTCTTTAACAAATAGCATTTCCATCTCCTGGAGCATATCCAAACGTCTCTAAACACAGAAGCAAATCAGTCTGCTGCAGTCCAAGGCCACAACAGACCTACAGCATCCAATTTAAACACTGCTGCCTATCCAATCCAAACACTGCTACTGGACAAACCTGCAGCAGGTTGTTTAATTTTCTTCTCCTGATCCCCTCAGCAGCTATTAATACTTTCCTCCAGGCCAGGCGCGGTAGCTCAAGCCTGTAATCCCAGCACTTTGGGAGGCCGAGGTGGGCAGATCATGAGGTCAGGAGATCGAGACCATCTTGGCTAACACGGTGAAACCCCGTCTCTACTAAAAATACAAAAAATTAGCCAGGCGTGTTGGCGGGTGCCTGTGGTCCTAGCTACTCGGGAGGCTGAGGCAGGAGAATGGCGTGAACCCGGGAGGCGGAGCTTGCAGTGAGCTGAGATCGCGCCACTGCACTCCAGCCTGGGGGACAGAGCAAGACTCCGTCTCAAAAAAATAAAAAAAAAATAAAAAAAATACTTTCCTCCAATCTCCTCAAGCCTCACCCCTCCTGCTTCTCTGGCTCTTTTAGTCCAACATATAAATATGCTCAAGTTCCCCTAAAAAACACCGAACAGGCCAGGCATGATGGCTCATGCCTGTAATCTCAACACTTTGGGAGGACAAGACAGGGGGATCGCTTGAACCCAGGAATTCAAGACAAGTCTGGAATATAGGAAGGCCCTGTCTCTACGGGATGGGGGTTGGGGAGAAACACAGAAACAGAACAGAAAAGAAACACTGAAACAGGCCAGGCGTGCTGGCTCACACCCATAATATCAACACTTCGGGAGGCTGAGGCAGGTGGATCACTTGAGGTTAGGAGTTCCAGACCAGCCTAACCAATGTGGTGAAACCCCGTCTCCACTAAAAATACAAAATTAGCCAGGCATGGTGGTGCACACCTATAATCCCAACTACTTGGGAGGCTGAGGCAGAAGAATCGCTTGGAGCCAGGAGGCGGAGGTTGCAATGAGCTGAGATCGCACCATTGCACTCTAGCCTGGGCAACAAGAGCGAAATCCCGTCTCAAAAAAAATAAATAAATAAAAAATAAAAAACAGAAAAACACAGAAACAAAACACAAAGCTGCTCAGTGACCCTTTATGTCCCCGATACTTACCAATTCCCCTTTCTCACCCCACTACTCTCTGGCTGTTGCTTCCATCATTCTATTGACATTGACCTTGCTAAGGTTACCAAGGCCCTCCAAGTTACCAAATTCAACTGGCTTTTTTCTCATCTGGACCTCACTAAAACATTTGGTGATACTCTCTTCCTCAGTTTCTTCTGCAGACTTTTTGGTTCCTGTGACATTTCTTTGCCAATTTACTATCTACTTTTCACTTTTCTTTCTGCCTCCTTTACTAGATCCTTTCTTTGCCTGCCCACCCATCCCTAAAGAAACATACTTCTTAAGGCACCAGCATTTTTTCTCACTATATTCTCCTAGAGAAGGACTTACAACATGCTTGGCGTCAACTATCATCTGTATCTGCCGGCACTGCCCAATGCAGTAGCCACTAGCTACTGTGGCTACTATATAAGCAAAGAGTTAAACTTTAAATTTCAGTTAGTTGTGGACTTGAAGGGCTTTGGCCTCAGCTCTGTTTATTTGACATCTTCCCCTTTCTAAGCCTGGGTCTTCATCTGTAAAATGTTAGGATTGGCATTCTCCAGTCCTTTTGGAATTTTAGAGTTTTTTTGTTTGATTTTTAGCTGGACCAAGCTGACTGAAAGATTCTTCAAGAATACTCCTTGGCCGGAGGCTGAAGCCATTGCTCCACAGGTTGGCAATGGTAGGTGTGAGCTCTTTATATCTTACGCACTGAGCGGAATCCAGTGGCTGAGTCATTAGACAGGAAGCTGAAGAGGGTCTGTGTCTGTCTTGCTCACCGTTTTGTTTCCCTGGTGCTTGGTATATAGTAGGTCCTTAGCAAAATAACTTGTTGAAGGCTGTATGATTTAAGAGGGGACAGAGATCTCTCATATATGATGAAATTTAGATCTTTGTACTGACTTGTTTCTATTTCCCTCTGTAATGTGGGGGTCATTACAATCACTCTGGAATAAGCTCTCTAGCTTCCCACCTTTCACTTTTTTTTTTTTTTTTTTTGAGACGGAGTCTCGCTCTTTCACCCAGGCTGGAGTGCAGTGGCGCGATCTCGGCTCACTGCAGGCTCCGCCCCCCGGGGTTCACGCCATTCTTCTGCCTCAGCCTCCTGCGTAGCTGGGACTACAGGCGCCCACCACCACGCCCGGCTAATTTTTTGTATTTTTAGTAGAGACGGGGTTTCACCGTGTTAGCCAGGATGGTCTCGATCTTCTGACCTCGTGATCCGCCCGCCTCGGCCTCCCAAAGTGCTGGGATTACAGGCGTGAGCCACCGCGCCCGGCCTCCACCTTTCACTTTCTTAGATAATGTCCTTTATATATGGGTGAGGTAGGCAAATCCAACTTCATTATTTTGCTTGTGGATATTCTGCTACCCTAGCACCTATTTATTTATTTATTTATTGAGATGGTGTCTCTCTTTGTCGCCCAGGCTGAAGTGCAGTGGCGCAATTTGGCTCACTGCAACCTCCGCCTCCCAGGTTCAAGCGATTCTCCTGGGTTCAAGCGATTCTCCTACCTCAGCCTCCCGAGTAGCTGGGATTACAGGCACCCGCTACCACGCCCAGCTAATTTTTGTATTTTTAGTAGAGACGGGGTTTCACCGTGTTGGCCAGGCTGGTCTCGAACTGCTGACATCAGGCAATCTGCCCACCTCAGCCTCCCAAAGTGCTGGGATTATAGGCATGAGCCGCCGTACCCGGCCTGCCGAGCTAATTTTAAACAATTTTTTGTAGATATGGGGTCACACTTTGTTGACCTGGCTGATCTTGAACTCCTGACCTCAAGTGATCCTCCCAAAGTGCTGAGATTACAGGCATGCGCCACTGTGCCCAGCCACATTGTCTTGATTACTATATTTTTGTAGTAAGTTTTGAAATTGGGAATTGTAGGCCGGGCGCAATGTCTCACACCTGTAATCCCAGCACTTTGGGAGGCCAAGGTGGGTGGATCACCTGAGGTCGGGAGTTCGAGACCAGCCTGATTAACATGGAGAAACCCCGTCTCTACTAAAAATACAAAATCATCAGGGCATGGTGGCACATGCCTGTAATCCCAGCTACTTGGGAGGCGGAGGCAGGAGAATCACTTGAACCCAGAAGGCAGAGGTTGCAATGAGCCAAGATCGCGTCATTGCACTCCAGCCTGGGCAACAAGAGTGAAACTCCATCTCAAAAAAAAAGAAATTGGGAATTGTAAGTCCTCCAACTTTGTTCTTTTTTTTTTTTTTTCCCAAGATTGTTTTGACTATTCTGGGTCTCTTGGATTTCCTTATTGATTTTAGGATGGACTTGTCAATTTCTGCAAAGTAGCCAGCTGGGATTTTGAGAGGAATTGCCTAGAATCTGAAGATCACTTTGGGGAGTATTGCTGTCTTAACAGTATTAAGTCCTCCAGGCCGGGTGCGGTGGCTCATGCATGTAATCCCAGCACTTTGGGAGGCGGAGGTGGGTGGATCACGAGGTCAGGAGATCGAGACCATCCTGGCTAACACGGTAAAACCCCGTCTCTACTAAAAATACAAAAATATTAGCTGGGAAGGCTGACATGGTGGCGGGCGCCTGTAGTCCCAGCTACTCGGGAGGCTGAGACAGGAGAATGGTGTGAACCCGGGAGGCAGAACTTGCAGTGAGCTGAGATTCCACCACTGCACTCCAGCCTGGGTGACAGAGCAAGACTCTGTCCCCCCAAAAAAAAACAATAGTATTAAGTCCTCCAATCTATGGACATGGGATGTCTTTGATTTATTTAGGTCTTTGGTTGCCTTCACCAATGTTTTGTGTTTTCAGTGTACAAGTCTCTCATTTCTTTTGTTATAGCTAACGTCTTTTGAACACTTACTCCTTTTCTCCCCCCCGCCCAAGACAGAGTCACGGAGTCTTGCTGTCTCACCCAGTCTGGAGTGCAGTGGCGCGATCTCTGCTCGCTGCAACCTCTGCCTCCTGGGCTCAAGCAATTCTCCTGCCTCAGCCTCCCAAGTAGCTGGGATTACAGGCACCCGGTTGATTTTTGTATTTTTAGTACAGATGGTGTTTCACCATGTTGGCCTGGCTGGTTTTGAACTCCTGACCTCAAATGATCCACCTGCCTCAGCCTCCCAAAGTGCTGGCATTACAGGCATGAGCCACTGCACCTGGCCTGAACATTTACTCTCAATTGACTAAACACAGAATGAGTTCAAAACTTATTCTGTGGCTGGGTGTCGTGGCTCACAGCTGTAATTCTGGTACTTTGGGAAGCTGAGGTGGGAGGATTACTTGAGGCTGGGAGATTGAGACCAGCCTGAGCAACATAGGGAGACCCCCTTCTCTACAAAAAATTTTTTAAAAAAATTATCCAGGCATGGTGGCACATGCCTGTAGTCCCACCTACTCGGGAGGCTGAGGTGGAAGGATCGCTTGAGCCCTGGAAGTCGAGGCTGCCGTGAGCCATGATCATACCACTGCACTCCAACCTTGGCAACAGAGCGAGACCCTGTCTTCAAACAAACAAACAAACAACATTCTGAAATTAATATTTTCTTTTTTTTTTTTTTTTTTGAGACGGAGTCTCGCTCTGTCACCCAGGCTGGAGTGCAGTGGCGCAATCTCGGCTCACTGCAAGCTCTGCCTCCCGGGTTCACGCCATTCTCCTGCCTCAGCCTCTCTGAGTAGCTGGGACTACAGGCGCCCGCCACCACGCCCGGCTAATTTTTTTGTATTTTTAGTAGAGACGGGGTTTCACTGTGGTCTCGATCTCCTGACCTCGTGATCCGCCCGCCTCGGCCTCCCAAAGTGCTGGGATTACAAGCGTGAGCCACCGCGCCCGGCCGAAATTAATATTTTCTTTATTCCTTTCTTTTTTTTTTGACATGGGGGTCTCACTGTGTTGCCCATGCTGGAGTGTAGTATGATAATGGCTGACTGCAACCTCTGCCTCTTGGGCTCAAGCGATCCTCCCACCTTAGCCTGCCAAGTAGCTGGGACCATGGGTGCGCACCACCACGCTTGTCTAATTACTCTTGTGTGCCGGTTTATTTATGCACTTGGATGGCAGAAGTCTCTAAATGGCGAAGGAAAATAGATCTGAATGAGATCTTAATCTCATCGACAGAGATTGAGGTTGATGGAGTCAAATGAGAAGTGGATTTTCTCATTGCATGTATTTTTGGGGCATATGCATAGCAATTTAGATGTTGTTTAGTCTTCAGAATTACCTTTATTCCTCCCCACCAAAGAGCTAAAGCTGCCAGGATACCCCAGTTTTATGGTTAGTGAAGCACCCCTCTGCCATCTCTTTCAGATGCTGTCTTCCTGATTTTATACAAAGAATTATACTACAGGCACATATATGCCAAAGTCAGTGTAAGTATTTAAGTGTCGCAGTTTTTTTGTTTTTGTTTTTTTAACTCTGTGCTGTTTTTGTCCCTAGAACACAGTCATTTGTTTATATTGGTTCAGTGTCTAGGTGTGATTGGCATGTTTTTGAGTTTTAAGAAATGGTGGAAGGAACAATTTAACCCAGAAAGCTGTTCAGACACACTAACGCTATATAACCTATGCATTCTTTTAAATTTCTCTGTCCCCACAATTTTCCTGGACTGGGCAATCACCCATGCACTGGTTATAGGCTGCCATCCTCATAGGATATTTCCAGGCACCTGCTGCTGCTTCTGCTTGGGGTTCTTTTTCCCTTCAGAGCATTGAGCCTCCGTTTCTCTGAAATGTACATAACACTGTCACTGTATGCCAAGCACAATGCTAGGCACTTAGCACACATCTTCACATATCTAATTCTACTATCAATTGTGCAAAGTTGGCACCTGAGGTGCCAACAGGTTACTTTTTCTCAAATTTATCCAGCTAGTAAGTGACAAAACTCCTTGAATCTAGACCAGCTTGTTATAACACCAGTATTCTACACATTATCCCAGCTTTGGGCACTTGGCTAGATTCTGTTCTTCCCAACTTCTAAATTAGAGAGTACCTGAAGGTTTTTTTTTTTGAGAGAGAGTCTCACTCTGTCGCCCAGGCTGGAGTACGGTGGCACGATCTCAGCTCACTGCAGGCTCCACCTCCCAGGTTCACGCCATTCTCCTGCCTCAGTCTCCTGAGTAGCTGGGACTGCAGGTGCCTGCCACCACACCTGGCTAATTTTTTTGTATTTTTAGTAGAGACGGTGTTTCACTGTGTTAGCCAGGATGGTCTCCATCTCCTGACCTTGTGTTCCGCCTGCCTCAGCCTCCCAAAGTGCTGGGATTACAGGTGTGAGCCACCACGCCCGGCCTAGAGTGCCTAAAGTTTCTTAAAATGCCATCTCTACTATTTAAGGCCGGGCGCGGTGGCTCACGCCTATAATCCCAGCACTTTGGGAGGCTAAGGGCAGGTCACCTGAGGTCAGGAATTTGAGACCAGCCTGGCCAACATGGAGAAACCTTGTCTCTACTAAAAATATAAAGCACAAAAATAAGCTGGGCGTGGTGGCGGGTGCCTGTAATCCCAGCTACTTGGAAGGCTGAGGCAGGAGAATCGCTTGAACTCAGGAAGCAGAGGTTGCAGTGAGCCGAGATCGTACCACTGCACTCCAGCCTGGGTGACAGAGTGAGACTCCTGTCTCAAAAAAAAAAAAAAAATGCCATCTGTATTATTTATATACACCAGTCACTTAATCTCTATCTTTAGCCTCAGTTGCCCACTGAAGTCCAGACTTGTATATTCAGCTGTCAACATCTGCACTTGGTGTCTGAGTCATCTCAAGCTTAACACATCTAAAACTGAATTTTTATTTTCCCTCAACTAGTTTTTCTCATGGTAATCATCTCAATAAATGCTACCGTTAATTACCAAGTTAATTGGACTGAAAACCTTGGCATTATTCTTGACTTTTCTCTGACATGATATGCAGCAAATCCTGTTAAGCTCTGTCTTCAACATACTTCTTTTTGTTGTTTTGTTTTATTTTGTTTTGTTTTTGAGACAGAGTCTCACTCTGTCATCCAGGCTGGAATGCAGTGGTGCAGTCTCGGCTCACTGCAGCCTCTGCCTCCTGGGCTCAAGCAATTCTCCAGGCTCAAACAGTTCTCCTTCCTCAGCCTCCTGAGTAGCTGGGATTACAGGCATGCGCCACCACGTCTGGCTAATTTTTGTATTTTTAGTAGAAACAGGGTTTCGCTATGTTGCCCAGGCTGGTCTCGAACTCCTAACCTCAGGTAATCCACCCGCCTCGGCTTCCCAAAGTGCTAAGATTACAGGCATGAGCCACTTTGCCTGGCCTTCAGCATACTTCTTGAATCAGCCACTTTTCACTGCCACACTGCTGCTCACCTAGTTCAAGTCATTATCATCTCTTCCCTGAATTACTGCAGGAGCTGCTTACCTGGTGTCAGTTTCCACTCTTGGCTGTTTATTCTCAACATAATAACCAGCATGATCCTTTTGCTACATAGTTTCATCACGTCACTCCCAATCCTGCCATGACTTCCCATCACACTTACTAATTCCAGGTTTTAGCCCTGTTTCCCTTCTCAGTCATTTACTGAAACTTTTCCCCTCCCTCCATGGGCTCCTGGCAACAATCCGTGGCACTTCAGAGCACTTATCTCTTGTACGTTGTATTTGTTTATTTAGGGGAGGGAGTTTCTTAATCTACTAGAAGGTTAACTCCACCGGGGTATGCGCTTGTCTTGTTCACTAATATAGTTCAGTGCCTAGAATAATGTCTGGTCATAATGGTGTTAATTGAGCATGTGTGTGCTTGCATGCATGTGTAAGTGAAGGAAATTGGCACCAAGATCTCCACCTAAGGAGGTCCTAGTTTCTCACAGTTACTCACCCCTCTTCTCCTTGAGGACCACTTGATATGGCTAGAACTCCTGCCTTGACCACAGGAGCCACTGTCAGTAGTGGTAGATGGAAAAATTCTTGCTGCCAGAGTAAGGGGCCATGTTTTTCCGGCATCCCAGTGGGATCTCTGACTACTTTATCTGATAGAAAGTAAAGATTCCTGGCCAGGCACGGTGCCTCACGCCTGTAATCCCAGAGAGGCCAAGGTGGGTGGATCACGAGGTCAGGAGTTCGAGACCAGCCTGACCAATATGGTGAAACCCCGTCTCTACTAAAAATACAAAAATTAGCCAGGCGTGGTGGCGCGTGCCTGTAATCCCAGCTACTGGAGAAGCTGAGACGGAAGAATCACTTGACCCTGGGAGGTAGAGGTTGCAGTGAGCTGAGATCGCGCCACTGCACTCCAGCCTGGGCACCAGAGCAAGACTCCGTCTCAAAAAATAATAATAATAATAAAGATTCCCTACTACCATTGATGCTAAAGTTCAGGTACTTTGTGGATATGCTAAGAATCTAGCCATTATGTGCACACTGCTTTTTTGGGAACACCATGACACCATAGCCCATAGTATAGCTGGTTTTACCACCTCTAATCTCTCTGTTCGGTCTGTAGATGAAGATTCAGCAGAAGTTTATTGATGCTGTTATCTTTTTATTAGCTACCAGGACTCCTACATAAATGACCAGTTTTAAGCCCTTGGGGAGCAGTTTTCCATTGAATGTGCTTAGATTGTGCTTAATGTATTAAGCACCTTACATAACTTTTATTAAACAGAGACGGGGTCTTGCCATGTTGCCCAGCCTGGTCTCAAACTCCTGGGCTCAGGTGATCAGCCCATCTCAGCCTCCCAGAGTGCTGAGATTACAGGCGTGAGCCACTGCACCCAGCTACATAATCTTACTTAATTGTGACTAGTCAACAATCTTTTGCCCACATTTTACAGACAGATTAAATACCTTGTGAGAACCCCACAGTTAATAAGAGGTGGGACTGACTCCAAAGTTGTGTTTCTTCTCCATCACAAATAAGTTGTTCATGGTATGGTTCCCCAGCTCAGAAACTATCAGTGGTTCTCAAATGCAAGCAACATAAAGACCAGACCAGGGGTCAGCCACCTTCTCTGTGGAAGGTCAGATAATAAGTATTTTAGGCTCGAGGGCCATGATGGTTTCTGTCAAATCTGTTCAGCTATGTCTTTGTGGCAGTTATCAACAATATGTAATGAGTGGGCATGGCTGTGTTCCAGTAAAACTTCTTTATTTACAAAACAGGTGGCAGAATAGATTTGCAGGCCCCCTGACCTAGATTCTTGTTTGGCATTGGAAGACTGCAACATTCCTGGCCCGTAGTCTAGTGATGCCCGGTGCAGCATTATCTTCTCTTAACTCCCTAGCCTTCAAGTGCCACAATTTAACTTCTTCGCCTTTGCTAGTGTGGTTTCTTTTCTGAAACGCTTTTCCTTCTCTCTGCTTTGCCAGATCATCATGCCTGCTCTGAGGGTCATTTAAGGTCTGTTGCTGTAGAACCTAACCACGTGTTGCAGTATTCAGTGCCTCAACTGCCATAGGACTTTCTGTCTTCCCTCTCACTTGCATATTTACATACTAAGAAAGAGAGGACAGATACCAATTCTTTTGTATTTGTTCACGGCTGTCACAGTATACCATGGGTAAAACACATTAAAATTAAATATCTGTATCTTGATATCTCTTGTTTTCTTTACAGGGGGGACCTTCCTTGGAGCAGAGGTTTGAATCCTATTACAACTACTGCAATCTCTTCAACTACATTCTTAGTGAGTCTGAGATTTGGCCAAGGGGGTGTGTGTGGTTATGATGAGGTTCAGCATTGGCCTCCAGCTTTTTTTTTTTTTTTTTAAGCAGGATCTTAATGTGTAGGTGGGAAGAGGGGAGGTCTTGTGATTCATGGTCCTTTTAAGAGAGAAATTACAAAGCATTCTGCAGCCTATGGAATGGGCATAGTCATTGCTTTGAATCTGACTTTTCTGTGATCTCCTGCACAGATGCCGATGGTCCTGCTCCCCTTGAACTACCCAACCAGTGGCTCTGGGATATCATCGATGAGTTCATCTACCAGGTATCTGGTCAGCTTCAGCCTAATTTGAAATAACTGGTCCATGCCAGGAATAGCTGTTACTATTGTTTGTGTAAAAAAAACTGCATAGTGTAAAAATATCCCCATTGTAGTGTAAAACACCCCATGGCAGTAGACTCCAGTTTCAGTTGGCTTTCTGAAGAGACAGGGAAGCCTAAGCACTCCAGATAGGAAGCTGGAAGTCGGGTAAGTTCAGCTCCTGACCTTCATCAAGCTCTTACTAGACCTTGTTAGGTGGTCTGGTGGGAAGAACACTGGCTTCACAGGCTTTGGAGCCAGGTGGAAGTGGATTCTAACTTGGGTGCTGCCACCTGCTGGTAGCTCTGTAACAGTGATGTGCTGTTTAAACAGCCTCACTTTCTTTACCCACGCAATGGAAATGTTCTATATCTTTTTTTTTTTTTTTTTAAGAGTCAGGGTCAGGCCAGGCGCGGTGGCTCAAGCCTGTAATCCTAGCACTTTGGGAGGCCGAGGTGGGCGGATCACGAGGTCAGGAGATCGAGACCATCCTGGCTAACACGGTGAAACCCTGTCTCTACTGAAAGTACAAAAAATCAGCTGGGCGTGGTGGCAGACGCCTGTAGTCCCACCTACTCGGGAGGCTGAGGCAGGAGAATGGCATGAATCCAGGAGGCGGAGCTCGCAGTGAGCCAAGATCGTGCCACTGCACTCCAGCCTGGGTAACAGTGCAAGACTCTGTCTCAAAAAAAAAAAAAAAAAAAAAAAGTCAGGGTCTCACTCTGTTGCTCAGGCTAGAGTGCAGTGGTGTGATAATAGCTTACTGCAGCCTAGAACTCCTGGGTTCAAGTGATTTTCCCACCTCAGCTACCCGAGTAGCTGCCACTACAAGGCCCGCAGCAGCTTACGTGGATATTTATATTACTGTAGAGACAAGGGTCTTGCTGTGTTGCCCATGCTGGTGTTGAACTCTTGGCCTCAAGTGAGCCTCTTGACTTGGCCTCCCAAAGTGAGCCACCATGCCCAGCCATCTATATCTTGATTGTGGTGGTGGTTACTTAAGTGTATGCTTGATCAGAATACAATAGAACATTTTCATCACAATGAGAATATCACCTACCTCAGGAGTTAACTGTTCAAGGTCGAATGAGAACTGTGCCAAATGCAAATAAAGTACAGCAGCTGTGTAGCCTGGGGGTAAAAGGCCAGGTTTTGCTGTTTACTGACTTTTTTTTTTTTTTTTTTTTTGAGATAGTCTGACTGTTACCCAGGCTGGAGTGCAGTGGCGTTATCCCGGCTCACTGCAACCTCTGCCTCCCGGGTTCAAGCAATTCTCTTGTCTCAGCCTCCCCAGTAGCTGGGATTATAGGTGCCCGCCACCACGCCCAGCTAATTTTTGTATTTTTAGTAGAGATGGGGTTTCTCCATGTTGACCAGGCTGGTCTCAAACTCCTGACTTCAGGTGATCCGCCCTCCTCGGCCTCCCAAAGTGCTGGGATTACAGGTGTGAGCCACTGCGCCTGGCCTGCTGGCCCATTTTAAAATGGTAACATGTTCTGTTGTGGGCACATTACTTAACCACACCGTGCATTGGTTTCCCCATCTCTAAAACAGAGATTGCTGCGAATGTTGCTGAGATACTGCGTATAAAGTGTTTAGCATAGTGTCTGTCACAGAATAATTAATACATGTTGCCTGTTGATTGTGATGATGTTCAATGTCATCATTCTTTTCCATCTTATTTAGCCCAGTCCTTCTATTTAAAAATACAGATTACAAGGTTGCTCACAACTATAATCCCAGCATTTTTGGGGGCCAAGGCAGTAGGATCGCTTCAGTCCAGGAGTTCGAGAAATAGAGACTACAAAATATAAAACAGGCTGGGCGTGATGGCTCACGCCTGTAATCCCAACACTTTGGGAGGCCTAGGTGGGCAGATCACAAGGTCTGAAGATGGAGACCATCCTGGCCATAATGGTGAAACCCCATCTCTACTAAAAAAAAAAAAAACAGCTGGGTGTGGTGGTGTGCGCTTGTAATCCTAGCTACTCTGGAGGTTGAGGCAGGGAAATCGCTTGAACCTGGGAGGCGGAGCTTGCAGTGAGCCAAAATCGTGCCATTGCACTCCAGCCTGGCAACAGAGTGAGACTCTGTCTCAAAAAATATATATATATATATATAATTTGACAAAATATAATTCTTTCCTCCTTTGTGCTCTGTCTATAGCTCTGATTATTTCAGGATAAATTGGTATCTTAATAAAGGTGTTATTAGAACTCCATGAACCAGGGAGACGTTGTGTATACAGAGTGCTGAACCGTTACAAGTGGTGAGCTGAGAAACCTTCATAGTGCTCCTCGAGAGGGAGGCTTCCCGCTCAAGATTAGGCTTCAGTGCCTTTCATAGCAAAGGCCACAAACTGCCTTGTTTGCCCTCTGGCTCCTTGGCTTGTGTCATCCTCTTATTTGGAATACTTATAGATGAATAGCAGTCCTTTTGACTTAGAGCAAGTGAAGAAGGATCATCCATGCTGATTTTCTTTATCCCTCTTAAGATAATCATAATTCCCTGGGCTTAGCCAGTCTTGTCATTAAGGGGCTTACGGTGCTTTCTAACAAAGACTGTCCAGTGAGGGTCAGTGAGTGCCTGGTGTATTTCCTCCTGGCCAGGCAGATGCCACATGGGGTAGGGGGCTCTTCGTCGCCACTCTCTTTCATTTATTTGTTTTTGTTTTTTCAAACTACAGATACAGTGAAAGTGCCTGCCTGCCTTGCTTTTGCAGAGGTATCAATTACTGTCTAGAAGGAAAGGCACCTTGTTGACGTTTCTCAGGCACTTACATAAACATGACTGTATAAAGAGAGATCACTTCAAAAATGGTTATGTACTCTATTGTGCCATTTACCGTGACTTGTTAACACACTTAAACCGTATTTTCATAAACCTGACTTGCTCTTTTGCTGCAGTGTGCGTGATATGGATATACCATGCCTCTGATGATGAACATTTGGGTTGTCAGTTTCCACAATTACAGGCAGTGAATCAGTGAATATCCATATATATGTTGTACACAGGCATATTTTTAGGGATCACTACCTAGAAGTAGAATTGTGGATTGAACGATACCTGCTTTTTAAATTTTTTAAAGTCAGCTTACTGAGGCGTAGTTTATTTTTTTATTTAAGTAGAGATGAGACACCAGCTCACGCCTGTTAATCCCAGCACTTTGGGAGGCCGAGGCGGGTGGATCACGAGGTCAGGAGTTCGAGACCAGCCTGACCAACATGGTGAAACCCCGTCTCTACTAAAAATACAAAAAAATTAGTCAGGCGTGGTGGCAAGTACCTGTAGTCCCAGCTACTCAGGAGGCTGAGGCAGGAGAATCGCTTGAACCTGGGAGGTGGAGGTTGCAATGAGCTGAGATTGTGCCACTGCACTCCAGCCTGGGTGACAAAGCGAGACTCTGTCTCAAAAAGAAAAACAGGTGTGAACCACCATGCCCAGCCATGAGGTGTAGTTTAATATACAATAAAATGTACCAGTATCAGTGTACAGCTGATGAGATTTGACAAATGTGTACAATGCCACAATCAAGATAAAAGAACGTTTCATCACTTTGAATTATAATAAATAGTAATATATTGCCCCGACAATGGGCTGTATCAAATTGTGCTACTACCAGCGGTGTTTGAGAGCAACTGTTGGTTTTTTTGTTTGTTTGTTTGTTTAAGAGATGGGG